>NC_022010.1:7473846-7484493 GCF_000317375.1 Microtus ochrogaster
AAAAAAAAAAAAAAAAAAAATGGCTGCGTTATAGGGCATTCAGGCTGGTGGGGGCTGGGGGAAGCGGAAGCCCCGCCCCTGGAAGGGAGGAGTTTAGGGTAGGAGGCAGGGTGAGGAATGCTGGCGGAAGCCCCAGGTACTAAGGGAGACCTGTTCTTAACTGCGAGGCTTCGAGTTCTGACAACGTGATGAGGAAAGGTTGTTCCAGGGAGAGGGAACAGAATGCTTGGAAGCTCAGAGGCAGGAAACGTATGGACATTCAAGGAGCCAAACTCGAATGTGTCTGGAATCTCCAATACCCCAAGCTCTCTGGGAAGCCAAGAGACTGGGCAGTCCATTTTCCCTTCCCTCCGCTTGCTTCCTTGCTTCTTTTCATAGGAAAGCGAGGCGTGTCATTGACCAAATTGAATAAGCTTCTCTAATCTACCATCTCCACTTCTCAAATATGATTTGAAAGCCTAACATGGATTTATTGCTCCCCTAAGGTAGAGACAGGTTCTGTTAGCAGCGTGGCACACCCGGTACCCTAGGAGACTAAGCACGGATGGCAGGACTCAGGGAGGCAAGGTGGAGCTGGAGGAGGCGCAGTTGGAGGTGGAGGAGTGGAAATATGTTTTTCGATCCTCGCGCTGTTACTATCAACAACAGCAGAGAAAGCGTCTCCGCGGGGTTATGAAAAATTCATTAGTAGCATTCTAGAGGGCGGAGAGGCTGGCCATTGTTTGATTAGATTATCGGGGATGAGAGCAGTCGCAAATGAACTGAGATTAAGAGGCGAACTCCCCCATAGTCCGTTCTCTGTATAATTGCAGTCCTTGCCTGTCTGCTAAACTGGCTGGGGTCTGGGGCCAGATGTCCCTTGATGACTGGGATGGTATAGAGGAGGGGTTTTCGGGGACTCGCTGGAGGTCCAGTTCAGTCTGCTCCTTTTGGGGCAGAGGGGTCACATGAGCTACTCGGAGTTTTCATCGTTTCTCTCATAGAGTGGGTTGAAAATGGACTCCACAAGCAATCCCAGGCATGAAGAGTTAGGCGGTGGCTTTTCTCAGCCTGGTGGACTGTGGTTGGATGTTGTTGTGTTTAGCCACGACTGTGAACAGGACTTGGGCTTTGCCTGTTGGATATTTGGGAAAAAAAGAAAAAACATCGAAATTTATGGTTGTAATTATCTGAACTCTTTAGATTGCAAGTAACAGAAACTGGCCCAAACCTGCTGCTCCTTGACTTATGTAACTGAGAAGTGTTTTGGGGTAGCATCAGCTACAAAGAAGACCCAGCTACTTGGAGAACCAAGGTTAGGGGCTATCCCCAACTCTCGGCCCCACCTCTTTCCATGTTGTGTTCAGTCAGGCAGGTTCTCCTGTGGTGACAGAGTGGCTACTGGGAGCACCACGCTTGCATCTCATCCCCTTAGCTCCGTATAGGAAGAGCACACTTACTTCCAGGAGGTTCCTGTGGATGTGTGGAGCATCCTGCCTACCTGTCAGGCGTGACCATCTCTCTGTTCTGTGCTTCTGGAAGACGTATTGCTCTCATTGGTCAGTTCAGGGAGTGAGATCAGCCCTTCCCAAGCACCATGTACTGGCGAGCATGGTCCTCAAAGGAGAGCTAGGATGCTGTTATTAGAGGCCATAACAAGGATGGCTGGATAAAACTAGTGTGTCTAGAAGTCTCAACCTGGGGTAGTAGCCATTTCATGCCATTATAGCCTGGAACTACAGGTAGTTTCAGGCTGTCTGGTGTGGGTACTGGGAATCCAATTTGATCCTCTGCAAGAACAGCCAACACTCTTAATGGCTGAGCTATCTCTCAGCCCCCATAAATCTCATTTTAAATCACCATTTAAAGCTACGTGGGTTTGGATCACAGTGTTGCCTCTTCTAGATGTGAGTGGCAACCTTGGTGCAACTGGGTAAAGAATGCATTATAGGTGTCTATAGGAGGCCGTGGTGATCTCAAGTCAGCACAGATAGTGCCTGTGGGCGTATGCTGTAGCCCGCCTTCTGCCAGCCCACAGTGCACAGCCTGGCCTCTTCTTCTTTGTTGGGACAGTCAGTAGACAGAAAACCAGAGCATAGTGCCTAGGTCCTGATTCTGCCCCCTCTCCCCCCGCCACTTTGGGATCTGGGCAATCTACATAATCTTATGAAGCTCTGGAGGATCCTGGGAGAATTAATAAAGGTTAATAAAGGTTCAAGTGCACTTCACCAAGACTTCATGATGCAGCTGATCATGAAGTGGTTGGTATAATGCTGCCAAACTTGACTTTCGGGTAAAGAACCAAGAGTCTGAGTATGTCTCTCTGTATATATGCATGGGATATATTTGTGCTAAAAACGCTGTTGGGCGATATATTCTTGGGACACATTGTACATTGAATACAGAGGGCACAGTGTACCCCAGCATCATGTGGGGTGAGCAAACACTAACAAAAACCGGTGTATCAGGAATTCAAGGTTAACTGCTTCTCAGCCTCCCGCCTCTTTCTCTCTGGATGGAGCTCAGGGCTTTGTGCCTGCTGGGGCAGCGCGCTAGCTATGAGCACCATCATGAAAAGGCATTGACAAAGCCAACAACTCGAGATAATGGAGAGGTACTGTCATGGCCATTCATGACTAACCCTCTCTGTGTGACAGAGAATTGTGAGCTGTCCTTGCTACTGGTGTTTTGTGGCTGGATGTGACGTTACCTTTTTCCCTGGTTTTGTTACGGCTGTTTTTTTTTTTTTTAAACTATTGTTAGGTTAGTTAGCTTTCTGTTGCTGTGATAAAACACCTGAGAAAAAGCGATTTATAAAAAGGAAAGGTTCCATTTTGGTTTGTGGTTTGAGAGTTTCAGCCCATAGTTGGTCTCTGCTCCTTTTGGGTAAGTGAAAGGAGAGAGGCAGACAGGAAGGGGCGCGTCTGAGGAAGCCTTCCAGGGCACGCCCCAAAGCCTAACTTCCTCCACTGGGTCTCACTACTTAAAGGTCCTACCACCTGCCAACATCTCCCCAGGCTGCTGAGCTAGCCCTTAGCTTGTGAGCCCCTGGGGGCACTGTAATGGTGGTTCTGTGGCTAAGATTGAACTCCTGAGTCTCAGTTCCCTGTGGTTTCCTGTGGCTGTGCATCAACCTCACAGGACGCGAACAGCACTGGAAAGAAAGATATGGTTTACATTTTATTTGTGTCTCCGCACGTATGAGCATACACGCAGAAGAGGCCATCAATCTCCCGGAGCTGGAATGGCAGGCAGTTTTGGGCCATCTGGTGTGGGTGCTGGGAACCCAAGTCGATCCTCTGCAAGAGCAGCCAAAGCACTTAATGCCTGGGCTGTCTCCCCAGCCTACGTAAATCACATTTTAAATTGCCATTTAAAGCTATGTGGGTTTGGATCACAGTGTTGCCTCTTCTAGATGTGAGCTGCAACCTTGGGGGGGGGCGGTAAACGTCTGTGTGCCTCTGTTTCCCCATCTGTCAAAGTAGGAAGAAGAGTGTGATTACCTCACAGTGCTGGGAAGACTGGCTGTTAATTCTGCTGTTAGGTCTTCCTAACGCTGAGGCTCTTTAATGCAGCTCCTCGTGTTGTGGTGACCCCCAACCATAAGTTATTTCTGTTGCTACTTCATAACTGTAATTTTGCTACTGTTATGAATTGTAATGTAAATACCTCACATGTGGGGGTCGCGACCCACAGGTTGAGAAACGATGCCGCACACGCAATGTGCTCTGTTCATCCGGCCCATGATGGGCTTCAGGAAAGCTTACCACGGTGACAGAGGAGATTTATGTGCCTGCATCTAGCTGCCTGGGAAAAAAATGGGGTTTCTTCCCCCCCGCCCCCTGGGAAACTTCTGAGCTTTGTTTGGAGATGTCCCGGCTTAGGGTTTGTGTCTAGGAGATGGACTCCCCCAGCCAAAACACCAGGTGCAGTCTTTAGTCTTAATCCACATGGGCAGTTTTCAGTTTAGATTGGGGAGTGAAATCTCCCCCTCCTCCCCACCCCTCCTCATGCCCTCCTTCTCCCCCCCACCCCACAGAGTTTCTCTGTGTAACAGCCCTGGCTATCCTGGAACTCACTTTGTAGACCAGGCTGGCCTTGAACTCACAGAAATCTGCCTGCCTCTGCCTCCCAAGTGCTGGGATTAAAGATGTGTGCACCACCACCATTCAGTGCCTGCCTTTTCCTTTTCCTCCTCCTACTTTTCACCTCCCCCTATCTTCCCTTCGTTCCTCCCCTCTTCCTTCTCCTCCTTCTCCCTCCTGTTCCCCACCTCCTATTCTTTTTCTTAATCTCTGGGAGACAGTGTAGTCCAGGCTGACCTCAAGCTTAGGCTCCTCCTACCCCAGGCTCCTGAGCACAGGTGTTTCAGAGCACACCTAATTGTCCTGTGGTAGGGTGGGCCTGAGCTTGGCTTTCTTGAGTGCATTTTGCCCCCATCAAGAGGACACACCCTCCTTCACAAGGACGCGTGGCCCGAGCTCCTCTGCCTTGTTCTCTGAGACCCTGGCCCTGACTGTTCAATTTGCCTTCCCACTTGTGAGCCATCAGCAGATGCTGACAACATAAAGCAAGCTTCCAGCCGCCAGAGGTGTTCAGGGATGCTGAGAGCAGGGGGTAGATGTGCTACAGCAAGCCCCATCCCCAGGGCCTAGGCGTGCTTCTTTTGGCTTGAGGTCTTTTTGTATGGTAACAAACAAGCTTGCTGTGTGCGATCTGATTGCTGTGTGGGAAATGTGTTGGGTGTCTCGGGAAAGCTCTGTGCAGATGGGTAGGTGTATGAGGCCCATGGTGGCCAGTCGAAGCATGTTTCTTAAAGTGAGCATATCCCAGAGAGACAGTCATTGGGAGCGACTGGATGCCCTTCAACGTTCTTCACTGAACCAGAATTATAGCAGGAGGTTTTTGCTGTATGTGTATGCACGCACATCTGTGAGTGTGTACGTGGAGGTAGAGGCAGACATGGGTATCACCTTCTATAGTTCTCCCACTTAATTTTTGAGACAGACCTCTCACCGAGCCAGAACTCACCATTTCGGCTACACTGGTTGGTCAGTGCGCTTTGGGGATCTGCCTGACCCGTCTTTCCAAGACTGGGACTTACCGGTGTACACCACTACCACCACTGGGTTTTTACGTGGGTCCATGGTATCAAACTAAAACACTCCATCTGCTGAGCTGTGGCCCTATTTACCCCCACCCCACACAAGGGCTATGTTATGGGGTGCTTACTACATGCCCATCTGGGTATCTCCACCCATGGCAGCATTACCGCCCCCTAGAGGCTGACTGCAGGTGGCAACTGCCTTCCCATACTACCATAGTGGCGTTTTATTGTCAGCAGGGACAGTCTTACGGTCAAGTTTGAGAAACATGAGTCTGGTCGTAGATAGACTAAATAGGTTGTTTATTATTATTATTATTATTATTATTATTATTATTATTATTATTATTTTGGTGGTCAAATATACATATTGCTCACTACTTTTTCATTTTCACTGACTTGTAACTGTACAATTGAATGTTAAGATAACTGGTCATCCAAACTCCCACTGCCCCCTCCATAAAAACCCTACACACATCAAACAAGAACTCCCACCCATGGCCCCGCCCCCCACAGTTGCTACTTTACTTTGCATGTCTAAATTTTCCTTTTCTGGGTACCACATACACACAGTGCACATACACGTGCACATACGACGGACAGTATTTATTTTTGAGTCTGTTTTCTGACACTTAACATTTTCTAGGTTTGTTTATGTTGTAACATAAACTTCATACCTTTTTTGCGGCTATGTAATATTTCATTCTATGCTATATTGGTCATTTTCTGCTTGGCAAGGGACTACCAGAATAAAACAATCGAAGAGAGGGAATGTTATTTTTGACTTGCGACTTTAGAGGTTTTGGGCTCTGGTCATTGACTCTCCTGTGGCCAGGGAGAGCATGTGGTTTACAGGAAGGAGCCAGGGACAAACTAGACACTGACAGCATGCACACCCCTCATGACCTGCCTCCTCCAGGGTTGGTCCATCTAGCTGCTGATCTACAAACAGATCTGGTAGTTAAATTAGAGCATCATGGTGGAGCCTTCCACATGATTACCTTCACAGGGCATTTCTTTATCCAGCCCATGATGGACAGACACACTGCCTTTTGTTTGTTGTGAGTGTGCCAATGAGCACACGGCTTGGCACTGCTCACGATTGTTGCTGCTGTGAATACGTGTGCACATACGATGGACACATGCTATGACACAGATGAGCTTTGACAGCGTTGTGCTAAGTGAGAGAAGTCGGGCTGGAGAAAGCTTGTAAGTGACTGCTTACATCACATCCCTAGATCAGCAAAGCCATGGAGAGAGGAAGCAGGATGGTGGTTGCCCTGGTGGGCAGAATGTCTCTAGGTGTCGATACCAAGGTCCTGGGGCTGGTGGCACAGCAAGGCTGGTGCACTCAAAGGCGCTGAGCAAGGATAGATTTTCAAGCATGCATATTCTACTGCAGTAAACAAATGGGAAAAGGAAAGGGGAAGAACAGCTTTCTGGGTGTTGGTTTTCTGCTAGTGTGTGGTAGTTGGCTTGCTCTGACTGATGTTTAGTTGGTGCCTGGGAAATTAACGTGGTCCTCTGCTTGCTTTTAAATAATGTTAAAATCGTTATCCACCAGGTTCAGCATTACTGGGTGCTGAACTGAGTCAGTGAGCTGGTTAAGCACTTCCCAGGGACAAAGCTAGCTTCATCCATGTAGCTAGCCTGGGAGGTTGGATACATCTGACAGGTTACAGGAACCATAGAGAGGCAAGTAATTCTCATAACGACACACAGCTAGTCATGGTGGAGGCAGGATTGGAGAACCTCAGGATATAAGGGCTGGCAGGGTATGTATTATGTATTCTGCCTTTCAAGATGCTTCCAAAAAGTAGGCTAGTCTGGACAACTGCAGACTTTTTTTTTTTTTTTTTGAGACAGCGTTTTGTTAGGTAACCTAGGCTGACCTCAAGCTTACACTGCAATATGTAACCTCAGCTTACATTTTCTCTAGTGTTTCTTAGAGGGTGTGTGGGAGGCGGGTGAAGGTCACTGGTCTGCTGCTGCCAAGAGCAGCCATCTGTGAGTGTGGGTGAATTTTCTTCAAGAAGAATGGATCATCAGAGGAGCTGCCCGCGTACCCGGAGTTCTTGCAGAGGCCCTAGCTGGGTCCCTCCATTGCCACCAGCCATTATCTTATTCAAAGCGGCCAAGCAGAATGTAAATTGAATTTGCAATTTGCCTCCAAAGCTGTAGCTTCCAGAGTCCTGATTGAGAGATGCTTATCAGCTGCTTTAACTGTTGTCCACAGGGGCCGCTTTGAGCATCGCAGCGGGGCTCCCGAGTCCCTGTCAGTGAGCGCTCAGGGCATCTGTGTGTGCAGCAGAGAACAGGGTGGATTGTCAGAGGCTTTGCCTAGCAAGGGAGCTGAGAGTCAGGTGGTGGGGGGAGAGCGCCTTGCTTCCTTCTTTCTATATTGTTTGAATCAAAATCCAAAGGAAGCCATTGCTCAGTGTCCTGGGCAGTGCATGCATGTATACACACAGACATAGACAGATACACACACATGACCACACACAAATAAACAAACACATAAACACAGATGCAGACAGACAGATACACACACGAATATACATACATACACATAAACACACGGAAACAGATACACACATGAACATACACACATACATACATACACATAAACACACAAATGCAGACAGATATACATACACATATACATATACATAAACACACAGACACACAGATAGACACCCATATACACATAAACACATAGATACAGACAGACACACACACGAACATACATAAACACGCAGACAGACAGACAGATATATATGACACAGACACTCTCACACATACACACACATAAACACACATAGACAGACAGACACACTCAGATAGTCAGACAGATATACACAGACAAACACTTTCACACATACACACACATAAACACACATAGACAGACAGACACACTCAGATAGTCAGACAGATATACACAGACAAACACTTTCACACATACACACACATAACCACATAGACACACAGACAGGGAGTACACACACATATACATACAGACATGGAGACATCCCCCTCCCCATGGATCTCACTTGTTGCTCATTGGCTCTGTGTCTTGATTAACTATGATGTTGGTTTTCCATCTTGGGGAATGTAGCATCCCCGGGATCCCTAGGACTGCCTCTCGGGTGGGATGTGATGAGATGGTCCAGGCAAAAAGCTACATTCAGCTTCGCAGGAATTAACGATGTTCAAAGTGGTTGCTGCTGTCATTGTTTTAAGGTGTGGCATGTCAGATCCTACCGCATGTGCACTCATTGGAGGAAAACACTGGAATCAGCTAAAAGCTACTGGCTGGAGAGATGGTTCAGTGGTTAAGAGCCCTGGCTGTTCTTCTAGAGGACCTGGGTTCTATTCCCAGTACCTACATGGCAGCTCTGTAACTCCAGTCCTGGGGATCTGATGCTTTCCTCTGGTTTCTACTGGTACTACATATAGGCAAAACATCCATATTTGCAAAATATAATAAACTTTCAGTATGAGCTGCTTCCCCTTAAAGAGTAGAGACCACAGGAGGCATTTTTAGTGTTTTTTTTAAATTAATTAAGTTAATTCTGTTACAATTTCAAGCTTGTGTGTAAGGCATTCTGATCGCCCGCAGCCATCTCTCTCCTCTCCTTCCCTTCCTTCTTTCATCCCTCCCTCCCTCCCTCCCCTCCCCCTCCCCCCTCTATCCAGTCCTCTCTCTCCTCTTATTAATCTCCTTCCCACCTCCACGCCCTTTTGCTTTGGTTCTGACCCTCTGGGTTTGTTCAAGGACATCTATGTGGCCTCAGGATTAGAATTGTGCAAGGGAGGCTGGTGGATTCGCCAGAAGGCACACACCTGAAGAACTCCCTTTCCCAGAGTCCATCAGTAGCTAGTAGTTCAACGGTGAGGGGATGTCCTGGTGAGGGGCGGTTCCATGGGGCCCCTCTCCTACCATGACTGTGGTGAGGGTCCAGTACAAATAATCTTCGCTGCTGTGAGTTTCATGATTGCATTGGTTGTGCTCTGTCTACAGAATGAGCCTGTCTCCCAGCCTCGCGGCTCTGACATTCTTTGTCTCCTCGGTGTTCCACAGTCTCTGAGAGAGCAGTTTATCAGATGACTTATTTAGTGGTGAGCCCTCGTCCCTCATCCATCACTTGCTCTCAGCATCTCGGGGCAGCCATGCGTCTCTCTCTGTATTCACCACGGTTCACTGCAAGGGAGGTTTCCTGATTGGGGTTGACAGTAGTCTTGGCTTGCATGCTGTACAGAGCCAATGACAGTTGGGAGGTTCCTGAGGCAGCAGGGGCTGATGGGAAACCCTAACTTAAAATGTAAAGATTCTCTTTGTTATTTTTATGTGCATGGGTGTTTTTCCTATGTGCATGTCTGTGACCACATGTGTATCTGGTATCCGAAAGGCCAGGGGAGGATACTGGGCTCCCTGAAATGGAAGTTATGGACAGTTGTGAGCTACTTTGTGGGTCCTAGGATTTCAACCAGGTCCTCTGAAGAGCAGCCAGTGCTCTTAACTGATGAGCCATCACTCCAGCCCCTGTTTTGTTCTTTTCTTAAAAATCAAATTTACAGACTTATCTTAAAACAAACAAACCAACCATTTATTTATTCCTGCCACACTCAGCAGCAGCTGTAGCTTTTGTATGTAGTCAGGTCTCAGGGTTCACAGCGGTTACACTATACCATCAAGGATCCCAGAAGAAAGACCCAGTGTCAGGGTCCTACAAATCTCCATTCCATCTCTGCATACCCTGCTCTTGGGTGTTTCTTAATATATTATATTGTATTCATATGTGAAGGTCCTCTAGCACACTGGTTCTCAACCTGTAGATCGTGATCCCTTTGGAGTTCGAATATCAGATATTTACATTACAATTCATGCCAATAGCAAAATTGCAAGTAGCAACAAAATAATGTTATGGTTGGGGTCACCACACCATGACCCACTGTATTAGAGGGTCACAGCGTTAGGAAGGTTGAGCTGGCACATATACTTCCTCCGTTAGGCACATGGCCCCTTCTTGCACTTAGGCAAATGAGATAGTGTTTCTTCCTTAGCTGGGAGACCATGGGGGCCCAGGGATGGCTTGGCAGCTGAAGGCACTGTCTGCCAAGCCTGTTGACATGACTGCAGTCACCAGAGCCCATATAGTGGAAGGAAAGAATTAACTCCCGCAGGTTTGTCCTCAGACCTCCGCACGCACACTGTGGACTTACTAGCGGCACCCCTGCAAAAAGTAATAAATGTGTAATTGTTTAAAAACAGTGAAATCAACAGTGAGTACTGTACGCAAGGGGCGCAGTAAAGGAGGCATCTGAAAGAGTCCAACGTATACAGAAAGACAAACAGACTGGACATGGCCAGGGCTCGGGAAGTGGGAAAGGACAGTGGAGATGGAACACAGTGAGAGAGCAAGAGGAGAGGGAAAGAGAGAGGGAGAGACAGACAGAGAGACAGGGAGGGAGGGAGAGAGAGAGAGGGAGAGACAGACGGACAGACAGGGAGGGAGGGAGAGAGGGAGAGACAGACAGAGAGACAGGGAGGGAGGGAGAGAGAG
>NC_022010.1:7484740-7487649 GCF_000317375.1 Microtus ochrogaster
GAGGGAGAGAGAGTGGGAGAGACAGACGGACAGACAGGGAGGGAGGGAGAGAGAGTGGGAGAGACAGACGGACAGACAGGGAGGGAGGGAGAGAGGGAGAGACAGACAGAGAGACAGGGAGGGAGAGAGAGTGGGAGAGACAGACAGAGAGACAGGGAGGGAGGGAGGGAGAGAGAGTGGGAGAGACAGATGGACAGACAGGGAGGGAGGGAGAGAGTGGGAGAGACCCATGGACAGACAGGGAGGGAGAGAGAGAGTGTGGGAGAGACCGACGGACAGACAGGGAGGGAGGGAGAGGGTGGGAGAGAAATTGCATGGATTGTAAGGAGTATGAGTAGCTGTGGGGGAGGGAGGCCCAGGAGCTAGCCTGGGCTATGAAATGTGTACGGAATAGCTGTGAGACTGAAGAAGCCTGGAACCCAGCATGGACTTTAATATGCTGTGGTAGATTCTGTCAGAAGTAAGGGAAAGGACTCCTTTTGGCCGATAAGAACCAGTTTCCCAAGTTCCCGAGGAATGCTGGCTTTTCTCTGCCAGAAACCCATCCAAGGTTGAGCTCATTTCTAGAAATACAGACTGCCTGAGACCCAACAACTACAATAAAAGGGACAAAAGCAAGCCAGCCGAGTGCCACCTCACTTGAGCATGGCTAGGGACATGGTCTTTGGACAAATTATATGCTCAAGTGTCCTTGGGTGACCGTGGGAATCTCATGCGTATTGATTTTGAGGTTATGAATGAATTACAATGCGTAGCCAAGACTACAAACCATGATCTCAAATTGTGAGGCGCTGTGGAGTTTTTCTTTCCTTTTCATGTTCCATTCAGCCTGAGATGTGATCCCCAGGAAGGGTGGGGTCCTGACTGTGTATCTTTTATTCATTTATTTATTTATTTATTTATTATTAATTTAAAACCGGGTCTCGCTGTGCAGTTCTGGAAGCTCTAGAATTCACAATATAGACCAGTCTAGCCCCAGACTCCCAGATAATCCTCCTGTCTCTGCTTCCTAAATGGTTATTTGTTTGAGATTGGTCTTGCATGTGGTCCAGGCTAGCCTTGAACTCACCATCCTGCTGCTTCAGCCTCCCAGGGGCTGGGATAACAGTTGGGTATCACCGTTCCCAGCTTTGATCCTTGGGGCTCTACATACTTGTATTTAAGGTGGTTTATTTCTGCCTCTATTGTTCTGAAATATACTTAGTTGTTTCTTAGTACAGGTTAGAGCTGGCGTAGCCATCAGGAGATCAGGCATGGGGGGCGGGTGTGTGGTTCCCATGATGTCCAGAGGGTGTGAAATTTGCCCAAATGCTTCAACCCTGATTGCTGTTCCCCTTGGATTTTCATTAAGGAATTAATAAACTGGTACTTCTTTTACCTAAAGGTGATTGGCACACAGCTTTTCAGGCCCAGGGAGTCAGGCAGGAGGGTCATTCATGAGGCTGCCCTTATAGCTGACCTTGAGTGCTGAACCTTAGAGGGTTGGGAAGAATTTCCCAGCAAACTCTCCTGAGTAGTTCAAGGCTGGTGGGGTTTTGTAGGGTGCTGCTAATTTGAGCCTCTGCTGGGTTTGCCCTGTCTTGAGATAGGTGGGACTGTTTCTGGGTGTGATTAGCACCCTAAATATACCACCGTCAACACGCCTGCCGAGAGCCAACCTTCCCGAGAGCTTGGGAAGGCGTCCTGGCTCTGTCTGGAGCACGCCTTCCATTAGCATCTTCAGATACAGATTCAAGGAAATAAAACCCTATGGCTTCCCTAAGTAGCTGCCACACAAACACAGTCACTAACCCCCTCACCACACACACACACACACACACACACACACACACACACACACACACACGGATTGCTTTTATCCATGAAAGGGGGCTCCTCTGGCTTGCCTGTGGCTTCATTTTGGAAGATCCACACTGCTTTATTAGTTAGATGATGGGCCCGTTAGAACTTTGTCTTCTTGGAAGGGTTCCTATTCATTAGGTGAGCCCGAGGCAAGGGCTCACAGTTTCTGGCTGCACTCACTTGATGAGCTTGTCTCACTAAGAGCTTCCTATTGATTGCTTAGGCAAGTGCCATTATCTCTCTTTCCCGGATGAGGAAGCCAAAGCTCAGAAGTCAGCTTCCTAGGACCACACAGCCTACAAGTGGCAGAGTCTAGGTCTGCAGGACTCCAATCCTGTACCTGAACTACCGTGCTGACTGGTGTCTCTAAATCCTCTTTATAATACAGCCTCACTCTGTGACCTCGAAGGTGGTATTATTACATTTGCGTATCATTTCCTATCCTATGAATATATATGCTACGAAGTTGACATCTGTGGAAGGTATCAACAAGCAGCAGCCCATGTTTACCCAGTACTGATCATGACTGACACTGCCCTGAGCTGTGTGTGTGTGTGTGTGTGTGTGTGTAGGGCACAGGCCATCCTCAATTTCATACTTCAGGCACATTCCACATTATTTTTTTGAGACAATGTCTCTCACTGGCCTGGAGCTTACAAAAGAGGCTAGGCTGGTGGGCCAGCATGCCTCAGGGATCTGCCTGCCTCCACCTTCCTACTGCTGGCGTCACAGGCATGTGTGCCATCATGCCCGGTTTTTTAAAACATCATGGGTTCTGGGGATTGAACTTGGGTCCTCATGCTTGTGAGGTGAGTGCTTTACCTAGAGAACCATCTCCACAGTCCTGTTGTGAGTTCTTTCCATATACCGACATAAGGAATCGTTGTAATAACCCTCCAAGGTTGGTCTTCTTGGCAGCCTCCTTTTACACCATAGGCACTGAGGCCCAGAGAGGTTAAATAAGAAAGCAAAGTCAGGGGCTGGAGAGATGGCTCAGTGGTTAAGAGCATTGCCTGCTCTTCCAAAGGTCCTGAGTTCAATTCCCAGCAACCACATGGTGGCTCACA
>NC_022010.1:7488699-7490259 GCF_000317375.1 Microtus ochrogaster
AGGACAGGACAGAGAAAGGCATGCCCCTGGAATTCACTGCCTGGATTAGTGGCCCATGTCTATTACCCTAGGTATTGGGGCAGGACAGGACAGAGAAAGGCATGCCCCTGGAATTCACTGCCTGGCCACCCGTGTACCTCTGGGATCAGTGAGAAACCCTATGTGTCAAAAATTAGGGAGGTGACACACACTTTTAATCTCAGCACTCAGGAGGCAGAGGCAGCAGGATCTTGGTGAGTTTCAGGCCAGCCTGGCCTACATAGTGAGATAGTGAGACTCTGTCTCAAAGGATTTTTTTTTAAAAGGAAAAAATAAAGTGAAAAGTGATAGAGAAGATATATGACAATGCCCTCTGTCTGCCACATGTGGGCACACATGCATACACACATACACACACACAAACATGATCTCTCTCTCTCTCTCTCTCTCTCTCTCTCTCTCTCTCTCTCTTTCACACACACACACACACCTCAAACATTAACTGGATTTCCCCCATGGGACTTCTCTGAGGTTTCAAGTTCATATACACTAAATAGCTGATTCAGCAGCTGGCACACAGGGAGCCTCAGCCAATGGCAGCCAAGATTTACCATTATTGATCTGTTTCATTCATACTTAAGATGTGAATCAAAGCCACCATCCTAGACCTACATTCTTTTTTGTTCATTTAAAGTCATCCAAGCCATGTGTGTTGGTGCAAGTCTGCTATCCCAGTACTTGGGATGAATTTGAGGCCAGCCTGGGCTAATGATTTGTAGCCTAGCCTGGTCTAAATCTCAAGACCCTGTCTCAAAAAATTCATAAATTGATATACCATCCACAGAGCATTTCTTCATTAATAACCGAGCAGACTAACTCCCACCCACTTTGACTACTCCTCAGTTTAAGCCAGGTTCTCACTGTTTAACCGAGCTGGCTTCAAATTCATGACACCCTTCTTGGGCTTCTCTAGTGCTGGGACAATAGGTGTGCACCATCACGTTCGGTCTCCTGAGACTGTCTGCCTTTGATCAGCCTGTCTTGTTACTCTACCACAGTTGGCCACATAGTATTGAAGTCTACTATCACACCATGCTTCTCTGTTCAGGTCTGTGAACTTTTGTTTTTTGTGTTTTTGGACTGTGTTGTTGGGCGCGTATATGTTTGTAATAGTTAGTCCCAGCTTTTAATCCACTGTCTTGTTTCCCATAGGACATATACCAGTCAGTATGGGCTAGGATATGCCACAGAAACAGTCAGTCTTCAAATTTCAGTGATTTTACACAACATGCATGTGTTTTCTACAAGTGTACAATGCTGGTCAGCAGTGGACTACGGATTAGAGTTATCCAAGGAGTTAGACTGGTAGAAGTGTAACTCCACATAGCCATGGTGTAACTCCATACAGCTATGGTAAAACTCTATACAGCTATGGTGTAACTCTACACAGCCATGGTGTAACTTCACACAGCCATGGTGTAACTCCACACAACCATGGTGTAACTCCACACAGCCATGGTGTAATTCCACATAGCCATGGTGTAACTCCACACAGCCATGGTGTAACTCCACACAGCCATG
>NC_022010.1:7490420-7498617 GCF_000317375.1 Microtus ochrogaster
CACACAGCCATGGTGTAACTCCACACAGCCATGGTGTAACTCCACACAGCCATGGTGTAATTCCACACAGCCATGGTGTAACTCCACACAGCTATGGTGTAAACACACACACACACACACACACACACACACACACACACACACCATAACCATGGCAGAACAGGGTTGAGATGCACTGGTCCCTAAAGGCTTCCCCTAGAATGTGGACACTTCCCCTCTATTTGGGACTCACTTGCCAGGCAGGTCCCAAGGTCATGCCTCACTTTGAAGGATGTATTGTCTGTCTGTCTCCCTCTCTTTGTCTTTTCCTCTCTTTTGTATATGTACTTGTGTGTGCAAGTGTGTATGGGATCCATGTTTGCATGTGTGTAGGTTTGTTTGTTTGAGGGGCACAGAAAGGGGGTGAGAGGGAGTGGAGGCCCAAGGTTGATTGCAGGTGTCTCCCTCTTCTATGTTGAGGTGCTCTCTCTCTGGATCCTAAGCTCGGTGGCTTAGCTAGTCTGGAATTTCATTTCTCCCTCACCTTGGCTTTTCCACAGCTGCTGAGGATCTGAACTCTGGTCCTCAAAGTGCAGTTGTAAGGCAGTCACTTTCCTCTGAGCCATCTCCCCAGCTTGGATACGTGATCTTTGATGAAGTCGGTAAGTGTGAGCCGCTTCTATCGTATGCGTGTGGTGGTCTCACACGCCACAGACTTTCCCGCCACAGACCACTCAGGGGCTGTCTAACCGTTTGCCGTTACAAGCCTCGCTGTATGGAGTTGTTGGCCAGGCACTATTGGTGGTTGATATTCTGGCCCATTGTGTTCAGAGCTGCTGATGCTCCATGCTTAGTTCCTCCTGACCCATTGCCCTGTTCAAGGCTGCTAAGAACCATCGACGTTGCAAAAATCCTGCTTAATAATCCTGTGCTTTGGGCCTCATGGGGAATCTGGACAATCTCAGTCTTGTTGTGGATCTGTGCAGCCGGGGGGACTCTGGGTTTTCACCAGCAAGTCGCTGAGAGTGCAGGATCCGTGTCAGGCGTGGTTTAAAAGAGACCAGGAAAAACTGAGAACCTGGTGGGAGACAACAGAGGACGACAGGGCAGGGGGGTTGCAGGGCTTGCGGCTGAAGTCTGAAGATCTTGGCTGTGGACTGAACCTTATTGTCAAGGGCATTGCATGCTTTGTTGAGAAGTTAGGAATGGGAAAGTTCATGGGCAGGAAGGGGGCATGGCTGGAGGCAGATGTTAGGATTTGATGCAGGGTTTCAGATAACCAAACAAACTAACAAACACTCCCAGGGAGTCACAGTATGGACAGGGCAGTGGCTGAACACTGTCTGCTGAACTGACAACTGTCACCATCATCGGGCGACTGAGACCACTGGCAAGGAGCCTGATTCAGCCTGCTGACCTTCCTCAGAGACAGCGAGGTGGGGTTGGTCCCCAGACCCTCACCAGAGAGTCCTGCTCCCTCTGTAACTCCTGGCCATGAGCAGGTAATCCTGCCCTAATTGAGAGTCTCCGGAGAGTGGGAGTATTAATTGAAGGGGTGCACCATTCATCCTGGGGTGAAACTTTCAGGGTGTGGCTGTTTTGGGGTCACCTTTGTTCTGAAAGTGAGCCCAGTAAACACATTGGTTTCCTAAGTTGCACTCTCATGGAATCTTCGGCTTGTGGTCTGGGCCCTATAAGGAGGGGGAGGACCTCTGTTTCCATCTCTCCAGGGACACACCTCCTCAATAGATGCACAGTGTCCATAATAGCAGCAGCTCTCGTGCTGTCCTTGCCCTGGTGTCTGGGAAACCCCTTGGTTCTCCTTCTTTTCATCAGAAATTCATCCACAGAGGAGTTGCTTCTACTGGGATGATAGTAAGAGACCTGGGCTGGGGAGGAGGCGCTGGGACCCAAGCCTGAAGGAGCTACTCCTGAATTCTAGTCCAGGTTTCAGATTTTACACATTTTGATTTACTTATTTTGTTATGTGCACTGATGTTTGGCCTGCATGTATGTCTCTGTGAGAGTGTGGGATCCCCTGGAACTGGAGGTACAGA
The DNA here is from genome assembly GCF_000317375.1 of Microtus ochrogaster. Classification (NCBI taxonomy): domain Eukaryota; kingdom Metazoa; phylum Chordata; class Mammalia; order Rodentia; family Cricetidae; genus Microtus; species Microtus ochrogaster. Next base: position 7,492,457 of record NC_022010.1, read on the forward strand.
CACTTGTGAGCTGCCATGTGGGTGCTGGGAATTGAACCCCGGTCCTTTGGAAGAGCAGCCAGTGCTTTTAACTGCTGAGCCACCTTCCAGTCTCCACATTTGCATTTTCAATGTCTCCTCACTTCAAAGTCTGATTGATAGCTAATGCGACACATGAAAGGCACTTGGTCTGAGAGCTGTGATGTCTGTCGAGTGGGGCACAGGGAGGTCACCTACTGTGTGGCTTCAGAGCCTGGCTGCCAGGCAACATCTGCAGCTGGATCATCCCTCCCTGGGACACCTGCTGTGCTGGCTGGGGCTTCTGGCTTCTCAAGCCTGGCTACTTTATGTATGGATAGACTTATTTATTTGGTTTTTGAGACAGGGTTTCTCTGTGTAACAGTCCTGGAACTCGCTCCGTAGATCAAGTACTGATCTACTTGTACTCAGTGAAATTCACCTGCTTCTGCCTCCCAGGTGCTGGGATTAAAGGTGTGCGCACCACTGCCTGGCTTAAATATCTCTCTGTGCTTTTTTTTTTTTTTTTGACCTGGTTACTTTATTAATAAAGGAAAAAACTCTCAGATAGCTTCCACAAATGTTATTATTTTTCTTGTTATTTAAATAGCCCCCAACACAAGTCAAGCTCTTTTACTAAATTGTATTAATTTATTAACTGTTGTTGGTGTATCCACATGGCTTGCATGTGGAGGTCAGAGGACAGCATGGAGGAAGTGGTCTCCTACCACCATGTGAGTCCCAGGGATTGAATTCTGCTTGCCAGGCTTGGCGGGCGATGCCTTTGTCTACCGAGTCACCTTGCTGGCCCGCAAGACTGGTTCTTAGCCTGGGACATTTATCAAAGTCTAGAGACTTTCTGTGAGTGTGACTTGATTGAGGATATAGTACAGGACTTAGCGAATAGAGCAGGGGGTAATCTGCATTCTACAGTAGAATAGCTGACCGCAATGAAGGATGACCCACCCCCAAGCACCTGCAGAGCTCAAGCGAAACTCTAATGTCCACCAAGCCATTGGGTCTAATTCCCAGAGATGCCCAGCAGCAGCAAAGCCCAAACCAACCTGCCCAGGCAGTTTTGCAAAATCAGGTCATGTCATTGCCTGACACCAATGAGGCAGATATTTTGCTGAGAATAAACTGTTCATTAAAATTCAAGGGGCCCTACCTGCTCTTGTGTGGGTCATTTGGTCCCTGGTGAGCCTCAGGCCTGTGCATTTGGTGGTTTAGTTTTCCTGAGGTGTCAGGAGGAATGGGCCACAGGAGTGACTATATTTGGTCTTCACTCGGGGGATGGGACGTGAGCCTGTGTATTGAATCTGCTGAAGTTCAATTCTCATTAGCTTGTGATAATTAAAGTGGTGTGGCTTGGTGCCAGCTGTGTTACGGTAGAGCTGCCGAGAGCCCTTGGCAGCCCTGGCTTCTAGCTTGGGTGTTCGGGTCACCCAGCAGGTATGCGACCTAGGTTCCATTCTGAAAACTTAAATTTGAAATAAGAACTTGAAGTTTTTATTTTAAAACACTTCTGGGGCTTGAGAGATGACACAGCAGTTTAAAGCACTGACTGCTCTTGCAGAAGACCCAGGCCCAGTTCCTACCACCCATGCATTGCTCACAGCGTCCCAGTGGCCCCCTCTTCGGGCTTTTATGGACACCAGGCATGCACACAGCATGCAGACATATATGCAGGCAAAACATTCATGCACATCATAAAATAAAAATAAATGAAATTCATAAAAAACGAAAGCAAAGCTCAACTCCTTAACCAGGTGTGCAGAGTATGCACGTTTAATCCCAGCACTTAAGGACACAGAGGCAGGGGGATTTCTGTGAGTTCCAGGCCAGCCAGGGCTACGAGTTATACCCTATCTCAAAAGCAAAAGAAAAACTTCTTATTTTGAGGCAGAATCTCTCTGTATAGACCAGGCTGGCCTCGAATACACAGCAAGATTGCTGCCTCAGCCTCCCAAATGCTGGGGTTTCAGGGTGGCCTTCCCTCACCAGGACATTTTTGGAGTTGGCTTGGGAGCAGTTCTGGGGATTGAACCATGAATGCTCTTCCACTGCCTCCTAACCCCAACTTCATCAGCCACTGCCATTTTTTCTGAAAGCGCTGTTTCACAATGCCGTTTTTTGGTGTAGTATGGATTGTACTTTTACCATAATCAGCCAGCATCTCTCTTGTCCTTTCTTCCCCCCTCCCCGCTTCACCCCTTCCCCTTGTCTCCCAAATAGCTCTTTCTCTTTTCATATCCCATTTCTCTCTCCCCACTGCCGTCTTCTCCTCCCCTTCCCTTCCCCCATTTCCTAGGTTCTATAGGCTTTTCTGAGTCTAGTTTATTTCACCTAATATAATCATCTCTAATTTCATCTATTTTCTTGAAATAATAACTTTTTGTTCTTTATGGCAGAATAAAACTCTACAGTGTGTACATCACATTTTCTTTTCTTATTTTAAAGATTTACTTATTTTTGTTTTATGTCTATGAGTGTCTGCTTGCATGTGTACTGTGTACATGTCTACTGCTCATGGAGGCAGGAAGAGGGTGCCAGAGCCTCTGTGACCTATCACATGGGTGCTGGTAAGTGAACTTGGGTCCTCTGCGAGAGCAGTGACTCTCCAGCCCCAGATCACAGCTTTTCCTTGTATCCACCTGTCTGTTGATGGGAATCAAGGCTGACTCCATAGCTTGGCTACCCCGGCCTGTGTAGCAGTAAACACACGCGGGCAGGCGTCTCTGGGGTTCGCTGGCTTGGGTATGTGCTCAGGAGCTCATAGCTATACCACAGGATCTTTCTACAATGATGTGAAATTCCTATGTGCACTTAGAGGAGACCTCTGGGAGCCCTTGACATACCTGTATCTTGGTTTCCAGACATGGTTGATGTCAGGATGAATTAGAACTCTCTCTCTCTCTCTCTCTCTCTCTCTCTCTCTCTCTCTCTCTCTCTCTCTGTGTGTGTGTGTGTGTGTGTGTGTACATACAACTGGAGGTAGGATAATTGACTTTGGGAAGTGACAGATTGGCTATTTCCTGGAAATCCAGTCAGTGGTTCAAACCCACTCAGTGGTAGAGAAGGTGGTCCTGAGTATATACATGTACATGATGGGGGGGATGGGGCATGGGAAAGCAATCCAGATGTGCAAGTGAGATATCTGGATTCTTCCTCGAGCCTTGGGGAAAGATGTCAGGGAGGGTGGCTTTAGAAGCCAGTCTTGGAAGAAATGAGATTGTTTCGGCATGTCTCAAGCCGCCTCCTCTAACTTTGTTGGAAAGACAGAGGGCTGATGGTTTGCCTGGGATTTCCTGGGTCAGCCTGGTGAGAGAGATGCTTCTGTCTTTCTTAACCCTATTTCCTTACTTTCTTATCTCTATAGAATTTAGTTAAATGTCATTTCAAAGAGCAAGTTCAAGGTCACCTCAGCTGAAAGGACCCTGCCCCAGTGTTTCTATAAACTGAATACAGCAGGTGTCTGTGTCCCCTTAGATTCCTGTGTTGAAATCCAAGCCCCCAAGGTCATGATGTCGGTGGTGGGCATTTGGTGGTTCAGGAGCTTTGAAGGTGGGGCCCTTGTGAGTGAGATTAGTGACCTCATTAAAGAGACACAGTGAGCTCCCTTGTTTTCTTTCCATTATGTGGGGGCACAGTGGGAATCTAGCTGTCTGTTGGCTCCAAGAGAGACCTCTCTAGACTACAGTGACACCTGGCTCTTGGACTTTGCTCCTCCCGAACACTGGGAAGTTGTGTCTGTTGCTTATAGCTGCCTGGCCAATAATGCTTTGTCATGGCAGCAAAATGGAAGCAGAAGGGTCAGTGGGGCTTGTTAGCACTCCTTGTTTTCACGTGCATGTGTGGTGTGAATGAGTATTTGCAAATGTGCAGGTGAATGTGTGTGTGTGTGTGTGTGTGTGTGTGTGTGTGTGTGTAGGTCAGAGGCTGATGTCCAGTCTTCCTTGATTTCTCTCTACCTTATTCTTTGAGGCAGGGTCTCTCAGTTGAACCTGGATCTTGCCAACATAACTAATCTCACTTGCCATCTTGCTGTGGGGTCTCCTGTCTCTGTTTTCTGAGCACTGGAATTACACAGGCTGCTATAACCATGTGGCATTTACATGGTTCTGAGGACCCAAACTCTGGTCATCATGACTGCTCTCTGAAACAAACACTTTAGCGCTGAGCTATCTCCTCAGCCCAGTGTTAGATCTTGAATCCTGATTTTTGGCATGGCAAAAAGTCACCGTGGATGCTGGGAATCTCTGCTCCGATTTCATCCCCCCATTCCAAACATCATCACCCAGATGTTCATCTGGGAACCTGGCCCCACTCCTCCCATTCCAGACCCCACCCCTCAGAAAGCTCGCCAAGAGTCAGCTCCTCCCCTGGAGCTGCTCAAGACCATGCCTACGGGGTATTTAAGACGGGTCCGTTAGACCTACCTCGGGATTTCTCTCCTGCCTTTCAGAGAGTCACCCAGGAGTTGTTTTGCTCTTTTAAATCTGATCTTATTAATTCAATTTAATTTGGCTTATTGCATCGATGAAGGAACCCCCAAATTAGGGCTTTTCAAAATCCTTATCAGTGGGCACAGAGTGTTCCTGGTACAGTAGTGATTTTGGGTGCCTTGTAACCTAACTGCTCTTGGACTGTCATTGCACAACTGAGATTCTGGGTTCCTTGAGGGCTCACTAATGGCCTTGTCTTTCCAAGATGCTCTACTGGCATCACCACCCCCACCCCATGACCCAGCCCCAGTTTTCACAGTGTGAACACAGCTCACAATGTGTAGAAATTTATCACTTTTCTCCTTTCATCAGATTACTGGCCCTTGGGGCTAGAGAGGTGCTTTAGTGGTCGAGTGTGCCATGGTTTCTATAGCAGACCCAAGTATGGTTCCAGCTCCCATGGTGACCAAGTCACTTATTCCTGTAACTCCAGCTTCAGGAGATCTGATGCCCTCTTCTGCCCTCCAAGGGCAGTTGCGTTCATGTGCATACACCAACACATACATGTACATAATTAAAAACACAAATACGTGATCATCTCTCATCTATCACCAGCCCAAGAGACAGGCACGGGTAGCGAGGGGAATACACCAGAGAGCCTATCAAGGGTCATAGCAGCACATGCTAGCTGGGTCTGAACTCAACTCACAGGGCTTCTGTTTGGGACAATGGTTTCTTTGCAACGTGATTGCAGGAATCAAACAAATCACAGCTTGGTAAGCCGGTCATCTGCAATGCCAGCGCAGTTTATTATTCAGAACTGACTGTGCTTCTGAGTCTTCCAGGAATCCCAGAACCCTCCTGGCTCCTTGTCTTAGTCAGGGTTTCTACCTCTGTGAAGAGACACCATGACCACAACTCCTATAAAGGAAAGCCCTTACTTGGGGCTGACATACAGTTTTAGAGATTTAGTCCATTATCATAGTGTGCAGGCAGACATGGTGCTGGAGAAGGAGTTGAAAATTCTGCATCTTGATTCGCAGGTAACAGGAAGTAAACTGTCTCCCACACCGGATACAACTTGAGCGTATATGAGATCTCAAAGCTTGCCCCCCTAGTGACACATTTCCTCAACAAGGCCACACCTCCTAAAAGGACATATGAGTCTATGGGGACCCTGCCTATTCAAACCGCTGTGCTCAATTTTCATTTGAGGCTATGAAGAACACCCTAGGCAGGAAGGCTAATGAAGGCGCAGTGAAGGCTGATTGCAGATGTGCTGATTATTAAAGAGGGAAAAAATCTCGTGTTCCCCAAACGTTGTAATGTGCTCTGCATGGGTTACGTTTTTGGTCCTCTGGAGGGCACCATGGTCCCAGAATGCTATTCTTCCTAGTGCCTGATTGAGATATCTGCTAAGCAGGGTGTAGGATGTACCATCTCACCCCGGCTGGAAGTGGGTGGAGCCCTGGAGCCCACTGCTTTTAGAGAAGCAAGGCCTGGGGAGAGGTTGGTATGGAGCATGCTGGGCTCCAGACAGATGGCAATGAACCAGGCTGCCTAGACCCTCAGGGCAGAAGAGGAGCACATCAGCCCTGTACAGTGGTCAGCCCATCGCAACTGAGGGGCTGGTGTATCAGGATCCCTGTACAGTGGTCAGCCCATCACAACTCGGGGGCTGGTGTATCAGGATCCCTGTACAGTGGTCAGCCCATCGCA
>NC_022010.1:7498807-7510853 GCF_000317375.1 Microtus ochrogaster
GCCGGTGTAACAAGATCCCTGTACAGTGGTCAGCCCATTACAACTCGGGGGCTGGTGTATCAGGAATGTATCATCAGCCCTGTACAGTGGTCAGCCCATCACAACTCGGAGGCTGGTGTATCAGGAATGTATTCTCTTGTGGTTCTGGAGGCCAGAACTCCACAGAAGTCTATAAATCAAGGTTTCAGCTGGGCCGTGTCCCCTCCAAAAGCTGCAGAGGAGACTCCTGTCTCTCTTTCAGCATATTTTCACTCTTTGCTGTGTGACGCTCCTCTGCCCATGTCCTCACGTGGCCTTCTCTCTGTCTCTACCTCATGCTCTATTTCCATGTCTTATAAGGATGCTCTCCTTGGATTTAGGGTCAGGCTGATTTAGCGGGATCCCTCCCAGTTCTTTCCACCCTTGCGTCCACATAGGATGCTCTTTCTAAGCAAGGCCACATTCTGCTGTGAACCCTAGGGGAATGGTATAGAGCCCACTGTGTGAACAACCAAGAACCTAAAGAAGCTAAGGCTGGTTTTGTGGAAGTGCTGGACAAGATGTGGTGTGACAGTTTCTCCACACACCCGGCAGAGGTCACCGTGTCCTGGACAGGTTCAGACATTTTCTTGAGCTCCCTTTGCTGCAGTGACACAGGAGCTACTTAGAGCTCAAAGAAACCAGGTCCCGGAGTCCTGGTCCAGAAATGCACTATGCAAATCCCAGGACATTGCTGCTGTGGGGCCACCTGGGGAAGGAGCACTCTGCCTGGGAAGCAGAAGGAGACACTGATGTCATAGCCACCAGGTCTCTACCTCCCCACCTCCAGGCTTGTACAGCTGAACAGAGGAACTTATTTCTTCTCTCAAACCTACTCTCTTTTTAACAAGGGAGATGAGAGACAGCAACACTCTGAATTAGACTTCCAAGTAACCAGCCCTCCCAAGTGACATAACTTTTCTCTAACGTTAACTGATATTGGTCACAGCTAAAGAAGGTTGGACAGAAGAGGCCTTACAGATGGGCTTTGATACATAGAGGTTTATCATGCATGAAGGTTTAGAAGTTCTTGGCATCTTGGGGCCAGTGAGCTGGCTCAGAAGGTAAAGGCACTTGCAGCCTATCCCTGACCAACCTGGGTTCAGTCCCCCAGGCTTCCATGGTGGAAGGCAGAAGTATCCAGGAGTGAATTACAGTCACGACTGGGTGGGGAGTTGCTGAACTTCCATCGTTCTGAGATATAGCTCTCCACTTGCAGTTGGTCATACCAAAATGGGCTAGTGTCCTTCACTGCCTCATGGCAGTGCATTGTGGGAATTCACATATGATCTATCTGACACGCATGCCTCTTCTTTGTAACAGAATATTTGTTTAAGCAATAGAACTTGGTACTCTATGTTAGCATAACCCATTTACTTACATTTGAGGTGGGGCCTTACTCTGTAGCTCAGACTGACTTCAGATCCATGACACTCCTGCCTCAGTCTGTGACTGACATGAAATATCTTTGACAGGGCTTGCTGCGATAGCTTAGTGGGTAAAGGCGTTTGCTACCAAACCTGATTCAGTCCTTGGGACCCACTGATAGAAGGCAAGAACTGATTCCTACAAATTGTTCTCTGACCAGCAAAAGTCCACAATGGCACCCAGGCATTCCCAACCCCAAATGCTCGAATAAGTGTAATAATAGTAAAAAAGATATTTGACTGGAGAATCGTGCGGATCTGTGGAGGATCTGAAAACATCTGATTGATAATTGGCTCCGTGTCACAGACATGTATAGATTGTGACATTCTTTTTTTTTTTTTCTGGTTTTTCGAGACAAGGGTTTTTCTGTAGCTTTGGTGCCTGTCCCGGAACTAGCTCTTGTAGACCAGGCTGGCCTCGAACTCACAGAGATCCGCCTGCCTCTGCCTCCCGAGTGCTGGGATTAAAGGCGTGTGCCACCACCGCCCAGCAGATTGTGACATTTTTGAGGGAGGAGAAAGGGCAGATGCCGTGGCTCTTGCTTCTGCCCATGGCTCTGTTCCTGAGGCAGGTTACCCAGGAATACTTGGTGTCTGTGCATTCCCTTAAAAGCAGTGGTGAGAGCCTACATGGCTGCGTTTGTGCAGATGTGAGTAGCCTTGCGGCCTCATAAAGCTGCCCTGCTCCATCTGCACTGCTGAGGGGTTCTGACATGGTATCCAGGAGAAAGCCAGACCAGTGAATGATCAGTCCTAGGGAAAAACAAACAGAGCCAAGCAAAGCCATAGTTGATATGTCTTTAAACTATTTTCCTCTCCCCTGACGTTTCTTTAGAAACAGCTCGACGTGGTTGTATGAGAAACTCATTTAAATATGTTCTCAGATTTGCTTTTCCATATGTGAATTATTTTTATTTCAACTTGGAATACAAATTGAAAGCCAAGTGTGGTGGCTCATACCATATGTGGGAGACTGAGGCAGGGGAATTGCTGTGAGTTTGATGCCAGCCTGGGCTACAGAGTGAGACTCTGTCTCAAAGAATAAAAGAAAAAGAAAAGAGATACCATCAGAAAGTTTGCAATCTGTCTTCTCTTTCCTTTCACCTGAGAGAATCTTCTAGAATTTTCTAGAGTCTTCTAGCTTTATTAGAACTTTCAGTTAGTCCTTTTCTCTCTAGAAGCCAAGCTTGTCATTATTTTGAATCCTCTCTCAGTGACTCGCTAGTCCCTAAAGAAGAGTGGCAATAACATTACTTTAAAGTCATTATTTTATACTTTTAGAAAAATAATAAAGGAATTTTTTTTTAAAATGATGTGACTATACCCCCATCCCCAGATGATTTTGGAAACCTCTCTGTTCATTTTTTCCCATTTGTACTCCGTGACCAAACAGTGTGAGTTTGTCGCGCCAGCCTTGCACTCTCCCAGGTGACCGTGTTTCCATCCCATTTTTCCATTCACGCGTTTTGATATTCTCTCGCGCCCTCTGGTCTGTGTTCTTAATCTCTAAACAGGTCAGAGCAGGAGAGCAGTTTCCACTGGGGCTGACGTCATTCCGGCCCTGCAGATTGGCTAGCACGGGTGTCAGGAGAGGGGTGCAGCTGTTCCACCTTCACCTGGAGACCAGATCTCACTGGAGACACCTGCCGAGTGCTGCCCTGTGCTCCTAGACCTGGCATCTCTGAGTTACAGAGTGAAGGGTTTATTTCTTTGGGTTTTATCAACCCTGTCCCTTAAACTGCATGTGTGCTCCACCCTAACAAAAGCTGTTGTCACCAGGGCTGGTGATGCAGGGGGTTGTCACTGTAATCAGAAGGAACTAGGTGTGACTGCCACTCCTTCACTGTGCCAACTTCACTGAGAGTCCCAGTTTCCCCAGCTGCCCAATATTCCCTAACAGAATTGTTTTGGTTGTTGGTTCCCAAAGTGGCACCTCTGATGACCAACAGCAGTGTCACCTGGGTGTCCCACTCATTAGAATGCAAAGGGTTACATCTCACTTCAGAACTCTGGAGTGTTCAGCTGGGATGGAGGAGCCAAGCCTTCTGTGTTGTCACAGCTCTGGGGTCAGGGTGGAATTTCATGCAAGCATGTCTCCTGAGTGCCCTGGAATCTGGCCCGTCCTTTGTAGAGTAGAGCGGTGTGAAGCCAGGGGTTATGGCTGCTTCTCCTCATCCTCTTGAATTTATCTTCCTATTTTGAGACAGGGTTTTTCCGTCCTGGAACTCACTATGTAGACCAGGCTGGCCTAAAAATCAGGCATCCACCTGCTTCTGCCTCTGCCTCCTGAGTGCTAGGACTAAAGGTGTGCGTCTCCACATCCAGCTCATGATACACTCTTAAACTCTCTAGTTCTGGGATGACAGACTGACGTCACCTCAATCAGCTTTTCCTCCTATATTTAAGGTCAGAACAAAGAGCTGGGGTCATGACTCAGGATAGAACACACACCCAGCATCACAATTCTGGGGTTCATTCCCAGTACTGCATAAACTGGAGGGGGTGCTGCCCATCTGTAATCCTAGCACTTAGGAAGTGGAGGCAGGAGGATCAGAAGTTCAAGATCATCCTTGAATAGGTTATGACTTCAAGAGCAATCTATGATGATAGGGAGAAGGAGAGAGAGGGAGAGAGAGAAGGAGAGAGAAGGGGGCACAGGGAGAGAGGAGAGAAGTCAGGGGTCTGAGCCATGCAGGCTGGGCTTTTGAACCCTCCTGGACATGTCAGCCCCTGTGTTACTGGGGTCAGAGGGAGCGGTGTTCAAACACTAGAAACAACACTGTCTAGAATTTCCATTTCATCAGGGAGGACAGATACCAGATATGCCAGAAGCATCTCTAGGTTTTGGGGGTGGTGGTGAGGATGTGGAAGGGATGGGATGGTAGGAGTTGCCCTCTGAGACTTGGAGAGCACAGCTTTGAATAGTTAGGTTCCTGTCACTCTTGATCTGGGACTTTCGTTTTTTCTGTGGTTAGCATGTGAACAATTTGGAAGAAGAAAATTTCCAAAATCCTTTTACTATATTGGAGACAATTGTATGGTGTAGGAGTTCCATCTGCATCTGTGTTGCTTTCATTAGTTATTAAAGAAACTGCCTTGGCCTAGTTGATAGGGCAGAACTCTGGTTGGCGGGGAAGACAGAACAGAATTCTGGGAGGAAGAAAGCAGAAACAGGAAGATGCCATGATTCTCCTGCCCTAGATGGACGCTGGTTAGACTCATGCCGGTAAGCCACAGTCAAGTGGCGATGCACATTAATGGAGATGGGTTAAACTAATATGTGAGAGTTAGCCAATAAGGGGCTGGAGATAATGGGCCAGGCAGTGTGTTAATTAATACAATTTCTGTGTGGTTATTTCTGGGGCTAAGCTAGCTGGGCGGCAGGACACAGCCCGCTCCTCTGTACTACAGAGTGGCACCCAATGTGGGGTTGTAGCCTAGGCTTGACTCAAATTTGGAATCCTCCTGCCTCAACCTCCTAAATTCTGGAATCACTGAACACTTGGCCTCAGAGTCCTGTGTATCTGAAGGTTAGAGAATGCTGTCTCAGAGTTCTGTGTGTTTGAAGGTTAGAGAATGCTGTCTAGGGGCTGCTTCTATCATTCTTTGCTGTTTTTTTGAGGCAGGGTCTCTCTAGACCTTAGCAGTTGGCTATTTTTACTGACATAGAAGTGGCCCTGTGCACACAATGCTGAAGTACATGTATACATTGTTAATGTTCAGATCAGAAAGAATTCCTTCTCATCTGGTACTGAACATTTCTTTGTGGCAAACACATTAAGGATCCTTCCTTGGTGTGGGACAATTGTATTATGTCAATTATATTTTAAATAAATGCTGATTGGCCAGTAGCCAGGCAGGAAGTATAGGTGAGACAACCGGACAGGAAGTAGAGGTGGGTCAATGAGAACAGGAGAATTCTGGGAAGGAGGAAGCCCATTCATCTGCAGTTGCGAGCCCATCACAGAAAAAGCAAGATGTGACTGCCTTGCAGAAAAAGGTACCAAGCCACGTGGCTAGCATAGACAAGAATAATGGGCTAATACAAGTTATAAGAGTTAATAAGAAGCCTGAGCTGATAGGCCAATCAGTTTATAGTTAATGTAGACCTCTGTGTTATTTCTTTGGGACTTAACAACTGCGGGAACCGGGCAGGACAGAAACCCAGGCACCACTTCCTTCTAGCTTTTTTTTTTGGGGGGGGGGGAGATGTATATCTGAGTTAGCGTGGAGAGGCACACTTCTGTGAAATTGCACACCAGAGTGCTGCTTTCATATTATTGTAAGTTGATAACTAGTGACCAACCTTAGCAACAAACAGTGTGTGTATATGCATGCATACATGTGTATGCACACCTATATGTATGTGTGTGTGCATTGTGCTGCACATTCGTGTGTATATGTGTGCACATCTGTGTGTCTGTTGCACATATGTGTGCACACCTATGTGTATACATGCATTTATGTTTACATCTGTGTGCATGTATGTGAACACTATTATGTGTGTTTATATGTAGAGGCTAGAGGTTGACTTTGAGTATCTTTCTTCATCACTTTCCATTATATTTTTGGGATACACTGTCTATCATCAGACTGTGCTTGCCATTTGGTCTAGACTACCTAGCTAGTGAGCTCCAGGGTTCTTTCTGTCTTTTCCTGCTTCCAGCAATGGGTGCACCACCATGCCTGGCTTTTATGTGAGTGCTGGGGGTCCAGATACAGGTCGTCATACCTGCACAGCAAGCACTACCTCCCAAGCCATCTCTCTAGTCCCCATGAGCACTGCTCTTTAAAAACAAATTATATATTATTATTATGACGATCATGTGTATGTGCATGATGTATTTGTGTGTGGGTGTGTAAGAGTGGGCACACATGTGGTACACACATGGAGGTCAGAGGGTAACTTAGTGGAGTTGGTTCTTACATTCCATCTTTACATAGGTGCTGGAAACCAAGTTCAAGTTGCCAGGCTTGTATGGCAATTCCCATTACCTATGGAGCTGTCTTGACAGCTTTTTAAAATCTTTTTATTTGTTCATGTGTACATTTGTGCCACCACCCACATTTGGGGGTCAGAGGACAACTTTCAGGAATGGGTTCTTACCTGCTGCCATATTGGGTCCTATGGATTGAACTCAGGTTGTCAGTCTTGATGGCAATCCCCGTGAATGGCTGAGGCATCTTGCTGGCCTCCGTGGACCCCTCAAATAAAAGCATCACCCAGCAATATTGCAGGTCTGCTTTCACTGAACTCATCCATACTGCGTACACATTCACCTGGACACGCCTCTGCTTTGGTTTGCTAATTGTGGCCACTCCGTGACCCAGTGTTGGTCACTGAGCTGTTAGTGTACAAGTCACACGTGGATTCCTTTGTGTGAACTCCCAGGACTTGGGAGACTGGATCACATGACAGCTCTAGCTCCTCCCACTCCTTCCCATAAAGGATGCATTAATTCTTAGCTGTTGGAGCTCGCTCTGGCCGCCCTGCTGTCGGACCCCATGTGGTCACAGAGGGTAGGAAGACTCTGCATTCAGAGAAGGGCTTCTCTTTATGATTTGTAGGCTGGCCCATCAAAGCTGCCAACGACGTACCACAGAGCTGAAAGCTGAGTCTCGTTTTTCATGCCTGGTCGTTTAATTAAAATCCACTGGCGTTTCAATAGGCTGAGGGCTGGACTTCAACACCAGGCTAGGTTTTTCTAAAATTTAATTTTGTCTTAAAAACTTACACAAAGTGAGGCATGGCATGGGGAGGTTACCATGTGCTTATGGCATAGTGGGATTCTGGACATCCTCTCGTGATCCTTCCTTATTCCCGCGACCCTTTTCCACCACATCCCAACCGTCCCCCTTCTATGTTCACGTCCCTTGCTCCACTCCCTGTGGATTCCATGCAGCAGACAAAACACTATTGATCATTCTGAGACATCACAGTCCTGATTCTGTCCACTGTCCTGCAAATGCCGTAACTATATTCTTTTATTACGGCTAAATAATACTCCAGTGAGTCTACGCACCTCATTTTCTCACTCCCGATCTGCCGGGCCCTGGCCCTGTTCCATATCTCACCTACTGCGAGCAGTTGGGTGGGGGATGTAGATAGTCAGGCATCAGTGTTCACGGACTTTTTCATGTGCCTACTCAGGGGTGATGTGCCTGGATTGTAAGACAGTTTTAATCCTCTAAGGACCCTCCACTCTCATGATGGCTTCTCACGCTGGAATGGGTTCCAGTTTCCGGGCCGCTATCTCAGTTGGTTTGTGTTAAGCATGGGGCTTACACTGTCACTGGAATCAATGTGGCGGTGTGCCAGGCTCTCAGTTTAGTGCTGTGAATGAAGAGTCAGTTTTCTGTGTCCTCACAACCTAATGAAGCAATTGTCTTTTAGGAGCTCAGAGTGGTTGAGGAACTCACCCAAAGTAACACAGTTTGTGGAAGGCATCAGATTTGAATCTGAGCCACTGGACTCTAGAGATATTGCTTCTCTGAGTGTTAGCCAGTAGATCTGTGATGAAATTTCCAGAAAAAACAGTGGGGCAGGCTAAGCAGATACATTTTAGTTTTATTTACATGTGGATGTATTTGTGTGCATGTTCATGTGTGTGGGTACATGTGCGTGTGTATGTGAGTGCATGTAGAAGCCAGAGGCAAACTTTAAATATCATTCCTTAGGCACTATCCACCCTTCCTTGCATCTCTCGTCTTCCTTCCTTCCTTCCTTCCTTCCTTCCTTCCTTCCTTCCTTCCTTCCTTCCTTCTTTCCTTCCTTCCTTCTGTCCTTCCTTTCTTTTATATTTATTTTATCTGTATGGGTATTTTGCCTATACATATGTTATATGTACCAAGTGTGTGCAGTTCCAAAGAAGAGCAGAAGAGGGAGTCAGATCCATAGGAACTGGAGTCACAGATGGTTGTGAGCTGCCATGTGGGTGCTGGGAACTTAACCAGGGTCCCCCAGCAGAGCAGGCAGTACTCTTAACTGCTGAGCCATTTATTTAGTCTCAGGCTTTCCAAGTCCTGCACTTTTTGTGAGATGGGGTCTCTCACTGACCTGGAAGTTGCTGAGAAGATTAGGCTACCCCAGAGTCTGTGTCTGCCCAGCACTGGGATTATAGGTTCTAGTCCCTGGTGTTCTTAAACATGAGTTCTGGGGTTTCAACTTAGGTCCTCATGATTGTATGGCAGGCATTTATTTGGAGAAGTATGTCTAGCCGGGCGGTGGTAGTGCACGCCTTTAATCCCAGCACTCGGGAGGCAGAGGCAGGTGGATCTCTAGGAGTTCGAGGCCAGCCTGGTCTACAAGAGCTAGTTCTGGGACAGGCACCAAAGCTACAGAGAAATCCTGTCTCGGAAAACAAAACAAAAGAAAACAAAACAAACAAACAAAAAAAGAAGTATGTCTGTAGTCCTGTGTTTGGCACATGCCACATCTTCAGTAAATATAGGCAGGCATTTTGATAATATTGTTCTGTCTTCTCCTCTTCCTCCTTCTCTTTGATACATTCATATAATAATAATATAATTATAATATTTGCACAAATATCATATTATATGGCCACAGGCATCGAACCTGGAGCTTCCTGCATGCTAGACGAATTCTCTACCTCTTAGTTACACGCCCAGAGTTCTTGCTTTGTGCTCATGCATGGCCTCAGTGTGTCTGGGTGTGGCTTGGGAGCCTTCTAAAACAAAGGCACACCTTAGTTAGTCTTATGTTACATTTGAGCTACATTCTAGAAAAATAATATGTTTTGTCTTTTGTACTGTGTAAGAGTTGGTAACCCTTGTGTTGGATTTTGGGGGAGAGGCAGTAAGCCTCTGGGGAAGTGAACGAGGACTCTTTACTATCCGTTTTGAACAATTGAACTTGGCAGCTCTCAAATACCATGCATTCTGATTCCATAGTCTCGTGGGTCAGGAGCACAGGCACAGCCAGCTGGGTCCCACGCCCAGGTTCTCACGTGACTACAGTCCCATTGGCTGGGCTGTGTTTTCAGCTGAAGGCTCAACTGGAGCTAGGTCTGTGTTGACTAGATGCTCACTCAAGTTGCTTGGCAGAATTGATTTCCTGAAGTTGTCTGACAGAGGACCCAGCTTACTCCAGCTCTCACTGGGGACAAGCCTTCTGTCCTAGGTTACTTTGTAAGTTCTAGGCCAGAGCGAAAGAGAGAGCGAGCGAGCGAGAGAGAGAGAGCGAGAGAGAGAGAGAGAGAGAGAGAGAGAGAGAGAGAGAGATGCTGACACCCAAAGATGACATCTAAAGTTGACCTATGGCCTCCACATGGGTGTGCACACATATACACACATGCACACAGTTTATAGCTGTTGAGCTACCATGAGTCAAGGACGTAGAAAAAAGAGAGGCTTCAGCCATCAGCTGGAACAGAAGGGGCCCCTTCTGGAATCACCTGGCTCTGTTTGCTGCCTGCAAACATGGATTTATTTTACACTTTCCTCACCCAAACAAAAACACAACAACTAAGAAGCCTGCAAGCTCTCTGATTCTTTTCTTAAAGTGCAGAGAGAAGTGATTGTCTGGCTGCTTCTTGAGGCTGAGGACTTGTGGAGTGTGATTGCGTTTAGCTCAAGACAGTCATTTAGGGGGACGAGTGTATCAGGCTCTGTTTCTCTCCCTTCTCTTCCCTCTCTGTGTATATGTGACATTCTGGATTGCATGCAATCACACACACACACACACACACACACACACACACACACCCCTTTGCCAGTCCTTTCTGGGGGTAGTTTTTTCTCCAGCCAGCTGAATGTCAGAGCGTTTTCATCGGAGACCTAAAACAAAATCAATACTCCCAGTCAACTGGGCATCAGATACCTTCAGGTTCTAGGGCACCCACTTAGTGATTTCAGCAGCTCTACAAGTCCAGCATTCCCAGGCCCGTGAGTGCCATAGAAACCTTTACCTCAGTCACCCGGCTCACAGCCTCACATGTGAGATCACCAAGCCTGTACTTATTTTTGTACCAAACGGGATTTCCACAGGGGAGAGCACTTTCCTCCCCACTGAAGGCCGTCGCGACCTCAAAAGCACGTGTTTTCAGTTGGGTGACAGGGACAGTGTGGAAGACATGAAGAAACCCGGATTCGGGCTTGCCTGGGCATGGTGGGAGGCAGCCGCTGAATGTGGATTGTATTTCTGGACAGTGTGGAGCTGGTGTGGGCCGTCTTTTATGTACACCTCCTGATCGTGCAGGCTGCTGAAAACCAGCATTTGCCTCTCTCTTCGAAGAGGCAGGGATGGGAGCCTCGCTGGGTCGGGGAGGCAACCCTCCTTTGGGGCAGCCTGCTGAGAGCAGAACCATTCTGGGCAGCCATGTCTTTCCTCGGCTCCATCAGTTTGATTCCTCTGCCTGCCTGTGTTCTGCACAGTGTGACCTGAACCCAGCACAGCCACGGCTTAAAACATGGAGTCTGTCAATGAAAATGAGAGCCTGGCCTATCCCCGAAGCTAGCATCTTCACTGCTGACTTAGAGAGAGAGAGAGAGAGAGAGAGAGAGAGAGAGAGAGAGAGAGAGAAGCCAGGGTAGGGGGCAGGCAGTTTCCATCCTGATGTCTCCTTGTTAGACAGAGGAAGGTCACAACCATACCAACTATATTGTTCACGATAGCTGGGAGACCCGTGAACATCCGTGTTACAGCTGTAGTGATAGCCGGGAGACCCGTGCACATCCGTGTTACAGCTGTAGTGTTCATGATAGGTGGGAGACCCATGCACATCCGTGTGACAGCTGAAGACAACATGAAATCAGGATATTGGCGGGAGCATGATGGAACGAGAGACCATGGTGTTGAGAGAAACAAGGGGACAGACGTATCAGAAACACATAATCCATGTGTTTCACTCATATCGGACTCTAGATTTAAATGTGTGTGTGAGTCATGTAAATAGAAAAGGGGAAAGGGGGCAGGAAGAGGGGAATGGGGACCTGAGAGAAGTGGGGGGGTGACAAAGAGAGGGTAGTGGACGCAGGAGGTGTGAGGAAAAGAGGGGACTGTTTGGGGAGAGGAAGGTGACCAGGGAGAACAGAGCAGGGAGGATGGAGGAGGGCAGTGGTGGGCAGACACACACACACACACAGTACTTTGTATGATGACTTATTTGGGGTCTGGGGTGTTGTTAGAGTGCTTGCCCAGCCTGCATGAATCCCCAAGCACAGCATAAGCCAGATACAGCTGCATGTGCCCATAATCTCAGCATTTGGGAGGTGGAGGCTGAGGATCAGAGGTTCAAAGTCATCCTTGGCTGCATAGCACGTTGGACGTTAGCCTAGGCTACATGAGACCCAGACTCAATTTGTTTTCTCATTTTATACCCAAGGGCGTGCGTCCCTCTCCTCATCCTTCTTCTGGTTCCAGAAACTGAAGTCAGCTCCTGCCATGGGCCAAGCATGGTGCTCTGGGCATCTTGTTTTCTTGCATCTAGTCTCACAGCAACCCTTGTTCATAGATGTCAGTAACTCAGTAACTATGTGTCAGGACACATAGCCTCTGCCCTCTTTGCTGACAGATGGTACCCCAGAGACACTTGGTGCACGGCACCTTCAGGTTCACAGGTCTCAACCAATCCTGCAGAGTC
>NC_022010.1:7510953-7514161 GCF_000317375.1 Microtus ochrogaster
CTGCCCTCTTTGCTGACAGATGGTACCCCAGAGACACTTGGTGCACGGCACCTTCAGGTTCACAGGTCTCAACCAATCCTGCAGAGTCTGCACGGAGGGAGATATTGGTCTTCACCTGTAGATGAGACGGCCCAGCCTTCTTCACCAAGACTTTGGGAACTTGGATGCTCTTTTGAAAAGTTCTCTGAAGTTTGCAAACCCAATTTCATCTTCAGGTGGCATTAGCACTTCACTGTCTTTGTGCAGCAAACCCTGATGTAGCCTAGCTCTGTGTCATCTTGTGCTGATTGCCAGACAGGGCATAAGGCAGCCACAGCCCAGAATCTGGAGTCTAGATTTAGTACTATTTATAAAAATTCACTTCCAAAGCAACTTACCATGAGATTTGTTCTTTTCTTCTTACATTGAGCCATGGTTAGCAAACATTTCTGTAAAGAGCTGTGTGATTATTTTAAGTGTTCTAGGTCATCCAGTTTCTGTGTCAACTACTCAGCTCTGCAATTGTAGCCTAAAAGGAGCCTCAGACAATATGCAAATGAAGGACTGCGGTTGTGGCCAATAAAACTTTATTTATAAAAAACAAGCCAAGGGCCAGATTTGGAGGTTGGCCAATATATTTGCTGACTCCTAGTGTACATTTGCTCCAGAAGCCAATATGGAAAAATATGAAATTTGTCTATGAGGATAGAATAGGGGAAAATGAGACAAATGCTAAAGAAAGAAATGGACGAAGAAGAAAGACTGTCGGGAATGAGCTGTTTCTCGGGAGCTGAAGAAGATAAAGGTTTTCCATTTCTGTTTTCTCCGCTGTGTTAGCCGTGTTCACTCATTCCTAGGAAGGGAGGCGTAGCCAGGTGAGAGGAACGGGGACGAAGGGTTCAGAGACTCCACCTGTTGGTCCCTTTTACCTCCAGCTGCAGCTCTGCCCTGGCCTCTCACCCAGCCTCTGAACAACTTCATTTTTTTTCCCTGAAGTGAGAGGTGACAGTTAAGGACCCAGAGGCAATTCCCCATCAACAAGGGACCCGACCAGCCCTCTGCGGTAGAAGCTGCTGTGTCGCAATATTCCGTTCCGGGAGTTCCTTTTCCCTCTTGCTGGGGCCCAAGGTTGTTTCCACTTCACTCCTCAAGCGTGACACAAGGTGTAGCAGGGCCACGTCCCAGGGTGGATTTAGGTGGGGAGAAAACAAAAAGAGTTTATGGCTATACAAACAACTTTAGGTGACAAAGAATAGATCCGAGTAAAAGACGGAAGGGTCCCCACATGCCGAACATGGGGCACGGAAACCTGGATACAATGTTTCTGTGACTTCCCCACACAGAGCGCTGGCCCACTGTGCATGGAGCCCCAGCTCTGACCCCTGCACCGAGAGAATAGCCATGGGACACGGAAGTGGTGTTTTCAGGGCGCGGCTGCCTTCTACAGAATGCAGTCCTGTTGAGAGATCGCAGCTACACCAAAGGCTCAACCCTGGGGTGCTGGGTTGCATGGGCAGTGCTAACGGCTACAGGTATCCATGAAGGACAAGAATGCGGGGAGATTTGTGTGATGCACCTCTCTCAGTGATGCTGGTACTCAGGAGAATCCTGGGAAGGTTGGGATCAGGGATCAGTACCTGTGACTCAAGACCATTGGATGACCCAGGACAGGAAGGTTTTCTTTTTCCTAGTTTAAAGGAATATATTTTTAAATGTTTTTCTGTGGCTGGGCGGTGGTGGTGCACACCTTTAATCCCAGCACTTCAACAGGTGGATATCTGAGAATTTGAGCTAGCCTGGTCTAGAAGAGCTAGTTCCAGAAAAGGCTCCAAACCCTGTCTCGGAGCGCGGTGTTTCACCTGCATGTATAACAGTCAAACTAGGAGCTGGCAGGATAGGAGGCAGGGCCCGCATGGAGACAGGTCTCTTTGCTGCACAGGGACAGTCCAATCCAAGGTTTCATCCGTGAATAAGTAAAAGCCTTCGCTTTTCCAAACACACCTCCAAACCCCATCTCTGAATGGTGCATTGGAGACCAAGCCTTCAGCACACCAAACCTGGAAACAGGCCCTCCTCAGATCTTCTGTGTCAGGGACTTGGGTGGAATCCATGATCTGTGTTCTCTCAGGCTGGAGGGGAGAACTGTTAGCCTAGAAGAGGGTTATCTGACCAGGCATGGGTGTCCAGGCCCATGATTGGGGGACACCCCTATACACTGGGGGATACTTAGCTGTATCTCTGTGTTCTACTTGAAGATGCCAGGAGCATCCCTTGATCCCAAGTCCCGATAACCGAGATATCAGATCTCCCCTGGAAGACACAACCACTCCTAGCTGGGACCACTGAGCTGGATGAAGTCGGTCCCACTGGACAGTTTTCATTCCTGTCCTCACCAATGCAGCCATCTGAATTGAATGTGGAGCTAGGAAGAGGGAGGACGCCCAGCCTCTGCACTTCTGGGCTGACACCGTGGCCCCGCACCTCATTATTTAAAAATAATCACAGCATTTAAACTTTCTAACAATTTTCCTGTGAGGAGAGACTAAACACGGAAAATCTCAGCCCTGGGGACTCGTGGTAATGTTCCTCCAAGAGCCTGGCTGCTCCATGTGGGAATTTGGGTGGAAAGCTTTGTTCTTCATAAGTGCTAAGTTTGCTGCACAGTGCCTCCTCTCCCTGGGGACCCGGGGGGCAGGTCGCTGGGGCCCAGCTGCATTAACCTTGAGACTCTGCTTTCCATTGCTGGCATGTTGGCTCTTAGCCCTGTGGTTTGCTTTTCCAGGTGACCTGAGTGTCAGGAGACATGTGGGTCTGGGAATAGGGACATCATATCGCAGTTTGGATGGCACTGGTTCCAGTTTGCCTCCATCACTAGCCTGGAGGGGAGCTACTAGGGAAGTCATCCAGGCTCCTGGCCATGCTTCAGTTTCTGCACATGTGAAACAGGCACCGTAGGGCTGGGATGGAGCTCAATGGCACAGTGCTGGCCTAGCACTAGTACTGTAAAACCAAACCTAACTAAATACAAAACATACACAAAAAATCCCAGCATTGTGATAAGTTTATTTGATTTGATTGCAGTGTTGAGAGTTGAACCCAGGGTTTCATGCATCCTAGGAAAGAATTCTACCTCCCAGGTATACATTTACACAGCAACATGTATGTGTGTGTGTGTGTGTGTGTGTGTGTGTGTGGTGTGTGCATATATACATGTGTGTGACGGTCAGAG
>NC_022010.1:7515057-7532391 GCF_000317375.1 Microtus ochrogaster
AGTTGAGCATATACTTTTGTTGTATGATGGGGCCTCTCTTGGGTATATTCCCAAGAGTGGTATTGCTGGGTCCCAGAGATCAACTTTGGATATTATTTCTCACACCTGTCCCCCAGTTTTTTGAGATAAGGTCCCTAGATGGTCTGGAACTTGCCAGGAAGATTGTATTCTTTCTGTCTCTGTCTTCCCCAGGTCGAGATACAAGTGTGTACCGTTGTGTCCATTTTGCTTCCTGTGGGTTCTAGAGCTCTGGCTTGGGTTCTCAGGTTTATTTACATGGCAGGCACTTTTCCTGAAGCTTCTCCCAACCCCGCTTCTCTTATATTGTTTTAAAGAATGTGCAGCATCTATGATTTGTTCCACTATAGTGGTTGAGATTTGTATTTATTGTGTGTGCGCGCACGCGTGTGTGCATGTGTGAGTGTGTGCGTGTGTGCGTGTGTGTTTGTAAGCGGGTGCTCCCATGAGTGGAGGTCAGAGGACAATTTTTGGGAGTCACTTCTTTGCTTTGACCACACGGGACTTGGGGATTGACTTTAGGCTGTGAGAGTTGGCGGCAGGCACCTTTCCACGCTGAGCTGAGCTACCTCACCAGCCTCCACTTACCCATTTCTAAGTTGCATTAAATACATTCTCATTGTTGTGCAGCTACCACCACCATCCACCAATCCAACACTTAGCATCTGGGTCAGACATCAGATCCCAGGACTAATCAGGGCAGCTGTGGCTTTTTCCATGGAGGGAATCTCCATTTGCTTCTTCTTGTACAACATTAATTCACTTATGAACTTGCTCTCAAGAATCTTTGGTAAAAGGCAAAGAAGGCAGGAAGTTCGTGCCCCCATGGTAGCTGCTGGTAGGATTAAGATGGGGTAGAAACGGCTCTAATGGGAGGGGCATGTTTTAGCTGCTGTGCACACATAGTGTGTTTAAGTGGGGTGTGGTGCTGCTCACTAGGGAAATGGAGGCAGGAGGACCTGGAGGTCATTGCCAGCCTCACTGCAGCATCAAAACTTCTGGGCTAGCCTGATCTACATGAGACCCTTTCTCAAAATGAAGCAAAGGAACCCAGTCTGTTTATGGAGTTGGATGTGGTGGAGCACACTCCAGGGTAAGGAAGACAGAGAGAATTAGACCTACAACTTGAAGGATGAGCAGGAGGTCAAAGGTGGTGACCTCAGTTACTCCCAGGGTCTCCCTCAGTATGTCTAACAGGTCCTGATCTGGGGACATCAGTTTGAGAAGCCCCAGTGTAAGTAAAGGATGGCAGGAGAAGAGCTTAAGACAGAAGTGCTTTCCTTCCTTCCTCACCAGCCTCACCAGAAAGGGGAAAGGAAGGGTTGTGTCCATACTATCTAATGTGACAGCCATTGCTGCATACAGCTCACTACAACTATATTAGTTCATATTAAACACAACTTTAAACTCAGCTTCTTGGCCATACACCTTAACACTATTCCAAGTATTCCGTAGCCACGTGTGGCTGCTCTGTTGGACATCATGGATATAGAACATAGACACCATTCTAGAATGTTCTAGTCAGTCCATGCTGGCTTAGGTGATTGGCTCAGCCAGGTCCCATTAGCTGACTTGAGACCAAGCCAGATGGGATCCTGGGGTCCTGAGCTCCTCATAGATGTGACTTTCCTCGTTGCAGGGTCTCACATGGCCTGTGTTGACATCATGGGAGGCTCCTGCCCCAGACCAGGCCCTCACATGCATGGTCCCTGTGGCTAAAATTCCAAGTACAGAATCCAGGATGGGTTTCTTGCCAAGCAATGCCAAAACCCAGATAGAAGCCACCTGTGGATGTTCCTGCCTTCTCCATTCATACAGATAACATTGAAGGTTTGGAACTTGGTATCACTCTTGAATGTAGAGGTTTTTGTTTTTGTTGGTTTTTTTTTTTAACCTTCTACTTAACAGGGAAAAACATGTCTGTGAGAAGCTATGTGGATCATTTGAACCTCACAACTCCTCACCCTGGAGCCGAGAGCCGAGAGCAGAGCAGGACTCTTCATTCCGACTTTACTCTTTCCTCACCTGGGAATTTAAAGGCTGTGGTTGGGGCAGGCAAAAAGGCACAGTGGGGTCAGCGTACGTGCTGCAGACCCTGATGGGCTGAGTCAGATTCTGGATCCCACATAGTGCAAGGGCAGACTGGCTACCATGGGTTGTCCTCTGACTTCCACATAACTCTGTTGCGTGCACCACCCCAATAAATAATATCAAATAATTCACTGTTCCTTTGTTGGACCATTGTCTGCCTAGCGAAAACATTCTCAACTGTATTTTTTTTTTTTTGTATCTGAAATATTTAACTTGTGTGTGAAATTTGCTAAGTGGAAGTTGGGGTTCCAATCTGAATCTTAGCTAATTAAACACTATCAAACAGTTTAAACAGTATTATACATTTGGTATACGGAGACTTTAAGCACCTTAGTTGTTGGTGAACAAGCCTTCTCGACAGCTTCAGCCTGTGAGACGGCTCGTCGTGTAAGGGCGGTTGCTGCCAGACGTGGTGACCTGAGTTTGATCCCTGGGACCCGCATGGTGAAGGGAGAGAAGTGACTCTCACAGTGGTCCTCTGACCCCATCTGAGTATCTGAGTGCTAAGGCATGTGTGATGGAACTACACACATCATTAAAAAACCAAGCAATAACATCGTGAGCTAGCCACATGACTCTGTGGCTCCTGACACGCTCAAGACCTGTGCTCATTCCCGAACACTAGGAAATTTAAATATATATATAAGGAAAACTTCATAAATATGCTGAGCTCTCTGCCGAGGTTGTACTGAGTTGAGTGTCGGCTGAAACTGCTGTCTAAACCAGCTGCTCACTTCAGACCATAGTTGGAGGGGGTGCATTAACCTTGCTACACTCTGTCGGGTTGGAAGAATATGAAATAATCACCTCAAATATACAAACTATATAATTCAGACATGACTCTGATGGGTTTAATGATCCTTAATATGTATAATGTGTCCCAGGTCTTGACCGAGTCTAAAGATATCATTTTAATGAGGATCATGGTTCATCTCATCCAATTAAAGTTAGACCCTGATGAAGTTTTGAAGTTATTTGAGGGTATTGAGCCCTCTGATTGTCTCAGCTGATCAGTGATCAGAGATTTCAGCAAGGATGTGATCTGGAATTTTTTTTTTCTCTTCCAGACAGGATTTCTCTGGTAGCCCTGGCTGCTCAGGAGTTCACTTTGTAGACCAGGATGGCCTCAAATTTACAGAGATCCTCCTGCTTCTGCCTTCCAAGTGCTGGGATTATAGACATGTACCACCACCTCCTGGCTGGATTTTTTTTAAAAAGTTGTATTTATTTATTTTTTATGTGTATGTGTGTGTGCCTGTGTGAGTTTATGCATACCACATGCTTGCAGGTGCCCATAGAGGCCAGAAGAGGGCGTCAGATACCCCCGAAACTAGAGTTCAGGCAGTATTGAACTACCCAGTGTGGGTGGTGTTAACTGCTGAGCCATTTCTCCATCCCTAGAATTTTATTTTATTTTATTTTTTGGTCATGGGAGCTAAGTTATAGGTTTATTTACTATGCTGATTCTTTATGTGACTTAATTTTAATTTCGCTGCCATAGTCATGAATAGTGTGATTGTCTTGAGCAGTGTGTACTAAATGGAACATGTGTCTTGGGTCTACTGTGAAGCTGTTTAGCCATTGCCTTGATGTGGCTTCTGGTACATACAGTTTGTTCTAGATCATTCTGGCCTTTACCAGGTTTTTTTTTTTTTTTTTGGAGACAGGATTCTATTGTGTAACCCAGACTGACCTTAAACTCATGGTCCTCCTGCCTCATCCTCTTAGAAGTTAGTTATGTCTGTGTACCCCCATACCTGACTCTCTCCCTTCCCTGTGGTTCAGGCAGTAGGCGGTAAGGCTGCAGACTGCTCAGGACATTCCCCAGATGTTTCTAACTGACACTTGGCTCTGGCTTCCAGAGTCACAGGCGTGGGAATCAGAATGTCTGCCCAACCCTCGCCTCCTGTCCTTCAGAATAGCACCTGCTCACAGGTCCTTTTCATGTTCTGTGACCATTGATTTTTCTCACTTGCCTGGTTCAGAGTGGAGGCACAAAGGATGGGCCCCACCCGACCAGAGTGCATTCCCGAGGGAACTACAGTGTGTGCCTGGTGGGAGGTCATTTAGACTAACCAAACTGAAATTGCGTTCAACTTAGGTATGATTTAGGATGGGGCGTTTTTTAGAAGTTGAAAGTATTAGTCCGGCATTTCCCCTGAAGCCAGTGCTGAGCACTTATTTTGGGTTCCTCCCTGTTCTAGAAAAGTTGGAAATGATTGCAAGGGAGACAGAGATTAAGTTTTTATTTTTATCCTCCTCAACCCTGTGCTTTCTGGGGCTACTGACTCTGGGTGCCTCTTCCCCACCTCCCCAAACCTCAGCCATCCATGCATGTGGCCCTACAGTCCCTCACTGCTGCAGTGACAATGAATTGAGGACCCCCAGAGGGTCTCCCAGGACAGTGAAGTCAAACTCAGTGTGGTTGAGCTTCTTGCCTCTCTATCTGGAGACCTTGTTTAGATGGAAAGAGGAGCCCCTGGTCCCAGGAGTCCTGGGGCTTGGAGTGGAGACGAGCAGGGGCTTAGCGCTTGTGTTTCTAACAAGATCCCCAGGCAATCCCCTAGCAAGCAGAATCTAACAACTTTGAACTCAGGAACTTAAATAATAGTTGATGAATTAGTAGCATTATTATCAACAGACTAGTAGATACAGCAAGTATATAAAAATCAACAAATGAGGGCTGGGCGGTGGGGGCGCACGCCTTTAATCCCAGCACTCAGGAGGCAGAGACAGGCCCATCTTTGTGAGTTCGAGGTCAGCCTGGTCTACAGGAGCTAGTTCCAGGACAGGCTCCAAAGCTACAGAGAAACCCTGTCTCGAAAAAAACAAACAAACAAAAAAAATCAACAAATGTCAATTTTGCTACAAATACAATATGGGTATGGTTATACTTCAAATTATTTATGAATATTCATATCTGTATGACTATATTATATTATGAACATAGTATAACTATATTACAGCAGCATATTATTATAACACACACGTTAGTAGTATAACAATGCTGAGGCTGAGATGTAGCACAGTGATAGAGCCCTTGCCATGCGTGAAGCCTAGGTTCCATCTCTAACACAGCAGAGACACAGGGTACGGTGGTACCCGTCTTTATGCTGAAGCAAGCATCAGGAAGTGGAGGCAGGAGTCCAAAGTACAGTGTCTACGTTGTGAGGATGAGGCTAGCCTGAGCCACAGGAGACCTGTCTCAGAAGCCGTGAGATTCTAATAATGCTCCCGGAGGAATTCCTGGGGGCTAAGGGATCTACTCTGCTGCTTACTGGAACCTTTGGCTGTTTGTAAAATTCCTTACCAGAAAGAGTAAAGGAAGGGTCAAAGGTCGGACTGCAGAGACTGCTCTGTGGTTAAGAGATCACACTGCCTCTGCTCAGTTCCCAGCATCCATACTTAACTGTTGCCTCTACCTCCAACTCCAGGAGATCCAGCGGCCTTGGGCATCTGCACTCACAAGCGCGCGTGCATGCGCACTCACGCACACGCGCGCGCGCGCGCGCGCGCACACACACACACACACTTAAAAAGAATCTTTAAAAAAAAAAAAAAAACACCAGTTATCTTGAACCCAAAGCAGTGGGCAGTGGAATCTATATCCCTTGACCCCTTGACTGCTCTGAACCCCTG
This sequence comes from Microtus ochrogaster, assembly GCF_000317375.1. Classification (NCBI taxonomy): domain Eukaryota; kingdom Metazoa; phylum Chordata; class Mammalia; order Rodentia; family Cricetidae; genus Microtus; species Microtus ochrogaster. Next base: position 7,520,806 of record NC_022010.1, read on the forward strand.
GGGTCCTCTCTGCCTTGGGTCCAGGCGGGGCAGAAGACACAGGTCCTTTCCCAGTAGGGAGCGTGCCTCTGGATGCAATATGGTCAGTTGTTTGAAACCTTTTCAGTCAGACAGTTTTCTTCCCTGTCAGCTGGCCCCTCCTGCAGGGCTGTTATGACAATGGTCGCCCTGGCAACCGCGGGACGGCCTTAGGCCTCTGGTTGCTGCTCCGGCTATTACCCTGGTGGGGTTTGTCAGGCAGTCCTACAGCTTTGACTGCATAACCAGGGAACCCGTCCTGCCCAATCTGTACCTTGGGAAAGGGCTCAGGGGTCTGATGACCATTTCCAGTGATGCTCGTTTATCAAAAGACCAAAATAAATAAGTAAATAAATAAAAGGACAGACCACTGGCTGTTTCCTAGGCAGGCTCCAGGCAGAGCCCCTGCTCAGAGCTGACAGGATGATGGGTGTGAGGTGGTGGGGAGGCGTAGCCATGGAAACCAATAAACAGCATCATTTGTGATAAAGAGCGTTACCCAGGATGTGGGGTGTGTGTGGAACTGGGTGTGCCTTGTTTGGAAGAGAGAACTCGGCAGGGTGGGAGGGCCATATTGGTGCTGGCAGGAGAGCTACCCGATGGCAGGAGGGGACAGGAGCCCGGTCAGAGTCTGTGGGTTCAGGGCTGTTCGAGTGGAGGCTGCGGGAATGGAGTGCTCAGGAAGAACTGAGGGCATGCTGGCTGTGTCATTCCGGGGACCCACGTGTGCCATGCGGTGTGATATGACCCCAGTGGGCTGGCAGGTTCACGCAGGCCTAGAGGATTAGGTGCACACCCCTCCTCCACATACCCTGCTTTCCTCTGCGTTTCCCTGACCCATCTATTAGAAGTGCCCAGGGGTGATGGCTCTAGGCAGCAGCAAACCAAACCCCTGTGTGTTTTCTACTGGTCTCTGCAGTTTGTCTGAGTTTAGATTTGGAGTGAACAGTTTCCTGTTTCCCATTAGGGCTTTGAGACACGATTATTTTTAGAGCTGTCACATGTCTTGACTTTTAATTTTTTTGTTTATGCCGCTAAATTTACCATCATACTAATATGGAATACAGTAATAAGGCACGGGGATGCTTGGATGGAGTCTGGGCCTGTAGACAATTTCCATTCGCTGTGTGAGGTGCTGGGCTGCCATCTGGTGTACAGATGGAGAATTGCACCCTAGGATCCCTGCACCCTGAGCCACAGTTGGAAGGGCACTTGTGACCCCGGCAGTACTCGAATCACCCTTGTCATAATATGCTTTTTGTTTTTGTTTCTGAGGGTTTCTCTGATGCCTTGGCTGTCCCGGAACTCGCTCTGTAGACTAGGCTGGCCTCATACTCACAAAGATTCGCCTGCTTCTGCTTCCCAGAGAGCTGGGATTAAAGGCGTGCATTACCACCGCCTGACCCTTGCCGTAATTCGAAGGCAGATACTTTGAACTGCTTTTTTCACTTTAGCTCTGTTTAGACCTGAATTGAGGGTGACTTAAAAGCCAACTATGGCACCTGGTGGGATGAGGCCACTGGGTAGGGTGAAGCCACCAAAGGCTGTCCTTACATTGTGTCTACTTCAGTGGAGGAACTAGGAGAGGCCCTGAAAGGAGACTTTAAATGGCCTGAGTTTGGATCCTGGACCTGCCACTTCTTTGTCTGTGTGACTTTGGGATGGGTAGTGCAGCACCCGGGACTCCATTTCCCCATCTGTAATGCGGTTCCAATAACGTGACTCCTGGGTCATCATGCTAACACATTTAGAAGACGCATATTGGGACCCATTTTAAAAAACTAACTTAGCACTCGGGAGGCAGAGGCAGGCGGATCTTTACGAGTTCGAGGCCAGCCTGGTCTACAAGAGCTAGTTCCAGGACAGGCTCGAAAGCTACAGAGAAACCCTGTCTCAAAGAAAAAAAAAAAAAAAACAAAAACGAACCCCCCCAAAAACCTAACTTAGTGATGTTGGAAGAATTAATTATTATCACAGTGATTTTTGGTTTGTTCTGGGGCTCGAACCTAGGGCCTTAGCCACGCTGGCCATGTGCTCTGTCACCAAGCTATACTTCTAATGTGAAAGGATTTGAAATTAGGAGTCAAAATTCTCCCCAAGGGTACATCCCTGCTTTGCACACCTTTTCTGGTAAAGGTTCAGCATTTTTAATGCTGAGATTCTGTGGGCAGCACTTTTGTAAAATATGATAAAAATGACTCACTAGAAAATGAAATGGACAAAGAATGTAAGACTGGCTCGGAAAACAATTCAACTCCTCAGATTCTGAATGACTCTTGCCAAATAGCCAGGAGCCTCTAAAGGCTCGGGCTCTCCCGAAGGGGCGTGGTTCTTCCCGAAGGGGCGTGGCTTACCCAACAGGGCGTGGCTCACATCTACACAGACTCCCTTAGTCTGGGTGTGGTATAAGCTTTGTGCTTAAACCACTCCAGGAACTCTGAGAGGAGGGAGAGGCCTCGCTTCCTTAGCAGTCCTAGCAGTCTGCCACTACATTCTGTGATTATGGATCCTTGCTGTGTAAGAAGCTGGCCCATCAACTTTGCATATCAGGTGTCCAGGCTGACACGTGCGTGCGGGGGTGGGGGGTGGGGGGGAGGCTTCCACCTCAATTAACCTAATCTAGAAATCATGATAATTCTGAAACCTGCCAATTTGACGATCAGGGTAGAGTATCACAGGTTCAATTAATTAGACCTGGATTCAAAACCTGAGTGAAATTTGACGGCTTTGAGTCACTGATGACCTTGGGCCAGTGACTTAACCTTTTTTTGGCTTGTGGGAGGATAATCAGAATCCAAAGTTGTCACAAGGACTAAATGATTAATTAAAAAAAATACAGTCTCAGGACCGTAACTGACAGCCATGCTGTGACCTTAGTCTTGGGGATGCAAGATTTCTCGGCAAATTAACTGCCATTAAAATGGCTTTACTGGGGCTGGAGAGATTGTTATGGTTTAAGTAAAATGCTGCAGGTCCCTGAGTGGCTGCAGCAGGCAGCATGTCCCGAGACCACTAGGTCCCCAATGTGGCTACAAGCAGCAGGCAGCAGGTCTCAAGAACAGCCAGTCCCAAGCAGAGATGGCACAGTTCTCTGAGTGGCTGCAGTGGGCCACAAGTCCCAGGCAGGGATTCGTGTGGTGGGTAAGAGACCTTGATGGAGCAGCTATCCAACAAGGAGAGACAGACAGATGGGCAGGCCACGAAACCACGCTGCAGGTCTCCGAAGGCGGTGGGCAAGAGACAGAGACATGGATAGGCGCACCATGCAGAGTGAGGTTAGATATTTATTTAGTGGGTTATGGAGGGGAAAGGGAGAAGGGGGAAGAGGAGAGAGAGAGAGAGAGAGAGAGAGAGAGAGAGAGAGAGAGGCAGATAGAGAAACAGAGGAGAAGGGGAGAAGTGGGAGAGGGAGAGACAGAAGCTGCCTCTTCAAGAGAGAGATTGAAAAGAAGGACATTCAGGCTGGAAGGTGAAAATCAGCTTGCCTCAGCAATGGGGGGGGAGTGGCCATGGCTTGTCTCTTAAAGGGACAGAGTAGACCATTACAGAGATGGCTCAGCAGTTAAGGGTACACACTGCTATGCAGAGGACCCAGGTTCAGTTACATGCTTCTACACAGCAGCTCACAACTGTGTGGAACTCCAGCTCCAGGGAATCTTATGCCCTCTTCTGGCCACTTCAGGGTCCTATATGTATGTGGTGCACACAAATCCATGCAGGCAACCACATACATATAAATAAAATAAAGAAAAAAATGGCACTATAAAGCCAGACATTACTACACCTATTTGTAATTCCTGCAATAGGGAGACTGAGGCAGGAGAACCAAGAGTTAAGTCCAGCTTGGGATTAGCAGTAAGACCTTATCTGAACACACACACACACACACACACACACACACACACACACACACACATGTTTACACGCCCACCCACCCACACACATGCACAAAATCTCAGAGTGTGAGAGCCTCTTTGTACTGTTTGTTGTCTAGGTTCTTTTCCATGTGATTAGGAAAATGACAGATTTGAGAAGACCTCCTTTATTCTAAAATCAATGAGACAAGTATGGGATGATAGGCGTATCCACTTCTTTTTGTTATAGCTGTATGTGTGTGGTATGTATGGTGTATGTGTCTGACATGTTGGCACATGTGGTTGGGGCAGCACATGCTTGTATGTGCACAGGCATTTGGCAGCCAGAGAAAGCCATTGAGTGACTTCCTTCTTCTCCCTTCGCTTTACCCAGGCAAAGTCTTCCAAACCCAGAGCTCAGCCATCCAGCTAATCCAGTTTGCCCTGGGGAGTCTTCTGTCTTTGGCTCCTGAGAACTGGGGTTGTAGGCAGGCACCATACCCACCCAGCTTTGACATGAGTCCTGGGGAATCCCAGGATCCAAACTCTAGTTCTGATCCTTGCACATTGAGTGTGACACACAACACAGCACACCGCAATACAATGCAACCCAACACAGCGCAATACAATGCAACAACAAAAACAGCCTCCGCTTGTGTGAGAACTCGTATGTGGTGTGTCAGCAGGGAGGTAGGGAACCTGGATGCTGGGATCATGTGTGGGGGTACTAACACAGTGACGGGCTTGCCAAGGGGGCTGCCCTCTGAGTTCTGCCCCACCCTCTCTATTCCCATTCACACCGCACAGCACAGCACAGACATTCCAGGAGGTTCCGTTCCCAAGCCAGACTTAACAGCAGGGGATGCACATCACTAGGAGGAGGGAACTGAGAACAAACAACTCAGAGCAAGAGTATCGACAAGGAGCACCCATCAGCGCTCTACAGAGACCTGCACACACTTGACACACCTCTGCAGGCATGCTCTGTCCGTCACACAGGGTTTCATGGTATGAGGATGGAACCCAGGACCTCACACAGGCTACACAAGTGCTCCACTACCGACCCTTGGGCTCGGTTTAGTAGATTTCTCCTCGACCAATACGATTGTGTGTCACAGAAAACATTTTATACTGTTTTAGTTTTTAAATTTCAACCAAATTCATTTATATGAAGCAAAACAAAACACAAATCTGTTCCCGAGTTGAGCGAGCCACACCGATGTCCTCTTTGTCACCTTCCCTCTGGACATTTGACGTGGACTGATTGCTTACACTGGCTGCAGTGATGCCTCTCTCCTCTGCTTCTGAAAGTCTAGAATTAACGTTAGACTTTGAGAACACACCTACAAGTCAGAGATTAAAGGCAAGAGCAAGCACCTATTGCTCAGAGCCACACCCTGCCCCGCCCTGCCTTGCACGTAGCACCTTTAAGGTGCAATACAGCTGGTGAAATTTTGCTCAAACACTTGTGGTCTTGCAGTAAAACTTGGTGAGAATTTTACCCATGTGCTGGTTCCTCTTGAAAGCTGCTTGGCTCCTCACCAACCCTGGCCCTGCACTACTCTGGGAAAGCTTAGCAAGATTGGGAAACCTAGCTGGTGTCTCCAAATGATGGCGGTCTGGCTTGGTGTCTCCAGCCATCACTGTTGGGGTTTGTGGTGATTTGAATATAATTGGCTTCCATAAGCTCCTAGGGAGTGGTAGGTGTGGCCTTGTTGGAAGTGTGTCACTGCGGAGGCGGGCTTTGAGGTTTCATATAGGCTCAAGCCACACTCAGTGTCTCAGTCCAATTCCTGTTGCCTGTGCAGGATGTAGGACTCTCAGCTACCTCTCCAGCACCTTGTCCTTGCCTGCATGCCACCATGTCCCACCATATGATAATGGATTAAATCTCTGAACTGTTAGACACCCAAATAAATTTTTTTGTAAGAGTTGCTGTAGTCATGGTATCTCTTCACAGCATTAGAAACCTCAACTAAGAAAAAGTTTGAATTGTGACTTCCCCTAGGTCATGTATGCAAGTCCAAGCCCTAGTCATTTAATTTATTTATTTTGTGTGTGTGTGTGTGTGTGTGTGTGCGCGCGCGTGTGCGCACATGCATACATGGCATGTAAAATGTGGAGGTCAGAGAGCAACCCAAGGGAGTCAGTTCTCTCCTCCCACTGTATGGGTCCACTGGGGGTTGAGTTCAGGTCATCAGGCTTGGTGGCAAGCACCTTTGTTTGCTGGGCTACCTTGCTGGATCTCATTTTTAAAACCGCTCTTATAGAGCTTTATTTAATTATTGAAAAGATCCAAACACTGTGTTTGAAGAAACAGACCTACATCTTGTTTGGTTGGGTACCCTCCTGAGAAACAGTCTTACTCTCTCACATGCTTCCTCTGCTTGGCATTATGGGATTGCACCCCACTTTCCTTCTTTTCTCCCCCCCTCCCTACTTCCTAATAGGCTTTCTGTACCCCAATAATAGGCTTCTCCACTGATACAGTAAGCCAGATCAAGTTGAATTAAAAAGTAAAAGACCAGGTTTAGTCTGAGCAACGTAACTCCTGGGTGACTCCTGCAGCCCCCAGAGATTGAGGAGGGAGAAGGCACAGAAAAAAAAAAAATCACGTGATCAAACTAAAGGAGCTTAAATACCCTGTAGGCACAGGGTGATGCCGCCTCTGCCACGAGCTGGGTTTGTGTCCAGTCATGATGCTTTAGGAGGGGACTGGGCAGCTGGCAGCTTTAGTCAGGGGTGTGGAAGTTGACTTTTTGGTGGTTTTTCTGAGAGGGTGGGGTTTGGAGAGGCAGGAATGGGGCTTTCAAAGGGTGAGCTGTTCCAGCAAAACACTTCTCTCTCTTTCCTTCTAGATGATGCTTTACTTTTGTTTATGAGTGTTTGTCTGTGTGTATGCATGTGCACCAGAAAAAACGTGTCAAATCCCCTGGAACTGGAGTTACAGATGGTGGTGAGCTGCCATGTGGGTGCTGGACACCAAACCCAGGTTCTCCAAAAGAGCAATACCCCCTCTCAAGTGCTAAGCCATTGTTCCCGTCCCCTGTATTGCCTTTCTTTGGTTAGTGTTGTTCATTTGTACAGGACTAGCCACGAACAAAACAAAGCACTGTTCCTTTTGCATGTCCTGGCATCTGTCCAGGAATGTGGGCCAGGTCTCCTTTAAAAAAGCATTGGAAAGCTCACGGAGACTTGTGTGTGACTTGCCAATCCAACAACAGAATGTAAATGTCCTTTCCCCCCACTCTTTTCCTACCTCCATTCTCCTCATCCCCAGAGGGTCAAGGATCCTTCCAGAAAGAGGCTGTGTGTTTACAAAGAAATATATGGACACATTTGGCCGGGGAGTGAGAGATTCTGTTTGTCAGGACATCTCCAAAGCCACTGTCTGCTCAGCAGAGCACAGCTTGTCATTTTATCTGGCAGCGGTGTGAACAGGGCTTCTGGATGTTATGTGATGGGGGTATGAACAGGGCTTCTGGATGTTATTTGATGGGGGTGTGAACAGGGCTTCTGGATGTTATTTGATGGGGGTGTGAACAGGGCTTCTGGGACCTTCTTCGCCTACAGCCTCTTTTCACCAGAGAGATGGTTATGTAACGGGGTCTGTGCTAATATTACTGATGGTAAACCATAATGAAGTTTATTTCAGAGTGATTACATATATAGAGAGATGATATCACCATGTGTTAAATAGGAGAGAAACAATTGTATGAATGAGATGGGTGTGCTTATTTATTTTTATGTAAACAACTAAAACTTGACAATATTTGACACTGCAGTGTGCAGGACGTCTGACCATTTCTTAACGTCCATTGATGGTTTGATCTTAGAATCGTCAGTGCCAAGGGTGCTGCTTTGCATAAGAACAGAGTACAACGTGGTGGAAATGTATTGAGCCACACCTCAGGAATCATTGGAAATTTCGCCCTAGTCCTAAGACAGAATTTATTTCATGATTTTAAAAAATAAAACCCAAGTCAACTTTACTTTTATTTTTGTTTTTATCTAGCCTTCTAACACAATGTGGGCCACACCTACAACAGTTTGACACTTCCACATTGAGAGGAACGAGAGGGAAACACTGTGAGTCTGTTTTCTGCAATGGAGTCTTGATGTGTCTCTGAGAGCAGAACACCGCTGCTGTTCCCGACCCACAGTGGTCTTGGTGGGAGCCGAGGTGCTGCCACAGGGGTCACTGCATTGGGTGGTGTGACAGCACTCGGAGGACAGTGCAGTTGTGTGTTCGGAACCAACAGTGACGTCACCAGAGGTGACAAGCACGAGCATTGCAGGGAGCACCTCAGAGTCTTCTGTGTTTGATTGATCTGGAGTTAGTTTTTGGTTATTGCACATTCAGAGATCTTTGCTGTCCCCCAAACTTCCCGGACCCTGCATTTAGTTACGTATGGAGCTGGGGTGTAGAGTTCCTTTTGTGGCTGCTGCATGGCGGAAATCGTGAGTTTCTGATAGGTGGATTCTCAGGGTGTTGACAACCCTTTGCTCTTGTAAGCAGAAGTGTTAAAAAAAAAATCCTTGGACACAGTTACTTTCCCAACATGGTTGCTATAAAATGAGTTTCTAGGCTGGGCTGTGGTGGTGTACGCCTTTAATCCCAGCACTCACGAGGCAGAGGCAGGTGGATCTCTGTGAGTTTGAGGCCAGCCTGGTCTACAAGAACTAATTCCAGGAAAGCTAGGGCTATTACACAGAGAAACCCTGTCTCGAAAAACAAAACAAAACAAAACAAAAATCACAACAAACAAACAAACAAACAAACAAAAAAGAGTTTCTAGATATGGAATTGTTGGGTCAAGGGTCTATGTGATTACAATGTCGGTGGAGACCACCACAAAGAAGAGGTAACCCCACCACCACCACCACCACCACCACCACAGCAAAGTACCAACCTATCTGTTCTCCCATCTTCACCAACACGGTGAGAATGCAGGAGGCATACAGTTCACTCTGTGTTGCTGGAGCAAGGCATCAGTAGCTGGGTACTTTATAAAGAAAATAAGTCTATTTGGCTTATGATTCCGGGACCTGGAAGGTCCAGACCGCCTGTTGCTCTGTAACATGGTAGGGGAAGGAGGAGAGCTGGCTGCTTGCTGAGGGGACCATGTACACGGGGTCTAGCCCCTTAACCAAGTGCTTCCAAGAGAACTACAGTAAACCCATCTAAGGGTGGTGCCTCCATGTCTTAGTCAGTCTTGTTCGACTGTAGACCAAGGTGCAAGGTTGGGTCTCACTGGGACAGAAACAGTCCTTGGAGCACAGGATTGTCTGGGTGCGTGATAGCCTGGCTTCTCAAGCCTGCTCCCTGTGGTGGAGTCATTGAGCAGTGTCCTTGTCTCTATGTTTCTGCAGAGCAAGCTGGTCAAGTACTTCAGCCGGCAGCTGTCCTGCAAGAAGAAGGTGGCCCTGCAGGAGCGCAATGCCGAACTGGACGGCTTCCCCCAACTCCGCCACTGGTTCCGGATCGTGGACGTGCGCAAGGAAGTCCTGGAGGTGACCACAGGCTGTCCCAAACCCCTTGGCCCTCACTGGCTGGAGACCACCTTTGCTGCTTCCTAGATGGCAGGGCGTGGGATATGCCCAGCACAGACCCAGGCACATAGCAGGCCCTCAGTATGCCAGACGAAGGCTTGCAGGATCTCAGAAGTCTCTGAGTGGGACTGTTGAGGGCAAGGCTCTCAAGCCAGCATTTGTAGTGAGGGTGTGGGGGTGGCCTAGAGTCAGGATTTTATTCAGATCTGCCATGAAATGGAGTCACCCTAAGCCACCATGTTGACCAGTGCTGCCCACTGACTTTTTGCTGTGGTGGGGGTATTTTGTTTGTGTTGTCTGATAGAGCAGCCATGGTAACTACAGCTCCTGGAGCGCTAGGATTAGTGTGGGGGACCAAGGATCCAGACTTTGAATTGTATTTGATGTAAAGGACTGGCCATTGCTGCCATATTGGATTGTAGAGATTCAGGATACCAGCCTTTCCACGTGGGTCATGAGGCGGGAAGGTCGCTCAGTGGGCGAAGCGCCTGCCGTGCAAACACGGGGCCTGAGTCGAGTCCACAGAACCCACGTGCAAAAGCTGCGTGTGAAGACATGCTGGTAATGCCAGCACTCCCGAGGCAGAAACAGGTGGATCTCTGGGGCGCACACACACACACACACGCACACACACACACACACACACACACACACACACACACACACCAGCATGCATGGAGTTTTGCACCCCTAGTTTCGCTTCCAGGATGCCCAGAATACCTAGGGCAGTGTGTTTCTTACAATATTCTTAGGATGAATGAAAGGCCACATTTTAGTTTTCTTTCCAATTATTGTGATGAAAGCAATTTTTCTTTTTTTTGAGGGGAGGACTGATTGACTGGCTCACAATTCCAGGCCACAGCCCATCACTGCAGGGCGTCAGAGTTGAGGTGATCAGTCATGCCCATTGTCAAGAGCAGAGAGAGAATGAATGCACGCTGGCTAGCACTCACCTTGCTCTCTCCTTTTCCATAGTCTGCAACCTTATGCCTAGGGAGTGGTGCCGCCCATAGTGGATGGGCCTTCTCACCTCAACTAACGTAACCGGGACAGTCCAATGTAGCCCTGTCCACAAGGTCAACTTGATGTAGAAACTCCCTCCTTGAGACTCTCCTCCTAGTGACCCTAGATTGTGTCCGAGTAACAATTTAAACTAAGTATGATGATATAAATGATAGTTTAATTGCACAGCTTGTGGTACTTCTTAAAGGCTCCGGGATTATATAAATATTTGTGTACCTAGCGCCCCTCATGGGGCAGGGAAAGCAAAGTCAGTCTTCTAGATAAGGGCTGAATAGCAGTGGTTTTCAAACTGTGTCCGATGGGCAGCCAGTCTTAGTTTGACTGACAAGATGTGATCTTATCTTATTTTGGCCCAACAACTTAAAACTTGTTTTCCAAAGACTAGAGATCTCTTTTTAAAAAAATATTTATTTATTTATTATGTATACAATATTCTGTCTATGTGTATGTCTGCAGGCCAGAAGAGGGCACCAGACCTCATTCCAGATGGTTGTGAGCCACCATGTGGTTGCTGGGAATTGAACTCAGGACCTTTGGAAGAGCAGGCAATGCTCTTAACCACTGAGCCATCTCTCCAGCCCCCAGAGATCTCTTGCTTCAAAGCCACGAGTACTAATTATACAGAGGGTAATCCTTTCCCGACGTGATGAACCACAGTTGGCAGCCCCTTTGGTCCCTGAGATTCCACCAGATTACCTCTTTGGGGGCTCTTAGTCCACTAGAGAGACATTCTGAGGCAGGGTGAGGAGTGAAGGCTCCCTGCCTGCAGTTCACAGGCTTGTCCACCAGGGGCTGCTCTCACGAAGTAAAAGGGATATATGGAGCCAGCTATGAGACATGCCCTGTGTTCAAATGTTGCCTCCACCACGCTCTTGCTGTGTGACTTGGGCTAAAGGTTTAACTTATCTGTGCTTTAGCATCCGGGTCTGCAGGTGGCGGTAACAAATCACGTTTGCTGATGACACAGTGCAATGGTAGAGACCTTCCCTGGCATGTGTGAAAATCGAAGTCCAGCTTCCCCGATAAAACAAACACGCACACAAACACACATACATGCACAGATGGACACATACACTCACATACATATCGCACACACATACATGCACAGATGGACACATACACTCACATACATATCGCA
>NC_022010.1:7532491-7554218 GCF_000317375.1 Microtus ochrogaster
ATATCGCACACACATACATGCACAGATGGACACATACACTCACATACATATCGCACACACATACATGCACAGATGGACACATACACTCACATACACATCAGTGTGTACACAATTATGTACACACATATCACACACACATTCACAATACACATCCACACTTATTCACGCACACCTCTGGACCTCCATTCACACTCAAAGGCACACATGTACACATGCAGATACATCTGTGTGCACACATACACTCACATACAGTATATATACACACACACCCTGTGCATACGTGTGCACACACGACATACATACATGTACACACACACCTTCCCTTTCACTTGATCTTTGTGGCATTACAGGAAATCCGTGTTGAGTACTGTAAATACGATCCCACCTGAGATTATGTCACCAGAACACACACAAGCTCTCTCTTTCTCTCTGGCCCAGGCTGCTCTAGCCCTCTTCATCTTGTCATGAATAGATGTGTGTGCGCTCCCTTATGAGCCTAAGCATCAGGGTAACACACACAGACACATGTACACACGTGCACACACACAGACACAGATGCACATACACATGCATGCACACACCCCTTCTAAATCGTGGGGTTAAAATGTACAGTCGGCTCCCACAGCAAAGAGAGGGCTTTAGCTTGTGCATCTGTGTTTGTTATCACCCACTGTCAACGTCACACAACTCAAAACGACCTGAAAAGTCAGCACTGAATAATCATCTTATTAGGACAGCCCGTGGCCCTGTCTGGGAGAGATGTCTGATTGCTAACTGATACAGGAGGGCCCAGCCCACTGTGGGCGGTGCCATCCCTAGGCAGACCAGCCTGGGCTGTGTAAAGAGACTGCACATGGTGCTCCTCCAAGTCTGCACCAGGTTCCTGTCGTGTCCTGATTGTCTTCAGTGATGAACTATAGCCTGGAAGTGTAAGCCAAGTAAATCTTTCCTCCCAAGTTGCTATTGGTCAGAGTGTTTTATCAGGGCAGCTGGGGTCAACCTAGAATAGCACTGTTCTCTGAATGTTCGGCCTGCAGCCCCAACCCTGCCTCGTCCCGCTGAAGGAGGTTTACCTGCTCCGTGTTCCTGCGTAGGTGACTCAGTTTTTATCCCATCCCTGCCCTGACTTCACAGTCACTGTCTGGGCTCTGGCTCTTACACTGTAGCTCTTTGTGTGTGTGTGAAAATGGATTTTGCTTTATCTGACTCTGTATGTTGTTGCAGTACATAGTCATGGCCAGGAGAGGGCAGAAGGAGCCCACTCTATCACCCATGAATCACTGTCCACAGATTTACAAGACTTATCTAAATAACAACACACTATGCTCATGTAAAACCCTTCACTACTATCGGGTACTCTGAATGAACTTGAGGAGCTCATTGGTAATGTTGCAGACTTATGTAGAATGTGGTTTAGGGAGGGGCTGTTTGCAGGGCAGGGCCCCCTGTCCCACACCTTGCGAGCTGGAAATCCTGCTTCTCCCATCCTCAGCTCCCTTGTTCACACAACTCCTTCCCCCTGGTTCCTACCATTTCTCAGTCTTACCACATAGCCTCACGGTGCTCACTAGTTGTCAAGATTCATTTCCAACCTCAGCTGCCTGTGGGACTTGGGCTGCCTTCCTCTTAGGCTCTTAAAGCCCCCACATGACTCTTCGATCCTCCTGTGGGTACATTAGAAAGGAAGCTGAGGGTGGAGGAGGCTTTGTGTTTAACTGGCCTGTTCTGAGTCCACCCTGGATGAGCAGAGCGACCATCTACTCACAGAAGGCTGGAATGGGCTGGACTGCAGGTGTGGACTGCAGGTGTGGACTGTTGCTCACGTACTGAGTGTGCACCTCCATTTCATAAGTGACGAGCAAGGCCTAGAGAGGTTAAGTTACCCATCCAAGTGCATGGGAGACTAAACCCCAAATCCAACCAAGTGTTTACATAATACAGTGCCTCTTATTGGGCACCTGCAGAGGGCAGTGTGAGAGGTGCTATGCTGTTTCCCTCTGCAGTTCTCCCGAGTGCCACAAGAGGGCGGTATGGAGATCTGGCCAGGCACTTGGGTTCCAGGTCCAGCTGATTGCCTTTGTCCCCTCCTCTAGGAGATCTCCCCTGACCAGCTGAGCCTGGAGGACCTTCTAGAAATGACAGATGAGCAGGTGTGCGAGACGGTGGAGAAGTACGGAGCCAACCGTGAGGAGTGTGCCCGGCTCAACGCCTCTCTGTCCTGTCTCAGGAATGTGCACACATCAGGTAAGCATGAGCAGTCCAGGAGGTCAGGACTATCCCCAGCTGGTCGGCATGGTTCTGTATGCTTCCTGTGCAGGTTGGCAATAAGAGGGTGTACCCTGAAAAGCCACCTCGAGCAGAGATTTGGAAGCAGGCGGGAATTGCCACCCTGCAGAGGATGGCTCACTATGGGTCCTGATGTGGGAACCCTGGGAGATCAGGGTCTCTTCAAACCTCAGATAAGGGAAGTGGCTTTGTGTTCTAAGTAGTAGTTCTGCTCGTTTCTATGCAAAAAACACTGCATTCTTTGTGAGAGAAAGCAGGTTGTAACTGCCCAGGCCCTGACCCCCAGAGACCTGCAGTTTTCACTGTATTTTCTACGGCAATCCTTCCATGCCTGCCATTATATTCTCCCTTTCTCCCCTTCCTTCCTTCTTCTCCTCTCTCTCTCTCTCTCTCTCTCTCTCTCTCTCTCTGTCTCATTTTTTTCCAGAGAACTGGTAAGATTATTTAGACATATTATTTTAAAATTCTTTTTCTCCTAAGAAAAAATTTGTGGCTTTGTTTTATTAATAATTTGCAATCTAAATTTGTCATCGTTTTTTTCTCTGTCGTTCCAATTAGTCGCTCAAAATTGTGATGCGGGGCTGGGGGATAGTTCAGTTAGTTGGTAGAGTGTTTACGTTAATGGAGTGTGGTGGTAAAGGATTATTACCCAGGCATTTGGGAGGCAGAAGCCAGAGGACCGGGAGTTCAAGATGATTCTTGGTTACAGAGAGAGTTTGAAGCCAGTGTGGAATACGGAGATTCTGTCTCAAAAGAAAACGCATGAAAACCCACCGAGTTTATTAGTGGAGTATTAACAGTAGGCTGCTGAAGCTTCCCTACACCCCTGGGCTCTCTGCGAACTGTTGCAAAGACCAGCACTGCCGTTCCAGTTCTCACCACAAGGTGGCACCGTCGACCGCAGATCTGGGGCAATCTGGCGGCTGTTAATTCTTACTCTGGTTAGAAAACACACAAACCAGCAATTATGATTTACAGAGTGACTGTTACCTGGCAGTGAACCAGACAGAACCGGTTTCCAGTTCCTCTCAACAACCATGTTAAGAAAAAGCTAGTTGTGGAGGCATAGGTTTGTGGTTCCAGTGAGGCACACTGGTCAGCCAGCCTGGCCCACGGAGCCAGCCAGTTGAGTGAGAGACACAGTCTCAAACAATAACAAAACAAACAAAACAAAACAAAAAACCTGAGGTAGGTGGTGCCACAGGAAAGCTGTGGTCAACACTGGTCTCCACATGAGTGTGCAAACATGTATATGTGTATCCTCCCACCCAGAAATACCTTTGTGCCCAGGAAACGTGTTTCCTGCTCATCTGTGTTCTAACGGCCCTCCATACATGTAGAACACATTGTGCACACAGCCAAGGCATGTTTCCTGACACAGGACCCAGCCTGGCAGGCACACGGGGAGACAGACATGTCAGATTCGTTCCCCTTGCATCTGTATCGTCGCCATTTGTATGTGTGTGGTGCTGGTGACTGGACCCAGAGCCTTGACCCTGCAGGCAAGCGTTCTACCATGGAGTTGCATCCTGACTGTATCCCATACCCTATGTCAAATGCTGGCCATGACCCTCTGCTCACACTTGTAGCTTAGGGTTGTGAGCTGTGTCCATCTATGCTTTGAGGGAGAGCTGAGGGGTCAAGAGGAGTTACGCTCTTTCAGAGGATCCTGGTTTGAGGGCGAGCTCCCACATGGTGGCTCATAACTGCCTGTAAACCAGCTCCAGGGGATCTGACGCCCTCTTCTGTCTCTGCAGGTTCCTTCAGATATGTGGCATGTACTCACACACGAGCACACACACACACGTACACGGGCATGTACACACAAAGATATATATACACAAAAAGACAGACATGTGCATGGGTGCCCATGCACACAGACACAGACACACACACAGACACACACAGACACACACAGACACACACAGACACACACAGACACACACACACACACACACACACACACACACACACACACGCACACGCACACATTTTACACCTTTAGTCCCAGAATTTGAGAGGATGAGGCAGGTGGATCTCTGTGAGTTTGAGGTCTGCCTCCTCCGCATAGCAAGTTCAGGGTAGCTAGGGCTACACAGTGAGACCCTATCTTAAAAAATTAAACCAGCCAGGTAGTGGTTAATCCTAGCACCTGGGAGGCAAGGGCAGGTGGATCTTTGTGAGTTCAAGGCCAGCCTGGTCTACAAAACAGCCAGAACTAGAACTACACAGAGAAACTCTATCTTGGGCGGAGGGGGGGGGAGGTGATCAAGACAACAACAACAAAAACCAAAACTAAACCAACCAAACAACAAAATTAATATTTAAAAAATCATTTATTTAATGTGCGTTGGTGTTTTGCATGCCTGCATGTCTATGTGAGGGTGTCAGATCCCCTGGAACTGGAGGTACAGACAGTTGTGAGCTGCTATGTGGGTGCTGGGGATTGAACCCAGGTCCTCTGCAAGAACAGCCAGTATTCTTAACCTCCGAGCCACCTCTCTAGTCCCCAAAATAAATTTTAGAAAAAGGAAAAAAACCTCTCACCTCAAGTGCTTCTAAAGTTTCCATGACAACAGCATATGCTATGTCCTGCTTCTTGTGACGGCCACTGAGCTGGGTTCTGGACAGCACTGGGTATGAGCTGCTCTGCCCAGCTCTTGACACACGGGACCAAGGCCAGTGGTGCTCAGACCTTGGGGAACAATGCCCACTGGCCCCCCACCCCTTCTGGGGTACCCACAGGTGGCTGTGTCACCACGTCGTATTTTTTGCCTTTCATTGGGTGCCCCTTTTTCATAGACTGTGCACCTACCTCGGTTTGATGTGTGCTCCCAGGGTAAGGGATGATATCTGGTACACAGTTAGAGATGAAAAATCATTTGAGGCCCCCTTCCCTTTGCCTGCCCATGAAAATCCAGCCGTGGCTTGATTTTCCAGGGATCGAGGACATCTAAGGATTTGGCTTCTGCATGGACTGCGTTCTCATGTTCCTTTCCAGCCCTAACATGCATATTTTAGATTTCTTTATTTGTGTATATGTTTGTATATGTGAATGCATGGTCTATGCACATCTGTGTGTGTGGATGTGTCCACCTGGGTAGAGCACAGAAGGGCGCCCCAGTGCACCCCTGAGGCAAGGCCTCTCCAATAGGAGGCAGCAAGATCCAGCAATCCTGTCTCCATGCTCCTCACGGTTGGGGTTCTAGACTTGTGCCGGATGCCTGGTTTATATCTGTGAGCTTGGATCTGACCTCCAGTGCTGATTGCATGGCAAGCGGTCTGTGCCGAGCCATCTCTGTGGACCCTAAAAGCTCGATGACCCACTAATTCTGCAGCACTCCAAAGGAAGTGTGGGTGTCCCATCTCACACTTGCCCCTCTGTCCAGAGCTCCCTGCCGCTCCCCATTCATATCCTCAGACCCAAAGTCTGGCACTCCAGAGCGTTTTTCTTCCTGGACCCCGCAAACTGACCTGAGCTGACCCTTGACCCTTGACCCCCTAAGAATGTCACATACATTCATCGACCCCCAACGGCTGTACCATAGAGTCCCTTCCCACCTCTCCTTCTGCCTCTCACCCTAGTCTTGTCCTGGCGAATTTTACCCTAGCTACAGTGAACTCATTGGTTTTCCGTTAGTACAGCTGACTGGATTCTGCCGTGAGGCTCTGCCCCTCTGTAAATGAATGAACACATGCTTCCGTCACGCATGCCTCACGGCGACTGTTTTCTCATCTGGCGCCCTCATTGGAGCAGCGTTGTCCTGTAGACACAGCTGCTGCCTCTGGCTCTTGGTCCTCAGCATCCTGACCAGGCTGAATCAATTCTTTAATGTGGGAAAAATTGCAGGGAGGAGCCGCATGCTGTGCCTGCCATAGATAACCACCAGGGGGCAGCAGAGAACCAGCCACTAGGATCCCTTCCCGTTTTCAAGGCTAATGCCTTCCAAAATTGTAACTAGTTACTTGAAGAGTCTAATCTCCCCCTCCAGACTCTTCCATCCCAGTGACTGCAAAGCCCCAGAGGGAGCAGTCTGGACCTCATGCTCTTTTCTCCTGCTGAGGGATCAACCCGGGGCTGAAACTAAAGGACCATCCCCCATTCAACACGCAAGGGCCCCTCAAGTCAGGGCAGCTTAACCCAGTAGATCTGGGGCGGTCCAAAGAACTCATCAGAGAACGCTAGCACATGCTATTTGCACTGTGGAGACAGGTGCGGAGGGGTCTGTAGTTATGTTTTCTGTGGGCCGAGGACCGAGCAGGGCCAAGGACAGCAGCAGCAGCAGCATGCACAGTGCATGGTGTGGCCGGATGGTGGTTGGTTGTACCTGGCTGGAAAAGCTCAGCAGGCCATGGGGGTGGCAGGACCTTTGGAACAGGTGGTGGTGGCGGCTGTCACATGAACAGGGGTCATGGTGTCACCAGCTACCTTGCTTTCTCCCTTTCCAACTTCTTGTTCCTTCAGGGATTTTTATTCTTTTACTTTTTGTAATATGGTCTTAAGTAGCCCAGGCTGTCCTCAAACTTAACTATGTAGCTCAGGCTGACCCTCCTGTCTCCACCTGCCAGGTGCTGAGGCTGCAGATGTATGTCCACACTGGCTTAGTAGCCTGCTTGCTTTCTTTTGTTTGTCTGTCCATCTGTCTGTTTGTGTGTGTTTCTCTCTTCCACTCCTGGGGACCTAGCTCAGGTCTTGAGTCTGCTGGACAAGAGCTGTGGCTGTAGCTGGCTTCTCGGTCTCAGTCTTTAATCGTGTTCTGAGAGGCAGAGCCTAGAACCTGACAGATTTGGCTTGGGATTCTGCTGTGGCTCTGGGTGTGGTTGCCATGGTGCTGAGCTGAGGAGAGGTGATGGGCATCTCCACACTGTGGCTGTGGTGAGTGAGGGTGATGTTCAGTGACGCAGGCAGAGTGCAAGGCCCGCCCTGAGCTAGGCACGTGCTGCTCTAGTGAGCCCTTATCATCAGCATAGCTTTACCACCATCATCACGCTGGCACAGCCCCTCCTATCCAAACATCACCACCATCACCACCATTATCATCACTACCATCTCCATCATGATCATCATCACCATCACCATCATGACCACCATCACCACCAACAACACTGTCACCACCATCACTACCATCACCATCATTACCATCTCCGCCATGATGATCATCACCATCACCATCATCACCACCAAAAACACTGTCATCACCACCGTCACCATCACTACCACCATCACCATCATCACCACCATCACCACCAACAACACTGTCACCACCACCACTACCATCACCACCACCATCACCATCATCATCACTGTCACCACCACTATCACCACCATGATGATGATCATCACCACCATCACCACCACCACCATCACCACCAACAACACTGTCACCACCATCACTACCATCACCATCATTACCATCTCTGCCATGATGATGATCATCATCACCACCACCATCACCATCATCACCACTGTCACCACCACCATCACCACCACCATCACTGTCACCATCATTCCCGTCAACATCATTACCACCATTGCATTGTCACACCCATGCCTAGCCTAACACCGCCACCACCACCGTTATCTTCTGTCCTTCTTTTGCCTTCAACTTACCTTTCTCCACTTCCTCCCATACCTGTATCTTTTTTGTCTGGAGGCCCAGTTTGTCCGTTCCTTCAGCTGTAACAGAACCCCTTATACTGGGGGTTTATAATAACAGAAATGTATCACGTGCAGCTCTGAAGACCCAGACATTGACAGCCAGTGCACTGCTGCCTGGAGAGGGCCAGCTGTAGGTGACATCTTATGCGTGTCACCCAATAGAAGGTCTCCAAAGCCTTCTTTCCCGGGGCACGCAGGGCTAGTTCACTGCCCGCCTTCCTCCTTACATAGTCCAGATGCTTGCTCTGCCTGTCTGACCTCCAGGCTGGTGGCTCTTCTCAGGGGCCTGGGCTTGAGTGACTCTCATGGCAGTTATGGGGATATGCAGGCCAATGTGGTGGGAGGGAGGGTAGGGAACCCTAGGCATGCTAAAGATTGTTGGAGTTGTTGGGGGTAAGTGGTTGGTGCCCTCCAGACAGAGGCCACCGTAAAAGGCACACGTTGAATGGTAGGCAGTCACATGACCTCAGACAGAAGTGGTAGCTGTAGCACAGGGAAATGGCCCAGAGCAAGGTGTCCACCTCCTTCCTGAGACTGGACCCATATAGGAAAAGGGCGGAACAAGGTGCTGCTCCCAAGGTCTTTGCTGGGCTGTTTGGTCCCAGTGCCCCTTCTGAGTATCGGGTGGGGAGAGAGCTGGCAGCCAGGAGCAGGAAGCAGAGAGGCCCTGAAATAGACCAGCCTCAGATGCTCCGTGGCTTCTTACCAGTTGGGCTTTGAATGGAGCCCCTAGAAGCAGCCTGCAGCGCCACTCTCTCCTTCTGACTAGAACAAAGTGGGTCCTGATTGCTCTATTGTGCAACTTGCCTCTGACTTGGAGAAAGCTGGAGGGAGAACAGCTCCCTTCCCAGAGGAGCTCACAGCTTGTGCCAACATGACGCCGTGTCCTCTTTCCATGGCTGCTCTCAGGGGTCCCTCCCACGCATGTAGCACCCCTCAGGATACACACACGTGACAGAAGCCTGCCACAGATGCTCACCCACTCACCCTGTAACGACCCACAGGACTTCCTTGGTCCCTGGGGACCTGTGTTCCTAAGCTGTCCTCTAATGCAGGCTCTAGGCTCATCCATCAAGAAAAGTTTTAGCTGGAGATTATTTCTTCATTTCCATTGATTGACCTATTGCCATAGTGGCTAGTGACTACCCTTTTGACCCAGAATGCTTCTAGAACTTTCCTTGCATTGAAAAGTTTGCACGCATACATGTGTATGTGTATGTGGTGCGTGTGCATGTACGTGTGTATATACTCATACATGAGGAAGCAAGAGACAGCCTTAAATGCTATGCCTTATATGCCATCTGCCTTACTTGAGACAGGTTCCCAGCTGGACTGGGTGTGACAGTTTGGCTGTGCTGGTTGGCCAGTGAGCCAAGGGATCTACCTGTCTCTGCCCCCAGTGCTCGTATTTCACATGTGGACTTAAAAATATTTATTTTTCATGAGTGTGGATATTTTGCTTGCACCAGTCTGTGCCCATTGTGAATGCAGTACCTGTGGAGGCCAGAAGAGGGTGTCAGGTCCTGGTACTGGAGTCACAGACAGTTGTGAGCTGATGTGTAGGTGCTGGGAACCAAACCCCGGTTCTCTGGAGGAGCAGCCAGTGCTCAACCCCTGAGCAATCTTCTAGCTTCATGTAAGGACTTTTTAAAATAAATTTATTTATTTATTTGAGATGGGTTTCTTTGTATAGCCCTGGCTGTTCTGGAACTCACTGTGTAGACCAGGCTAGCCTTGAACTCACAGAGCTCTGCCTGCTTCTGCCTCCCAAGTGCTGGGATTAAAGGCATGGACTACTATGCCTGGCTCGGAAAGACTTAAAATTTATGTGCTGGGGATGAAGCTCAAGTCCTTGGGCTTCAAAGGCAAGTACAGTCCCAACTGCGATATCTCCTTAGCTCATTCTAGATGGTCCCATTGGCCAGATGTTTGGGAGACGTCACAGATAATATCAGACAGAGAGACATATTCAGAGGAGGCTTCATGTAGCCTGCACTGACTGACAGTGACCAGGGCCTTCATGTCCCTGGTTATCTTTCTGGATTTTTCAAGTTTGCCTCCTTGTCTCCTGCCTCCTCCCACATCTGAGTGGGATCACAGACCTGTGATGTCTGGGCCTGCTGGGGACAGACTGTTCCCTCCTCGCCTGTGTCAGTAGCTGAGGTCGTAATCATCTACTCGCTTGTAGGTCAGTCCTGAGCTGGTCTCTTTCTCTTGTTCACCTGTTGCTTTGAAGAAACAACAGAGGCTTCCCTGGAAGTGTCTTGTGGGAACCAAACACCCACCACCTGCCACTGGCACCAGTATTTATGTCCCCAGCACCTGGAGATAATGGTAGAGGTGGTCGGTGTACACTTGACAGTGACCTTGTGCCTTGTGGTTGGAAGGGCGGAGGTCTGTGTGGGTCTTGAGTTAGCTCTAAGCAGTGACTTATGTCAGAATAGTCTGTATCCCAGGCTCCTGATCCCGTTCCTCAGTGTCTTCAGAAGTCCACTACAAGCCCCCGCTACTTCCTTGAGCTGGGACTGCCCCAGGACCTTCACACAGGTCACTCTCTGCTTGGAATATGCTCTCCTGGCCTTCCCCTGGCTGGTTCCTTTTTGATCTCAGCTCAAAGTCTCCTTAGGGAGCTCTGCCTCCAGCTCAGGTTTCTGCCTCATTACCCAGCAGTATTTTTTGTTTGAGACGGGTCAAGTCCCAGGTTGGACCATCAACCGCAGCGCTGACTGACTCCCAGAGTCCTCTTAACAACCACCTGGACTCCAGTGGAGGCTTCTATTTCCTTGTAAAGAAATAAGGCTCAGAGAGGTTCATTCTTTGCCTGGGATCACACAGCAGCTGAGTGCCAAAAGCGATTTGAACTCAGGTCTATCTGACTTGAGACAAGGTTCATAGATAACAGAGAAATGGGAATGGCTTCCCCTTAACTCTGGTTGATCCCTGTGTCCTCATTTGCTCAGAGTGAGAGCTGGCCCTTTGGGGGTTCAGGGGTGGGATAAAAGGAAGTAACTAGAAGGCTGTGTGCCAATTTTAGATGACAATGCCAAGAAAGCTACCCACAGGTGGGAGGACAGACCCAGCTTCCGGGTCACAGGGAGAGAAAACCCCTTTGTAGGAGGGCAGGGGAGCATTTCCCTTCTCCAGCCTCTGTTCCTCCTGGCTGTGGTCTAAGAGAGGGTGGGGCCTGCCTGAAGGACCCGATGAGCTGGGGGCGTGGCCTAGTGGCAGAGCACTTGCATGGGGGCGTGGCTTAGTGGCGGAGCACTTGCAGGGCTTGCCCAAGAAAGACCCCGTGTTCTGTCCCCAGTTCTGCAAATATAAGTAAGTTAAGCAACAAATCACATCAAGCGTGTGTGTCAGGGAGCGTGGGGAAAATGGCATTGCTCTGGAAGGCAATAATTTTGCAGTCACCTAAGGATGGCCATAGCTGGCTCTGGCTCCTCACCGCTGGAGTCCTGCCTCAGGTGACCTTAAACTTCATTCCATTGTTTTGTAGTGACCAGTTTGTGGTCGGGGACAGAGAAATGCCCAGGCTATGTGGGGAAGGAAAAATTAAAACAATTTTAACATTGTATGGAGTTTAATTTGCATCTTTATTTGCATATCCATTAACATTTAATGGTTTATTTATTTTTATTTCATGTGCATTGGTGTTTTCCCTTCTTGTTTGTATGAGGCTGTCGGATCCTCTGGAACTGGAGCTACAGACATTTGTAAGCTACCATGTGGGTGCTGGGAACTGAACCCAGGTCCTCTGGAAGAGCAGCCGATACTCTTATCCCCCCAGTCATCCCTCCAACTCATTCACAGTTAAACCATGGCCCCTAAGGAAACAGTCAGAAGGAAGACCTGGCTAGTGGGCGCTGCTCTGGGATCAGGAAATCATCGCTTCCTTCCTGCACATCCTCATTCTCTCTCTTCTGGGGCGGCACCCCAGAGGCCTTGAGACTTCAGCAGAGGCTGGATGGGAAGGAAGCCTCCACCTTTTGGTTTGTGGACGTATTTTATGCCTATTGTGCTCTGTCCCTCGCAGAACAACTTTTGTGTTTCACCCCTGAAGCAAACGCCCTGTTTGTACCCCTCCCTGATCTGCGTTCCCCAAAGCCAACTTTGCCATGCGTGACAAGTCCTGATGGTGCTTTAGGGTGTGGCAGCGTAAACGTCACGGCTCCCAGGCGGCCTCCTGGATCCACCTGCTCCAGCTCTTAAAGAGGCTATTTTGTTCTGATGTATAGAACTTCCACTTCAGACAGTAAATATGGACACTAGGCCCATCCCACAACAGCCAAAACAAAAACAAACGAACAGTAGCCATGTTTGAAGCATGTGTGTGGCATGCGATGGCAAGGTGATTTTTGAAAGTGATTTCACTTAATTTTATCCTGCCTTGTGTTTTCTTTTTATATAAGAGAACCAAGGCACAGGAAGGTGGTACATGCTACCCTCCTGGTCACTCAGGAATCCCTTCATTTTCTACAAACTATTTAATGTAGGAACAAAAATACTGAATGAACTAACAAGCCAGTGAACTGACACAGTTCCACCATGGAGCCTTCCCCTGGAAGGGCAGCGGGAGGTAGGAGCTGTTTGCGAGAGCTTTTCCTGCGAGAGAAGTGAGGAAAAGCCTTTGTGGTCTGAGTGTTGGTGATGGGAGAAATGACAATGACAGCAGGTGAGTGAGCTGGTCCTCTCCGCTGGCCCATCTCAGGCTACTATTGGCTTTTAAAATGAGGTTTTATTAGCATGTTGTCACCCCTATTTGTTTGTATGTTGTCTAAGGCTACCTCTGCTGTAGCGCGGACCATCCTCTCTCAATTCCAGAGTGCTGGACTCACAGCCACGCCCCCACAGCCTCCCTTCCAAGGCACGGTTCCCACAGCCACGCCCACAGCCACGCCCCAAGACACGCCCCTACAGCCACGCCCCCACAGGCAGGTCCCCACAGGTCTGGCTACTATGTTTTAACACTTAACAGCAGAAGTGTGCCGCCTGGCGGATACTGTACCCACAAAGCCTGAGATATTTACTATCTGGCACTTCAGAAGAAACAGTTGTTAACCTTAAAAAAGACCAAGTATGCGAGAAAAAAAAAAGCGTTAAATAAAACACACACGGCTCTAAATCAGGAGAGGTTGGGGGGGGTGTGTGGAAAAGAACTTCCTTTAGGGGAGAGGCCTAGGGAGGTGTTGAGGGAAAGAGCTCTGTGGGCTGTGGTGTGTAGACTAGTTTATGCGTACACAGCGCAGTGCTTGTGTGGGGCTGGCCTTCGCCGGGGACTTAAGATAGTTAAATGCTCAAGGAGGGCAGAAGTGGGGGGCAGCGGGGGACTTAAGATAGTTAAATGCTCAAGGAGGGCAGAAGTGGGGGGCAGCGGGGGACTTAAGATAGTTAAATGCTCAAGGAGGGCAGAAGTGGGGGGGCAGCGGGGGACTTAAGATAGTTAAATGCTCAAGGAGGGCAGAAGTGGGGGGGCAGCGGGGGACTTAAGATAGTTAAATGCTCAAAGAGGGCAGAAGTGGGGGGCCGTGCCCAGTACCCAACAGAAGGCCCATGTAAATCTCACCCTGTTTTAATTAGGCTCACTACTGCTGTGATGAACACTATGGCCAGAGAGAGCATCTTGGGGAGGAAAAGGTTCATTGGGCTTACACTTCCATATCATAGTCCATCACTGAAGGAAGTCAGGACAGGAACTCAAGCAGGGCAGGAACCTGGAGGCAGGAGCTCATGCAGAGGCCATGGAGGGTGCTGCTTCCTGGCCTGCTCCCATGGCTTGCTCAGTCTGCCTTCTTACAGGGCCCAGGCCTTCCAGCCTAGGAATGGCACCACTCAATGGACTGGGCCCTCCCCCATTGATCACTAATTAAGAAAATGCCCCCACAGACTTGAGTACAGCCTGATCTTATGCAGTTATTTTCTTAATTGAGGTTCCTTCTCAGATGACTCTAGCTTGTGTCAAGTTGAGATAAAATTAGCCAGCACACACCCCAAACTAGCTAGCAATACCCCAAACTAGCCAGCAACACCCCAAAGCAGGTGCCTCCGTGAATTAGTTGTCTGTGACTCTTGAGACAGAGGTCTCTAGTGCATCAGCTCTGGAGTGTGGGGGACACAGGTACCACGTGAACGGAACTTTCTGATGGCATTCCTACTTGGGAGTCCCTGGTTATCCTTGGGCAATTGTATGCTGCATACCAAAGGGGTTCTGGAATATGGGACCACCTCACACCCCTAAAGAAGCCTGATACTGCCTCGTCTTCCAAGAACAGAGAGAAGCTATTATGTTGGCACATGGTGAGAGGCAGGTACCTCTTATCCCCACACCAGCCCTGCCCTTGGGAATAGGGCTCAGTTTAGTGCCATTACTCAATCCTTTCCTTTCTTTGGGACTTGTTTGGCCCTGCTCTGTCTGTCACTTTGTGGAGAAGAAATGAGAGGTTGCTTTGCTTTGTGTCCGGATTCCAGGCCAATCTGTGAGATGCCCGGGTCTATCGGGTGTTGCCTATTAAGTGGTACCTTCCAAAGGCCTTGTGCTTAGGTCATTGTGGTGAGCTGGAGAACATTAAGGTGTCAGGCCTGTGTTTTTGCTTTAAGCCCTAGCAGGGTGAAATAACTTTCGTCACTGTGTTTGCTTAGACAGCCCACCGAGGTAGCCTTGTGATGGTGCAGTACCACATGTGACCACCAAGAGGCGCTGTCTAACAATTTTCCTTTGGCGTGGATTTGGACTCCCTGGAAGAGATTCGGCAGTGTATGCAAACTGGAACCTGGGTTGAATCATCTGAAATTGAGGGAAACTGAGTCTTGGAGTGGGCACGGGTGGGGTGGGGCGGGTGGCTGGATCTAGACAGCAGGAAATTAATGTGGGTATAATTCACAGACAGAGCTTCCTCGTTGGCAGGCTGACACCCAGAAGTGGGTTGTACAATTTGGTCTCTTCCTGGCTGGCCTTGGTCTGTGGGTGTCTGAGCAGGTTCACAGTTTCTGTCAGCTGTGGTCTGCTCAGAAGGGACCTTGCTGTCACTCACCTCCTCTCAGCATCTTGCCATCCAGGCTCCTGGATTTGTCTCCCTGCTCTACTCTCAAGATCAATTAAATGAAGAAAGACAAGTCCTTTCCCAGGGGTGGAAGCAGGCAGCCGGGAATCTAGAATCTGGGCAGCGGCTTGTTTCTCTTGGGAGACATCTGGAAAGGACCAAGGGTGGGATTTGGGGCTAGCTCCAGCTGTGGAGAAGCTTCCCCCAAATCTGTCGGCAGCTCTGTTAACAGGGAGAGAAGCGACAAGCCTTGACTTCCATGCTGACCTGCATCTTAGCCTGTAACATGGGGCCTGGCATGCAGACCAAAACAAAAACCAAAAATAAGCAAAGGGAACAGAAGTATGAGCTCATGCAGATGTATGCATGGATATCACAGGCCCGGTTTGGCAGAGGGGGCCTGGTACTTTCACCTACCCTGGCCAAGCAGTGGCTCTGTTGGGGTATATGGGAGGTGTTGAGTTCCGAGCCTGGGACGTACAGTCCTGGCCTCCTGCTGGCCCAGCCACTTCTAGAACACATGGAGGGGGCTCAGTCTTTGCAAGGAGCTGACTGCCTTGTAGCTCACAGTGTGATCGTGAGGAGCAGATGAGGTAGTACAGGCTCAGCTACGGAGCTGCCCAACCATCTGAGCAGGACTGTTGGTTGCTGGCGTTGTGGGGCTATAAATCATACACCTGAAGAGGTGTATGATAGAAGTTTCTTCCCTGTGCCTTGTCACCCCAGGACTGTGTCCGTACAAAGTGCCTGTGGTGGGTTTCTCGAAGGCAGTTCTATCCAGGGCTGGCTCATCCTGTGAGTTTACTGAAGCTACTTCCCTGTAGGTGAAGGGGGCACACTTCAGCCCCCATAGTGTTTTAGAGCTGAAGAAAAAGTCAGAGCCACGGTCTTCTTGTAACATAACTGAGAAGTGGAAGAAGTCGCCCATGGCCTGTCACAGAGACTGTATTTATGCCCCCAAAGTGAATGTGTTTGTAGCCCAGAGGACTTGCAGGCTGGGGACTGGTAGCAGAGTCCTTCCTTAATACAAATTGTCCCAGGGGCTACAGGTGGGGCATTGTAGTCAGGACTCCGTATCAGGGAGACCAGATAGCTGGGAGGTCTCGGGTGGGGGGTGTTCCTAGCATTTCTGATTAGTCCCAGAACTATCTCATTCACAGTGTCTTCCATTGTGTTACCTGGGGGCCTGGGTAACTCTGGAGGGGCGGCGGCTAGGTTGTGCATGTTTATGGCTTCCACCTATGAGGCGCCAGCGGAGTTCATCCCTTTCCCCTTAGTCCTGTCAATCAAAAGGCCTCTGAGCGCTCTGTGATGGATGGAGGGCCCATCGGGCTTGGGAGTCCTGGGTTCCATCCTTAGTGCCAGCAGATAAACGAGAGAATAAACATGAACAAATGAGCCCCTCCTGGCACCGCCGGCACTTCTTGGAGAAGATGGCTGTGGCTGGGACCACGAACTGACTTCTCCTCAGAGCTGTACGGTTCCTGCAGCTGTGGGGAGTGATGCCCACAGCCAGGGAGATGACAGCTCAAGTCATCTGAAGCAATATGGAAGGCAGGAGATTTTGGTCAGCTAGTTAGCTCTGCTCTCTGAATCAAAGCAAACTTTATTGTCAGAATGTGATCAAAATATCACACAACTCTTTCTTCTCTCTCCCCTCCCCCTCTCTGCCACAATATGAGTGAGGTCAGAGGACAGCTTAAGGGGTGATCCTTTCTTTCTGCCACGAGGAGTACAGGGACCAAACGTAGGTCTCCAGGCTTGGCTGTGAGCACCTTTGCCTGCTGAGCCGTCTTGCCAGCTCAAGGTCGGTGTTCTTGGCCCCAATTTCCAGATGAAGAATGGCAGCAAGGCTCACAGAGGAGAAGAGACTGATAGGCCCTGGCTGTCCCTTCCTGCTTCCAGTGAGAGACGGCCCAGATGGTGGTTTTTTTGTTAGCTCGGAACATACACAATGTAGCATTTCTTAAAGGAAAGAGGTTATGCAAGGCTGTTTCAGAGAGTGTTGGCTAGGAAGTAAGCTACAAGGAAGCAGTTCAGAAAGAGACCAGGCTTTCTCTGCCAATGCCTTTATTGGCAAAGGGTAAGAGTGAAAGGAGTCCTGTCTGCTGTGGGTGGACATGGGATGTGGCAGGAGCATATGATAGGGACATCCGAGAGATGCTGGCTCTAGGGGCAGTATTTTTCATTTCTCCACTCTGCCAACTCTCAGGACATGGGGCATGCAGGAAGTTGGGTCTGGGGACATGTCACGTCTCCTTTTCTTCTAGTGAAGAAATCTATTTATTAAATTTCCGTTGAGTTTGGCTCCCCCTCACACCGGCCCCTGCCCTGCAGCTAATTTTTGTTTCTGTTTTCTTTCTTTCTCTAGACATCAGTTAGGCCAGAATGCATCAACAGAAGTGACAGCATCAGTAATAACAATAATAGAAATGGTGACACCGAAACAGTGCCCTGCCTTCTGGAATCCTCTGTGGGTGGCTGAAGTCACTTGTCTCCGTAGATAAATCTGTTGCTCACTCTTAGGTTGAATTTTGTTCTACCCATGGCTGCTTTAAGGGCTGGAAGGGTTTCCCCCTTTTCTCTCTCTTGGTCAGCTATTTCTACAGGAAAACAGAGGATGACTTTCTGAGACTGAGGCTGTCCGCTTCATGTCACTGTCACACATACTGAATAGTCTAAGTCAGGGTCTACCAGCCAAATCCTGTCTGGCCCACCACTTGTATTTTTAAGTAAAGTTCTATTGAAACATAGCCACATCCACCTATTTGCATATTGTTTATCTCTGCTTTGTACTATAATAGCAAGTCTTGTTGGTTGTAAAAAAGTTAAAACATGTTCTATTCAGTCCCTTTACAGGAAACATTTGCCGACTCTCTTCTCTGCCTTGTCTGTGTTTCTCTGTGGTTTTTTGATTGATTCTGATGTGTGTGTTTGTGAACAAGTACACTCAGCTGCTTATGTGCTCACGGACCATTCATTGTAGCGAGCCCATGTTAGAGCCAAGGGATGAGGGGTCTGCTTCTTCTCTTTGGGAGTGTTGGTGACATCGTAAGGCACAGAGAAAATGTCAACCGAGGAGGTGACAAGTCAGATAAAACAGGAAGCATTCGGGGGGGGGGGGTCCTGAGTGTGGGAGGGTGTAGGAAGCTTCTGTAGAGGGCGTTAAAGATGGGTAGGAAAAGAATGGTATCTGACGGCTGATGGCTTGGGAAACCTGACCTCCTGGGCCCAGGAGGGAGCTGTCAGGGAGCTGTGGGGATGTGCAAACTGTGAGCATCTCAAGGCCCTGGAATCAACCTGGGCAAGAGGAAGGGATGAGGTTAGTGGAAAGGGGAGAGACGAGACTGGCGGGGGCATTGAAGGAAGAGGCTGGTGACGTTTGTGTCTTCTTTCTAAGTGGTGACTTATTCCAAACAGTAGCTCAGGAGCAAAGTGTGGTTGACTTAGCTCATCAGCCTTGAGGGGACCCCAAGGTTACCCCATTTGCAGGTGGCTTTGGAGTAGATTATGCTAGAACTCAGGGTACATTCCTCAGGCCCTAGAGCAGTGGTTCTCAACTCTCCCCTTTAATACGGTTCTTATGTTGTGGCGATCTCAGCCATAAAATTATTTTTATTGCTACGTCATAACTATAACTTTGCTAGTGTTATGAATTGTTGTGTAACTGTCTGATAAGTGGGATATCTGATGTGTGACATCTGTGAAAGCGTTGTTCAGCTCCCAAAGGGGTCTCGACCCACAAGCTGGCTTTGTCCTTCGGGGACTGCCCACAACAATGCCACACAGCTCTAGGACTCTTCCAGGCCTCCTTTCTGTTCTGCAGTGGGTGCTGAGGACAGTTGGTAGAACAGAGAATCTGGTGTTTTCCACAAGGGCTTGCTAAGTTCGACAGGGGACAGCAAGGGGCTTTGGCTTCTGGGTGTCCTTCAGAAACCTGTGCTCAGAGCTGAGAGGTGTCGGGGTTAGCATGCTGAGATCAGCTGGGGGATACCCAGGCCTGACCACATGTGGAGGCATCATTTGTGTCTTGACTGTGATGGAAACTCAGAGCCATTGCTTCTTCATCCATGAGGTAGGGGAGGGACAGCACCTGCTCTAGGACTGTCACAAGGATTCAGAGAGCGAGCAGTCAGCAGCGGGGGCTCTGCTAGTGGGAACTTAAATGGCTTAATGATTGAGTTTCTGTCTAGACTGCTTTTCCCCTATGGACATGAGGGGCTTTATTTAAAGACCAATGTGATTTCTTACCCACAAGCCTTCTGGAGGAGCTAGAAGCTGCTCTCTGTGCTGGATTTTGTGTAACAGCCGGAGGTGATTGAGCTGGGGGTGGTTCCCATTTTCTCTGGATGTACACTGAACTGGGGAAGTAGGAGGCAGGGTGTCACCTAAGGAAGAATTTGGGGAGATACTCAGTACTGCCCTATGCCAGGCCCTATAGACTGTCACTCTGTGAAGGATGTGCACAGTCCAGACTCATGGCATCAGCATGGTGGTGACAAGAGCCCCTGGGTCCTCTGGCTCTCAGTGCTGGTCTGTGTGACTAGCACAGCTTCAGCAGGGAGCAGAGCAGAGGCAGAGAGCCACACTTAAGTCTGTTGTAGGAGCTCCAGAAAGCCATGGAGATGGTCAGCTGAGCTGGGTCATCCTGGGGGAGTTACTTAACCCCTCTGAACCTTTAGTTCCTCTTGTATGAAGCAAGGACTGTCCTTCTATAGCTCATAGAGTCCTTGAATGTACTATGTTGGCAAGGACGACCCTGAACTTCCCGTCTTTCCCTCTACCGTTCACTGACAGCGTGATCTGCCACACCCGATTGATGTGGTACTGGGATCATACGCTAGGCAAACACTCTACCCATGGAACTACCTCCTAAACCCCCAGAGAGGTGTTTTGTTTGTTTGTTTGTTTTCTATTTGTGTTCTTTTTTTTTTTCATGATGTAACTTAGGCTAGCTTTACCCTTGAAATCCTCCTACCCCAGCTTCTTGGGTGCTGGGATTATATGTATGTTCTACCATGCTTGGGATTTTAATTTTATTTTTACATTTATATGAGTATGTAGCATACATTATGTGTTTCTGCATGTGTGTTGGCTTGCTCTGGGGATCTCCTGTCTCCACCTCCCGAGAGCTGAGCCTGTGACTTGGTCCCTGTGCTCCTACGGCATCTACATGTGTGCTGGGCTCCGGATTCTGGTCCTCAGGCATGTGTGGTCCTGAGGCATGTGTCATGTGTGGCAAGCCCTGTCTTTGTAGAGCCATCTCTCCAGCCCCACTCACAAGAAGGTAGGGGCATCCAGGAAGCCCAATCCAAGGAAATATTGGACAAACACAGAGTAGCCATCTTCAGGCAATGCTCTGCTTAGGTTGCTGGGTGCTCTGTATGAATGGTCCAACCTATTCCTTGAGGTGACTGCATGTGGCTGTCTTTATCCTTACATAGCAGACAGGGAACTGGAGGCTGGGGTCTGAATTGCTGTGGCAGCTCATCAATATCAGAACCTGATGGCCCAGACGGTAGTGACTAAGCCTATAACCTCTGACCTCTCCTGGTGTAGACTGCTGCTGAATCTCAGTTTCCAGGTACACACTCAGAGATGACCCAGCATTGTAAAGAGGATCTGCCTGTGAAGGCCTGGAGGATGTGCAGAAGGGACCCTGTGCCTTCATGGCCTGGTGGACATGTGGAAGGGACCCTGTGCCGGTGATGGCCTGGCGGATGTGCAGAAGGGACCCTGTGCCTGTGATATCCTGGTGCAGCCTCTTTAGTCCCAGGACTCCTGAGCACACCAGCAGACTCCTGTTTACCTTTTAAAAGCTCAACTTTCTGTCCCTCCACCTTTTTCAATGGCTTGTTTAATGGGAGGAGAGTTTGGGTTCCTAAAAACAGCTCTGCCAAAGGCAGAAAGTCCAGGGAAGATGGCACCCTGGGCTTTGGGAGCTGTGTGACCACCCATTGTTTTTTGAACAAACTCTAGCTAAATGTCGATATTGTATTGTGCCTCTGTCAGTCTTTGCTTCTTGGACTTTTCATGTCTCCTTTTCGATTTCTGAATATTTAGAGAGTAGGGGCTTGATCCCTTCCCTAAGAAACAGTATGTGTTAGAATTGGGCTTTTGTTGTTTTTGCCTACTAGAGCTTTTTTTGTTTGTTTTTCCTCCCTTATTTTAAAGTATCGCCCATTCCCCTGCTTTCCAGCGCCTGCTGGTCTGACCCTTCTCTGATTATCTAAGATGGTCTAATGGCCATGACTGACATCAGCCCCCAGGGACAGACGCTGCCTGGCTCTGGCTGAGATGCAGGGAAGGGTTGCATGGGATTTGCAGATTCAAAGGCTTTGGGGCTCCTGGAAGGGAATTGTGCCTTTCCTGGAGACAGAGTGGCTTCATACAGCTGACGACCACGCAAAAGTGGAGTGAAGCCATGTCCAGGAACAGTGGGCCTGTTTGTGGGTTAGAAGAAAGTGGTGTGTATTCATTAATTCATTCTTACTTTCCACCTCCACGATCCTCCTCGCCTATAGCTATCTGTCTTTCTGACCATCTATTCATCTATTTAACCATCCATCAACTTTATCTGTTTATCTCTGCATCCATCCATGCATCCACCTATCCATCCATGCATCCATCCATGCATCCATCCATCTACACATCCATTCATCCATACATGCATCCATTCATGCATCTATCCATCCATCCATCCATCCATCCATCCACCCATCCATTCATCCATACATGCATCCAT
>NC_022010.1:7554318-7558433 GCF_000317375.1 Microtus ochrogaster
ATCCATACATGCATCCATTCATGCATCTATCCATCCATCCATCCATCCATCCATCCACCCATCCATTCATCCATACATGCATCCATTCATGCATCCATCCATCTATCCATCCATTTATCCATACATGCATCCATACATGCATCCATCCATCCATTTATCCATCCATCCACCCACCCATTCATCCATCCATCCGTCCCACCTGAGTAACCATGTATCTACCTAACCATTTTTTATCTGTCTATCTGCCCACCCACCCATTCATCTGCCCACCCATTCATCTATATATCCCCATCCAGCCATTCATTTACTTACCTATCATTCCACCCACCCATCTCCTCCCCCACTCATCCATCCAGTACCCACCTCTCCATCTCCCACACATCTGTTTCCCCATCTGTCTAATCCATGGTCAGCACCATCTATGCACCCAGTGGTCTGCAGCATGCTGGAGAGTTAGAGCTGCCGGTCCAGTGCTCTGCTGTGGACCACACTGTTCGAGGAGGAAAGCAGTTGATAGACAAGATAGGAACGATGTGAGGATCTGATAAACACTGTGAAAAAGTGGTGAGAGAGAGGCACAGAGCGGGGCCGTTGTGAGAGCTCTGTCCCAGGAGGTGACCTGTCATTACAGACACTCTATCCATGTGCACAACTATTTGCTTACCCTCTGCACATCCACCAACCATCCGTGTGTTCCTCCATCTGTGCATCTAGCAGACATTTGTACATGTGCTGCTTCATGTCAGGCTCCTGCACATGGATGTGAACCACAGACTTCCCTCACTCAGTCTCTTAGAGCATGTATGATCACACTCTACTTCTCCTTTTTAAAAATGTTCCCCTCAGCCGGGCGATGGTGGCGCACTCCTTTATCCCAGCACTCGGGAGGCAGAGGCAGGCGGATCTCTGTGAGTTCGAGACCAGCCTGGTCTACAGAGCTAGTTCCAGGACAGGCTCTAAAGCCACAGAGAAACTCTGTCTCGAAAAACCAAAAAAAAAAAAAAAAATGTTCCCTTCACTTGGTTTCTGAGAAGATGTCCTCCCCTGTTTTCTTTTTGTCATGGAATGCATTACCTGCATCTTAACTTTGACTTGTCTAAGAATTAATTCCTTTCCTCTAAAATTGCCCTTCCTTTCCTAGTAAGTGGTCCTACCCACTCTTGTTTCAGCTAGAGACCACCCCAGGGCCTTTGTACCTGTGGTTCCCTGGAGCTTTCTAACTCTCTCCCCATGCTTCCTACTAAACATTCATGTTCTGAATTAAGTGTGCTTTCCTTCAGAAAGACCTCTTGTCTTTCAGCCCCAAGTGGCATCACTGCTTTCCGTTGGAAGTCTAGGTTTTAAACACGCATTTATCTGATGTGTATTTCACATCTCTCTCACCCCACACCTGCAGATCCCTCTGTTCACCCCTCCCCATGGCTCTGTCACCTCTCCCAGAGGCTGGTTTTCTGTTAAGATTTGTAAGAACAAAATGTCTTTAGCAATCTTACATCTTGAGGGATGTTATGTTTACACCTAAAAATCAGGTATATAGTAAGAAGATACCAGAATGAGTGGTAGTGCAGCATCTGATGTGGGCCCATAACTCAGGGCCAGGCTCCGTGTTAAGGGGTTTCTATGTGTTAGTTCTTTAATTCTTCCTTCTCATCATAAACTGGGTGCTGTTCCTTCCCCATTCTGCAGTGAAGAGACAGGTTATGTCACATGTTCAAGGTTCTCCTGAGCTAGACCTGTCCCTCAAGTTCATGTCCCCTCATCTTTTTTTTTTTTTGTTTTTGTTTTTCTAGACAGGGTTTCTCTGTAACTTTTGATGCCTGTCCCGGAACTAGCTCTTGTAGACCAGGCTGGCCTCGAGCTCCCAGAGATCCACCTGCCTCTGCCTCCCGAGTGCTGGGATTAAAGGCGTGCGCCACCATCGCCCGGCCATGTCCCCTCATCTTGACGCTGCAGATCTCTCATGTAACAAACACCTCCGTGACAGAATGCGGTTGTTAGGTATGTGACTCAAGTGTTAGTGAGTGCTCTTGCTTTGAACTGGGAGGTTGACCAGATGACCCACGTGTGAACTTCTATTCCTGGTCTTCTGAAAGGTCCCCAGTGTGTTGTTACAGATCTGTGGTCCTTCTGAGTTGAGTCCCTGGGTGGGTGAGGAAGGACACTCTTTCCTTTTGATGTTGAGTGGTGGTGCCTAGGCCTTGGCCCCAAGCCTTCCTGTTTCTTCCTGTTTCTGGTTCCCCAGGACCTGCAGCCAGAGCCTGGCTTTTCAAATTGGCTTCAAAGATAACGATCTGATTTAGTGATTTATCTGATTAGGCTTAAATGTATTTATTACATGTTTAAACATATCCCAGTGAGCTGGGGAAACGAACCACAGGACTGGCCTGGCCTGAATTTCCGGGACCCACTGGAGCAAGTTCAAGAAAAACCTAATCTATTTAGAGAAAACCAGAGCTATGTCTAATCCAATCAGTGTGTTCTTGAGCCAGGGCACCCCACCTTCTGCCCGTAACCCTGGTGCCCCCCGAACCTCCGCCCAGAGTTCAAAAGGGGTTGAGGGTTGAATTCTGGACACTCAGGCTACAGGAGCTGAAGCATTTCAGATTCTTCCTCCCCACAGAGCCTGGAAGGAATGAACCGTTTTAGGGGCTCTTTATGTATTAAGATAATGATCATTTCTCTTTATCATTGTAACATTGTTTCTGCCTGTAAGAATTTTGGAAAATCAAGAAAAATATATTAAAAACAACCAAATCACCAGCTTAACTGCATTGACATCGTACGGGGAATGTTTCAAGTGCTGTAAAAATGACTTGAGAAAGCTCTGAAAGTATTTTATTTCTTTATCTATTTCCTAGTTTATTGGTGTGTGAGTGTGTGTGCATGTATATGTGTGCCTGTGCGCGCGTGCATGCGTGTGTGTGTATGTGTGTGTGCGTGCGTGCATGTGTGTGTGCATGCGTGTGTGCCACAGTGCATATGTGGAGGTCAGTGGACCACTTTGTGGAGTTGGTTCTCTCCTTTTCCCTGTCCATAGGTTCTGGTCATTGAGCCCACATCATCAGGATTGTACAGCGAATACCTTTACCCATCAAGTCACCTTGGTTCCTATAATTGCATTTTAATTATAATATTCTGAACTTTCTCCTATGCCTTCAGTGTTTTTGAGATATTCTTACTATGTAGCCCAGGCTGGCCTTGAACTCAGGGTCCTCCTGCCTCTACCTCCCTAGTACTGAGACAACAGACTTTTGCCACCACACCTGGCTCTGACATCCCTGTCTCTAAAGACATGTGTCTCATGGTGCATCAGCCAGGGAATGTGTTTAGCAGGACCAAGGGCTAGTCTGGACGTCACCCCACTAAAAAGAAAGGCTTGGACATTTTCCAGTCATGGCTCAGGTGGCAGGCTACAGTACAGCACTTCCGAGTGCTCATTCCCTTCATCGCCCTGGAAGCCCCTCCCCCAGCCAAACTCGCTGTGGTTTCTTCCTGTCTCAGTGGGGCCAATGTCATCAGCATTTTAGGTTTTTACAGTTTACAGATGAGGATTGAGAGAGAGACAGAGAGACAGAAAGCACCTACATCTTGCCCCTGACCAGACCACACAGCCTCTATCCTTGAGGCACTGTAAGGCTATCATCTTCCAAGGGAGAGAACCAAGGTTGGGAGGGGCACAAAAATCTCCACAAAGCCAGGTGGAGACATTGAGATTTGACTTTTTGACTTCAGCCATGTGACCTTAGAGATCTGCTTGTAATCTGCACCCAGGGTACATGCTAAGGAGCATGCTGAGGGCCAGGATAGGGTGGCCTAGGTTCCAGGCCCTGCAGGACAGGGGTCTTCATCCATTCTCTTAGCTCCCAAGGTCTTGTGGGTAGTGTTTGCCTGTGTTGACGCGCAGATATGGGGGTGTGCTCAAGGCTGCTAAGGGGCCAAATTCAGATTTTAGATGTGGAGATTCCTCTGTCCCTCTCTCCCTCCTTCCTTCCCTCCCCTTACTCTTCTTTTCTTCTTTCCTTCCTTCTTTATTTCCTTCCTTCTTTATTTCCTTCCTTCTTTATTTCCTTCCTTCCTTCCTTCCTTCCTTCCTTCCTTCCTTCCTTCCTTCCTTC
>NC_022010.1:7558533-7575519 GCF_000317375.1 Microtus ochrogaster
TTCCTTCCTTCCTTCCTTCCTTCCTTCCTTCCTTCCTTCTTTTGCCAGGGTCCGTTTGTAAGTCTGTAACCCAGGCTGGCCTTGAACTCCTGATCTTCCTGCTTCAGCCTCTGGAGCAAATGCTAGGACCACAGACCTGTATCTTCATGCCCAGCTGGGGGCCTGCTCTTTTATGAGTGTCACGCTTATTCCAAGCAGGTAACTGTGCACCCAAATGTGTATCCATTCCAGTAAATGTTCCACCATGCCCCCACACCCCTTTCCTCTATTTATTGAGTCATTAATCAGAGGCATCTAATTTCCCACTCTGGTTCAATCCGGGAATGTGGGAAGGGCGATCCGGGAGAGAATGAACGAGAGGAATGAGATCATTATCCCCGTCACACTCCGAGTCTAATGAAGTTTTGCTAGAATGGTTTTGAAATTCAGAGGCAAAGGGACAGGAAGTCTTTAGGGACGTCTCATCGGCGAACTCTCTTTTCCAGGGGAGGATAGCTGTTCTCAGAAAGGCTGTGAAGTCCTCAGGTGGCTTGTTGAAGCTCTCTCATCCAGGAGAGTTGAACTTCGTTTGCAGCTGACTTCTGAGGTTCTCAGCAAGTTCAGAGAAACGCAGTTGCTCCAAAGTCCATTCCCAGCAA
Organism: Microtus ochrogaster; assembly: GCF_000317375.1. Lineage (NCBI taxonomy): Eukaryota > Metazoa > Chordata > Mammalia > Rodentia > Cricetidae > Microtus > Microtus ochrogaster. Next base: position 7,559,172 of record NC_022010.1, read on the forward strand.
GCCGGAATGCATCAGACTAGATACATCTGTTCTGGCATCTAGTCTGGTTCAGATCCTTCCCTATGGCTCTGGGTTGGGGCTAGGGTCTCTATTGCTGTCACTGCCTCTTAGGAGATGTTGCCATTGCACGTCACTCTCTCAGCCTCCCTGTCTCCGTAGAGTGGAGGTGAGATGAGGTGGAAGGTCCTATGTGTGGTAAACTAAAATAGTGTCTAAGCCCAGTGCCTGTCCCCAGGCCCCAGTCTGTGGCGGCAGCTTCTGCTCTCACCAGGCTCTGAGATGGGCACTGGACACCCACCATGCCTGTAAGAAGATGTAGTTGTTGGAGGAGACACACTGGTGAACCGATACCCTAGATGAGGAGTGATCTGTGTCATGGAGAGTGTAGAGGTCAGAGGACAACCTTAGGGTCAGTTTGAGGTGTTGTCCCTCTGATGCTCGCTGCCATACCACCCATGTCCCGGGGTCTCTCCCTTTGCTGCCCTGTCTCCTGTTAGATGTGCACAATCACAAACACCTGTGCTGCTGTCTGGGTGTTCTGTGGGTCCCGAGGACCTGAACTTGGGTCATCAGGCTTGTGCAGGGGGTGCTTTACCCCCTGAGTCATTCTCAGCCACCATACACACTATTCCTGGAGCTCAGTCTCAGAGAGCTGTGTATCCTGGTGCACACCAACCACACTAACACATACCAACCGGTCTTGATCTTTGTCCTGGCCTCTGACTATTTCACTGCATAAAGATCTTTGTATTATTTGCCTGGTCTCTTGTGGATAGGCCTGGGGCTTGGCTGCAGTCTCTGCTTTAAGGAGGATTATCTTACTGGTCAGTTATTGCCCTGTTTTCTGTCTTCATTTGTGAGTGCTGTGTGTTGGGGAATGCCTGGTTTGCACAGCTGATGTCTAACTACCAGAACAGACTCTCTAAAAGGAAAAAAGATTGAGACAGGAGGATTACAACTTTGAGGGTGGGGGGGCGCTAATGTTGGTGTAGGGAATTGACCCCTCTTCCACATGACTTGCTGAGGCAGGGTCTTGGTCAAACCAAGAGCTCTGGGCATGTCCTGTCTCCAACTTCTGAGTCTGGAATTATAGAGGGGCTGCCACACCTACCCAGCATTTCTGTTGATTTCTGGGACCCCGACTCACCAAGTCATCTCCCAGCCCTCAGTCCCCATTGTCACCTTTAAAATCATGAGGCGAGGGCTTAACTCTAATTCAGCAGCCCCTGACAGAAATTCTGCAGAATTCCTGGGCAGTTACTGACTGGTTAGTTATGCCAGGTCTGCACTGCAGAGAGATGAGAAACCAGGACAATTTCCCACAACCCAGAGACTCCAGACAAGCTATGCCACATTGCTGGTTTCCACCTGTCAATGACTTTCTGGGGTCTGAATTTGGGGGTCTTGTGGCTTCAGTGAGGGCTCTTCTTGGACTCCACTTCCCCAGCCCGGAACTGCTAGGGTGGCCATGAATGAACCTCACAGAAGCCCTTAGCAGGCAGGATGCTGTGCCCTGTTCCCAGGGCGCCTGGATCATCGTCTCTTTCCGCAGTCGCTTGGGTAATTGGAGGCAAGTGATGGCTTCTGTCCCTCAAGTTCTAATCCTTCTGTCTCAATCCTTTCCCCATACTTGGCATCCAATTCCCCTCTCGTTCATCCAGCTAATAGTTAGGGAGCTGTGCTGGGACCTGGGCACTGGCTGTGTAGGAACGATAAAGCAGAATAAATGAGACCCCTGTTCTTGTGGGACTTTTCTTCAGCAGTGGAGGGAGCCAACAAATAAACAACCGATTCATCCTGCAATTCCAGTGAGTTCTGAGTCCTGGGAACGGCACTCAGCATGAGGATGGAGAGATGTGGATGAGGCAGGGGGATGTCTGTTCTAAGGTGACATTGTCCATCTGAGTGAGTCCCGTGAGAGCCGTTTGACCCTTCCCACCGACCTCTGTGGACATTTGGCAATGTAGGAGGCACTTTTGGGTGTGACAAAGGGCCAAATGGACTAATGGGTTTTAGTGTGTAGGAACTCAGATCCCTCCCTCCAACATCCTCCTGTGTCCCAGCTGAGAGTAATCCAAAGTGGAGTTCAAGGGTACTGGGGATGGAGACCCCTGGGTTCAGGCATGCATAGCAGAAAGAAGCCAACATCAGGGCCAAGAGAGTCCCAGAGGGATTGTGAGTCTGAGGCCCTGCAGATGAGTGAGTCCAGCTTTGGTTGATTATATTAGAAGGCTTACTTCAGGATCTTAGGAAACATGAAAGTTTCCTAAGCCCCAAAACACGGGTGCTCTTTATCAAGGTGCAGATGAGGCTTCTTTTCCAAGAATTCATTCATCTGGAAGGCATGACTCAGGCTCCAGCCTTATCCCAATACAAGTACAGGGTTAGGGAGGGATGGCTATGCAGGGAGAGGGGACTTTGAGGTGGTGGAGCTTACTTCTACCCATATTGTTTTACCTCACTCTGGCTGCAAAGCATGCTGGGAAATGATGTCTAGCCACGACCTAAGAAGAAAAGAGAGGTATAAGGTGTTGATGAGGCTGGAGTCCGGAGGGCCATAGCTACATGTTCTGGCCCCTAAGTCATCACGGTGGCAATGCAAGCTCATGAGATTTAGCAGGGATTAGACCCCACCTGTATACAAAGCCCTGGGCTAAACTTCCAAAGAAGATTGCCTTTACTTTTCATGTCGACTGCCCAAAAGACTCCCTAGTGTGGCTCCCATATTAGAGATGGGGAGGCAGGCTTAGGGAGGCTAGGCGCTTTCTCGATGGACATACAGCTGGGAAAGGTAGGACCTGGGACTTCGGCCCATGTTGTCAGAGGCGAGGCTGGATTTTGTAGCCTGTTCCCTGCTCTGTCTCTACTGTGAACTTGCTCTAGTGTGGACTTCGGGTCCCTGAACTGCTGCTTCTGTGGCGGTTTGTGTAAAAAGGTCATTGGCTGATGAAGGTTAATATTCAGGAGGATGCCTATATGTTTGTCTTTGGATTCACCTTCTTATTTAGCTTCTCTAGGATCGCGAATTATAAGCTCAATGTCCTTTATTTATGGCTAGAAACCAAATATGAGTGAGTACATCCCATGTTCCTCTTTTTGGGTCTGGCTTACCTCACTCAGGATAGTGTTTTCTATTTCCATCCATTTGTATTCAAAATTTAAGAAGTCCTTGTTTTTTTACTGCTGAGTAATACTCTAATATGTATATAGTGGACAATGAGGACTACTGAGAACTCAAGAACAATGGCAATGGGTTTTTGATCCTACTGCATGTACTGGCTTTGGCGGAGCCTAGGCAGTTTGGATGCTCAACTTACTAAACCTGGATGGAGGTGGGCGGTCCTTGGACTTCCCACAGGTCAGGGAACCCTGATTGCTCTTCCAGCTGATGAGGGAGGGGGACTTGATCGGGGGAGGGGGAGGGAAATGGGAGGCGGTGGCGGGGAGGAGGCAGAAATCCTTAATAAATAAATAAAATAAAAAAAAAAGTCATTGGCTCCACCGCACTGGCTTAAAGACATGTCCTCTTTGAGCTTCCTGCTTCAGAGGTCAGGAGGGGATAAGTGCAGTCGCTCCTGTCTCAACGAACTTGCACATGGGTGGGGGGGGAGCCAGCAAGTCACCCAGAAGCCTCTGCTTGTGGGATGCTGTTAGCGCCCTCTGGGATGGTGTTGGCACCCTCTCTGGGATGCTGTTGGTGCCCTCTCTGGGATGGTGTTGGCGCCCTTTGGGATGCTGTTGGCGCCCTCTCTGGGATGGTGTTGGCGCCCTCTGGGATGCTGTTGGCGACCTCTCTGGGATGGTGTTGGCGCCCTCTGGAATGGTGGAGACAGCAAATACCACAGAGGCTCAAAGGAGCCATTGCTGGTGGAAGGAAGTCTGGAGCCATTTGCATGGACAGGGCTTGGAGGCAGGAACACAAAGAGCACAGTTCAGATGGTAGATTTCCCTCCTTTCCTCTCTCCCTTCCTCCTCCCTTCCTTCATCTTCCCTGTTCTCTCTTCCCCCTTTCCACTTTCACCTTTTCCTCTCTTTTTCCCCTTCTTCTTTTCCAACAGGGTCTTAGGATATAGCTCAGGCTGGCCTAGAACCCATGCCCTGTCCATCTCCCTTCCTTCCCACTGTTGGAATTACAGGCGAGTTTACCTGACACGTTATGCGTGATTCCTTTTGAATTCCACCGTCTATGCACTGTTACTAGATAGAGCTGTGTGGGTGCAGGGACTGTTCAGATCTCCACTTCCACATCCCCGCTCCCTTCACGGACAGCTTGCTGTAAACAGCAGCGGCAGTCTGTGCAGGACTCCCTAGACGCCTGTCTTCCGAGGTGAGGTCCCACCTCATCACACACAGAGTGCTTTTCTGGGTCAGAGCTGTTAATTAGGCGGGCCATTTTCTTTCCTGCAGCACTTGTCAGAGCTTTTGATTTGGGTATTACTCGGACCTCCCCAAAGGGGAGAGAGACACTCAGGTGTACCAGCACACTGGTCGACCCTTCCAGCACATTGTGGGACAGGGTTATTCAGTGAAACCCAGTTTGGGGTTGTTCTGAGGGGACAGTGGAGTTTTTGGGTTCCCCTGGTCCCCATCTAGATCATGTTCTGTGGTTCTCAGGTAGAGAAGGGCGTCTTGGTGGTGAGTACAGGCTTAATGGTTTTCTAAAATGTACCCATTTCCCCGAGAAGCCTGGGGTCTGCCTGCTTCCCTGCTTTGTCACTGAAGTCGTGGGTGACAGTGACGTGGTCTCTCTGATCAGCTTCTTCCCCGACAGTCCTCACCAGGGCTACAACCACCCTGTGACCCTGCAGCTCTCCACCATGGGAAGGAAGTGTCAGGGCTGCCCAGGCTGACGTGTGTGGGGTTGAGCGGCAGAGGCGAGCATGACTTTATGTGAGCTGCTAATTAATGGATCCTGACAGAGAGGCCCGTGACAGGTGTCAGGAGAGCCACGCTGCTCCCTAGACCCAGTGAGCGGCCCTCACCTCTCTCCTTCCTCCCCATTTTCCCACTTCTTGTGCCTGAGTGTGTGGGTGCACATGTGTGGTGGGCAGAGGTTAATGCTGGGTGTCTTCCTCCAACACTTACCGTGTTATTTACTTAGTTTTTAATTTTTATTTATTTATATATTTATATTTTATGTACAAGGCCAGAAGAGTGCACCAGATCTCATTACATATGGTTGCTGGGAATTGAACTCAGGACCTTTGGAGGAACAAGCAGTACTCTTAACTGCTGAGCCATCTCTCCAGCCCAGCCATGTTATCTTTTTCAGACTGGGTTGCTCACTGAGCGTGACTGAGCCTGGAGCCGGCTGTCGAAGCTAGGTTAGGTAGTGGTGTTGCAGGATCTGCACGTGTCCTCTGCAGCATGGGTGCTGCAGTTACATGCCGCTGCACTTGGCTTTTTAAGCATGGGCTGGGGATTGAACCCAGGCCTTCACGCTTGTGTGGCAAGCATTTCACCCACTGAGCTGTCTCCCAGCCTCTACGAAATGGCTTTAAAATGTCCATAGCAGACTCCTACAGTTCAGAGGGAGGGCTACTGAGCTGGAGAAGGTTCTAGTAGCCCATCTAGAACCAGGCCAGAGTTGCAATTGGAAGTCACCAGAGAATACCTTTGACCTCTGCCTATCTGGACTCCTCTCCAGAGTAGGTCCAGGATTTGAGTCTAAGTACCAGGAGTTTGAAAATTTGTTAATTCCTATGTTTTTATTCAGTTAAAAAATATCTTGACACAGGATAACATAAATCCCATGTATGTAGGGTATGAAAAACAATGTATGTAGTGTGTAAAGCTCAGGGCAGGGTGGCGGACAGATCCCTTGTCTCAGGCACTGGTCATTTCTTTGGGTTGGGCAGATTCAAAATCCCTGTCCCCCTCACAGCTTCTCCATCCTCCCTCCCCACACTCACTGGGCTCTTGTCACCTCAGGTCTAGACTTGGCTTCTGTGAGAACAGATTTTTATTTTGCTTATAGGAGTGAGAGCCTTTGGCGTTTGGCTCTTCATGGGCATCGGGACATTGAATGGCCTTCTGGGTGATTCCGCTCTGTGTAGGGGACTGGAACACATGGCTCATGAGCACCCAGAGTAAGCTGCCTGTGAAGGCCCTGTTTCTGGGCCATCACCTGCTGTCTTCCTACCCACACCCACAGCACCTCCAAAAAGACTTCTTGTTTGTTTGCTTGTTTTGTTTTTTTTGCAGAGAGGGTTTCTCTGTGTAACAGTCCTAGCTGTCCTGGAACTAGCTCTTGTAGACCAGGTTGGCCTAGAATTGATAGAGATCCGCCTGCCTCTGCCTCCCGAGTGCTGGGATTAAAGGCGTGTGCCACCACCACCTGGCTAAAGGATCTCATGTTTAAAACAGCACCCAGGCTGGGAAGATGCTCAGTGGGTGGGAGGACTCACGGTGCGACCATGGGGGACGTGAGTTCAAATCCCCAGCACCTGTATGAAAGCCAGTCATGGCCAGGGTGTCTGTTACCCTGGCACTGGAGGGCAGAGACAGTCAGGTCTTGGGGCTCCCTGAACAGCCATGTGCAGAGAGAGACCCTATCCCCCAAATCAAATGGAGAGCAATTGAGGAAAATACCCAACACCCTGCTCTGGCCTCTGCACTGTGTGCACACTTGTATGTAGATAAATAAATTAACACATGTATATAGTTACATGCATATACACAGATCACACACACACACACACACACACACTCACACTCCAGAGCCCCCCACACTCACTGTACTCCTAAGTCACTTGGATCATGTTCCCATAGAGATTTTATCTTAGCAAGTGTCAGGGCAGCCTGTGAGTCTGCAGCTCTAACCCAGCCCTCTGGGATCCTGGTCCCAGCTTGCCTTCAGCTATCTTTCCTGTCTTCTGGAAATGGCATTTGTCTCGAGGGATGTTCCAGATCACCCTGCTTAAACATTCTTGGCTTCAGCATTGAGTGTTGAGGTGAGGATGGTGGCTCATGCCTGTGTCCATGGTCCCAGAACTTGGTAGATTGAGGCAGGAGTATTATGAGTTCAAGGCCAGCCTGGCCTGTGTAGCCTGGACTGTTTTCTGAGCACTAGAATGTATTGTCCCTACTGAGGTCGCAGGAGTTTTTGTGATTTCTGAGCATGCTGGCTGGCCGTGGGCGTCAGGGCCCAGTGTGTGAGCATTCTCGCCCACGGCCTCTCTCAGGAAATAATAGCGACCTTTCCCAGTTGGCTGTCTTCAGACACTTCCTTGTGACAGGAGAGACAGCGCGTGTTTTTAGAAGAGCGTCTTGAAGGATGTGGCTGTAGCTTCAGTTCTCATTAGGAGCCTAAAGCCTGGAAAGCTTTACAATATTATTAAATATGTTGAAGGGTCCTGATTTACGGCAGAAATAATGCTTATTATCTCAAAGCCTCCTTCCTCAGCGGGGGTGACTGGGAAGATTTTCTTTGTCTTCTCAGAAAGTGAAGATGGTCAGAAATGAGTGTAATGAGAACAGCTGTGCCGACACAGCGGCAATAACTAGCCTCATTTCGGGGACCCTTTCCCGAGCATTTGGGGATGTTCCACTAAGTCTGTGAGCTTGATGACAAATTGGCAGGAGCTGTCCTGAGGGGTTTTGTTTTGTTTTGAGACAGTGTCTCTCACTTGCCTGGGGCTCACCAATTTGGCCAGGTGTCCTCCAGTCTCTGCCTCCTCAGGGCAGGAGCTAGCGGTGCACACCACAGCACCAGGTTTTTCCCTGCATGCCCTGGGCATTGAACTCAGGTCCTCGCGTTTGCTCAGTGAGCTAGGTAGTCGGGAAGGCTTTGGAGACTGCCTCATCTGCCTCACAGATTGCTCTTCGCCCACCGTAGCCGGAAATCAGCCACACAGAATATGCGTGGGAGATGGTGAACTGGTCCAGAGGTCCTCTTGTCTATGAGATGAGGGAGTCTGCCCTGGGGTTGTGGTGTGCTGAGGCCTGGGGCGGTGAGGGAAAAACTGTAGTGGGCTGTGTTAGATGGGGGCTGTGGGTGTAGCTTTGCTATGTTCAGCAGCCATGATGTCGGACAGATGGGGTCCTTGCCTCTCTGGTGCACTCACGCTTAAGATGCTAATCAAGATAGGTCAGATCTCATGCACTGGCCATGAGTACTACACTTGAGCCTGCAGAGTCCTAAATAACTGACTGCATTTATTTACTTATCTGTCCGTCCATCCATCCATCCATCCATTTGTGTGAACATGCCAATGTGTAAGTACAGAGGTCAGAGGACCCCTTGAGGGAGTTGGTTCTCTCCGTCCACCATATAGATTGAACTCAGGCTCAGTGGCAAGACCCTTTACTGGCTGAGCCATCTCGCTGGCCCTTGACCCTTAATTAACTTACCAGCAGGGTTTTGCTATATAGCTCAGGTTAGGTTTGAACTCAGGGTCCTCCTGACTCCACCTCCTTAGTGCTGGGTGTCTACTCTTTTAGCGTGCCTCTTTGCGCGAGGGCAGAGAACACAGGAATTGTGTTCTTGTCTGAAGGTCACTGTGTACTGTTAGAACTCTGATCTCTCTAGCTTTGAACGCCACTTTCCACAGTGGGCTCCTGGCTCTGAACGGAATGAAGATCCCTCCCCCAGGTGCAGCTAATGAAGGAACTCAAGGCCCTTCTCCCTCTGGCTTTTATGCCCAATAAATCACACTGACAAGGGCTTGTTATTGCTTAACTCCCTACATTGTTTGGCAGTCCCTGGAGGGAGGGGGCATCATTTTTTTTTAAACCTGCAATTGCTTCAGGAATGGAAATACTTTTGTGTGTGAATTAATAATCATCAAATAGGTCAAGTAAACATCCCATAATTAGCAGGTGTGGACAATTTGTCAATTCAGGCTTCAGAGTGCAATTATCATTCAAGTGACTCTGAGACCCAGCAGCAGAACTGTCCCTAAAGATCCCATTACTCTCAGATCAGGGGTAGGATTGGGGGTATGAATCTATTTTTTACTTTTATGTGGACAACAGTGCCCCCTTGTCAGAGCTGGGTGAGAACTAACATCTCACCCCCTCCAGAACCTCAAACTTGAACCTGGTATGTAGACAACCTGGATCCCAAAGACATCAGACAGGTCTGGGTAAATTGTGGAGCTGAGCAAAGAGGAGGTGGGTGGAGCAAGGGAGAAGGTGGGTGGAGTAAAGGAGAAGGTGGGTGGAGCAAGGAAGAAGGTAGGTAGAGCAAAGGAGGAGGTAGGTGGAGCAAAGGAGGAGGTAGGTGGAGTGAAGGTGGGTGGAGTAATGAAGGTGGGTGGAGCAAAGGAGAAGGTGGGTGGAGCAAAGGAGAAGGTGGGTGTAGTGAAGAAGGTGGGGTGGAGTGAAGAAGGTGGGTGAAGCAAGGAGAAGGTGGGTGGAGCAAAGGAGGAGGTGGGTGGAGCAAGGGAGAAGGTGGGTGGAGCAAAGAAGGTGGGTGGAACAAGGGAGAAGGTGGGTGGAGTGAAGAAGAAGGTGGGTGGTTGCTGGCTCTTATGTGCTCTTCCCGACTATAGTCACATGACTTTCTAGTCACGTCACATAGATAAGTCAATGACAGACCAAAGGAACACTTTGTCTTTCCATCAGTGAACCAGTGAGGTCACAAGGTTCCTTACAGAAGCCTGGGGAGGGTTTGCTCAGTGACAGAAGAGCCCATGACTGCATCCCTGAAGCCTACTGCACAACTTGCAGGCAGTTCCACCCTAGAGTCTCCTTGCTCCCCAGCCGTGGATTCAGGGAGGGGCCTGAGTCATGTCAGTTTCCAGATCCTCCCTATCTTCCGGGAGGCATGTTTCAGTCCAGGGTAAAGAGTCACAGCGTCACCCTCTAGTCAACTGGAAGTGGTATTGAGTTATCACCCCCATTTTACAGATGAAAAGTTGAGGCTGGAGAACATCTCACTGTGGTAGGGAAACCCTCCCCCCAATAACAGCATACATGGAGGGCAGAGGATGATTTTTAGGGATCAGTTCTCTTCTTCCTCCACAGGGGGCCCAGGAATCAAACTGAGGTCAGGCTTAGTGGTGAGTGCCTCTACCCATGGAACCATTTTGCCGGCCCACATCTCCTTGCTCACATCTCTTTACAGAGCAGAGAAACTTTACCGCTGTGATTAATGAAGAATCTTGTGGGGTGCGGGGAATGCATGAATCTTCTGAGGCTGGGTGGAGGGCTGACAGAGAGATCCTGAGAGATGCTCGTCGGGGCATGGGAGAGGAAGGGTCAGAACCGAGGGGATGGGTGGCCTTTCATGCTAGACGGGGCAAGGATACAATCTCTCCTCAGACCTTCTAGAAGGAGCGTAGCCTGTTGGCACCTTGGTGCTTTTAGTAAGACTGTTCTGAACTTCTGACGACTAAGGTGTCACAGTGATAGCTGGAGGCAGAGCGAAACCAACTACGTCAGTGTTCGTTACACACTGACGCACACACCTGCCGTTGGTCCTGACTGGGGAGTGGCGCGACTCACATTTTCTTCAGAAGATAGATGTATTCCAGCCTCTTCTGCCCCTTCCTACTCGCTATTTTCCAGTATCTCAAGAGAGGGTCTGCCTGTGAAGCCCAGACTGGCCTCTCATGTGTGTCCTGAGTGACAGGTGTGACCCCCCATGCCCAGACTCTAGCCTTGTTGTAAGAGGCCGGTTTCCACGATGAGAGGCCCAGATGTGCATGGGAAAACACACTGAAGAAACCCCACAAGAGGCACCAGAATATATCAGTGTTACATTAGGGAATGAGGTGGTTGGCCAAGAGCTGGCCTTGAATTCCCTCTGTAACTCGGGGAGATCATCCTGCCTCGGCATCCCAAGCAGCTGGATGATGGAGCTGGACCACCAGGCCCTGTGCCCACCAGGGATCTCTGCAGGCACTGGATGTCCCTCCTCTTCTCACTGGATGCTTTTCCTTGATTTTGCCCATATATCCACCTCAGTAGCAAACATCAAAGGAAAGAGATCTGGGTTCAAATTTTTACTTTTTCATCTGGGTTGGGGCTGAGTCCTAACCTAGCATGCATGAGGAAAAAACCTGAAATGAACACCTTGACAATGCTGCAGCATGCATGGGCAGCCCGTAGATGGAGATTCTGTTGAACTTGTCCATATTGGGTTTCATGGTCTAAGTTGATGAGGACTACTGACCAGGTCTCTTCCTCAAGAGGGCACCAGATCTCATTACAGATGGTTGTGAGCCACCATGTGGTTTCTGGAAATTGAACTCAGGACCTCTGGAGGAAGAGGCAATGTTTTTAACCGCTGAGCCATCTTTCCAATCCAGCATGCATGAGGCCCAAGATTCAATTCCCAGGAACCTCACTCCCTCAAGAAAACATTTGTCTCCGAGTTCTGAAGGCTGGGACATCCAGGAACTGTCATTCGCATCTGTGAGCCTCTGGCAAAGGCGCCTGCCTTACAACATGGCAGAGGGTGTGCCATGGAGAGATGGATCACACAGGCAAGCTCGGGGCTCTTTCCCTCTTCTTAGGAAGCCACTGATCCCATCACATGGCCTTTCGTCACCCTAGTTACTGCCACTGTCAGTCAGCTTTCATTTACTATGACAAATGTCTGGGATAAAACCTCCCCATCCATCACGGGTCAGTCCCGTTCCTCATGGCATGGCGGCATGTGGCGGTGGGAGCCTGCAGCAGAGCGGAGAGTACTCGCTTCCCAGAAAGCAAAGGAGAGGAAGAAACTGGGGCTGCATCATCTCCATGGAGACCCACCTCCTAGCCCATCCTTTAACATGTAGGTCTTTGGGAAGAGAGACATTTAATGTCCAAACTATAGCCTTTTTGGAGCCCCACCTCTGAAGAGTGCAATTCCAGTATTTGGACTTTTGGGGTGCATATGTTGTGGCTGTGATGGGCCCATCCAAGTGTGGCACCGTGACTCCCGCATCAGGCCACCCTTAGGGCTAGTCGTTCAGGGTGAAGTTATGTGGACCGTGACATTTGCGTTGCTAAACTCTACACACGGTTGGTTTTGCCCCACTCTGTGATTTTTATCAGTTAAAGAGGTTTAATTATTTGTGAGCCTAGAGGGAATCTTTTAAAGACACATTTGTTCTTTCTCTCCGGGCTCTGGGGCACAACATTCTAAAAATAGCTTTTGAAACTTAGTACTTGGGAAGCTGGGGCCTCAGTGGCAGTGGGGAGCTGAGGGGGTGGCTGTTGGGAGCTTGCTTACGTAGAACTCCTCTGGGTTGAGTTAGTGCCGACTTTGTGCCAGGCCTGAGATCTTAGGAACAGACAGGAGGCTCCAGGATATGACCTCTGACCTCCAGGGTTGGGTGGTTCGATTGCAGGTGCGGTAGGTTGGCCACTCAGAAGCAAGTGGCTTTGGGCTATTCGGGGTGGTCATAGGAACTGTGGGACTACACGGGGCACCTTCTTTGGAGTAAATCCTCATCACGGTGGCCTGCAGGTCTTCTTGATCCAGTCCCTTGCTCACCCCAGCGTCTGTGCTCCGGGCCATGGGCTCCCAGGTTCTTCTGCAGCCTGCCACATCCTTGGACATGTTGGCTCAGGGCTGGACACTTGTTCTTCCTTCTTTGCCTAATTAACTGTCGTTCATCTAATCTCAGCTCCCAGGGTTCTTCCCAGGCAGACGGGGTGGTCTCCACTTCCTCTCAGTGACACTGTGACTAACTAATTAATGTGGGATTTCCCACTTTCTGTTACCTCCTCTGGGTCTGCCTGAGACGGCCTCTGTCTAACAGAAAGATTATAACTCTACATATGTCATTTTAGATGTTCTAATGGTTATATTAAAAAAAACCCCTAACTGACAAGTATTCCTGTGGCCATAAAAATACACCACAAAACGTTTCAATTTGCCGGGCGATGGTGGTGCACGCCTTTAATCCCAGCACTCGGGAGGCAGAGTCAGGCGGATCTCTGTGAGTTCGAGACCAGCCTGGTCTACAGAGCTAGTTCCAGGACAGGCTCCAAAGCCACAGAGAAACCCTGTCTCGAAAAACCAAAAAAAAAAAACAAACCCAAAACAACAACAACAACAACAAAAAAACGTTTCAATTTAACCATTTTGAGTGACTTCAGTAGCATGAAGTGCAGTCACATTGAAATCTCCCTGGAAATTTCCCATCAACAAAAACTTTAATCTCTTTTACAGGTTTTCATGTAGCCCAGGCTGGCCTCCAACTGACTATGTAGCTGAGGCTACCCATGAACTTCTGATCCTCCTGCCTCTGCCTGCTAAGCCTTGGGATTCCAGGTGTGTGTCACCACACCCAGCACAAACCCAGTCCCTGCCCTAGCCCTGCTCCTAGGCAGAACAAAGTCCATTTTATGTGTTTGACTGTCCCATATGCTTGGCACAAGCAAGGCTATGTAATATGTGTTATATGTGTTTGAACCTTCATTCTTTCCTAAACATGCTTTTTTTTAAAAAAGAAATTTATTATTATCATTTTGCTGGGGGAGCATGTATGCCAGGACTCACGTGTGGAGTTGGTTTTCCCCTCCTCTTTTATATAGGTTCCTGGCTTTGCAGCAAGCATCTTTACCTCCTGAACCATTTTGCTGGCCCAGCTGCTTTCTTTTAGTCATCTGTGTTGTGATAGATACCAGAATTTTCTTCCTTTCTGGTGTGTGTGTGTGTGTGTGTGTGTGTGTGTGTGTGTGTGTGTGTATAAGGTCAGGGGTCAACCTCTGGGATTCAGACTCAGATCTCTGGCCCTACTGGACTCTGTGTCCCCAAAAGACCTTATCTAGGTAGGGGCTGATTCTAGATGTTCAACGGCCTGCTGTTGATGAAAGGGTTAGACATAGACAGGCCAGTTAAAATGTATCCAACACTCTCCCCTTGGGGCTGTCTCATGTCTTTCTGGCTCCGGGCAGAGACAGTGCGGATAAACTCGAACACACCTAACTCCTGGCACATAGGGCTGGGAACACATTGTTGGATTGTCTGTGGAGGGAAACTGAGCCACCAGGGCAGGTGGTGGCCCTGCTGAAGCTGCACGGCAGGGAGCTAGGAGACAAAGGGGTTTGGAAAGCCTCTCCCTGTCACTCATCTAGAGATAAAAATAGTGAGCCCAGAGGCACCCAGGGCCATGCAATGTCGCCTTCAGCTCTCAGGAATCCGCAGACACGAACAATTGGAGAAATAATATAATGTGTGCCACCCAAGGGAGGCTGAGTACTAGGATGATGGAATGTTCTGGAATTAGTCTCATCTCAGAGGTCAGCCTTTTCCAGTCTGGCTCTCCCGGCCGTGGGTTTTCTTCAGTGGTTCTCATGGGTGCTGTGCTGGGCGGGGACCCCTTGCTTATGCCTTCACATCCCTGCTTAGAGGCCTGTGTGGCGGCCTGCCTGGGAGAGCTGGATGTGGAGAGAGGAACAGCTATATTTAGGATGCAAAGCATCAAAATACAGGCCCCATTCTACCATCTCCAGCCCCCAGGCCTCCGGGTGTCAAGGCTGGCCACCTGGGAAGTGTCTGCCGTGAATGAGTGGAATTCTGACTAGAGTAAGGTCTTCTCCACCTGCTTTCTTCCTAAATTAAAAAAATGGGTGGTCTAAGTTGATGAGGACTACTGACCAGGTCTCTTCCTCAAGAGGGCACCAGATCTCATTACAGATGGTTGTGAGCCACCATGTGGTTTCTGGAAATTGAACTCAGGACCTCTGGAGGAAGAGGCAATGTTTTTAACCGCTGAGCCATCTTTCCAATCCAGCATGCATGAGGCCCAAGATTCAATTCCCAGGAACCTCACTCCCTCAAGAAAACATTTGTCTCCGAGTTCTGAAGGCTGGGACATCCAGGAACTGTCATTCGCATCTGTGAGCCTCTGGCAAAGGCGCCTGCCTTACAACATGGCAGAGGGTGTGCCATGGAGAGATGGATCACACAGGCAAGCTCGGGGCTCTTTCCCTCTTCTTAGGAAGCCACTGATCCCATCACATGGCCTTTCGTCACCCTAGTTACTGCCACTGTCAGTCAGCTTTCATTTACTATGACAAATGTCTGGGATAAAACCTCCCCATCCATCACGGGTCAGTCCCGTTCCTCATGGCATGGCGGCATGTGGCGGTGGGAGCCTGCAGCAGAGCGGAGAGTACTCGCTTCCCAGAAAGCAAAGGAGAGGAAGAAACTGGGGCTGCATCATCTCCATGGAGACCCACCTCCTAGCCCATCCTTTAACATGTAGGTCTTTGGGAAGAGAGACATTTAATGTCCAAACTATAGCCTTTTTGGAGCCCCACCTCTGAAGAGTGCAATTCCAGTATTTGGACTTTTGGGGTGCATATGTTGTGGCTGTGATGGGCCCATCCAAGTGTGGCACCGTGACTCCCGCATCAGGCCACCCTTAGGGCTAGTCGTTCAGGGTGAAGTTATGTGGACCGTGACATTTGCGTTGCTAAACTCTACACACGGTTGGTTTTGCCCCACTCTGTGATTTTTATCAGTTAAAGAGGTTTAATTATTTGTGAGCCTAGAGGGAATCTTTTAAAGACACATTTGTTCTTTCTCTCCGGGCTCTGGGGCACAACATTCTAAAAATAGCTTTTGAAACTTAGTACTTGGGAAGCTGGGGCCTCAGTGGCAGTGGGGAGCTGAGGGGGTGGCTGTTGGGAGCTTGCTTACGTAGAACTCCTCTGGGTTGAGTTAGTGCCGACTTTGTGCCAGGCCTGAGATCTTAGGAACAGACAGGAGGCTCCAGGATATGACCTCTGACCTCCAGGGTTGGGTGGTTCGATTGCAGGTGCGGTAGGTTGGCCACTCAGAAGCAAGTGGCTTTGGGCTATTCGGGGTGGTCATAGGAACTGTGGGACTACACGGGGCACCTTCTTTGGAGTAAATCCTCATCACGGTGGCCTGCAGGTCTTCTTGATCCAGTCCCTTGCTCACCCCAGCGTCTGTGCTCCGGGCCATGGGCTCCCAGGTTCTTCTGCAGCCTGCCACATCCTTGGACATGTTGGCTCAGGGCTGGACACTTGTTCTTCCTTCTTTGCCTAATTAACTGTCGTTCATCTAATCTCAGCTCCCAGGGTTCTTCCCAGGCAGACGGGGTGGTCTCCACTTCCTCTCAGTGACACTGTGACTAACTAATTAATGTGGGATTTCCCACTTTCTGTTACCTCCTCTGGGTCTGCCTGAGACGGCCTCTGTCTAACAGAAAGATTATAACTCTACATATGTCATTTTAGATGTTCTAATGGTTATATTAAAAAAAACCCCTAACTGACAAGTATTCCTGTGGCCATAAAAATACACCACAAAACGTTTCAATTTGCCGGGCGATGGTGGTGCACGCCTTTAATCCCAGCACTCGGGAGGCAGAGTCAGGCGGATCTCTGTGAGTTCGAGACCAGCCTGGTCTACAGAGCTAGTTCCAGGACAGGC
>NC_022010.1:7576174-7578575 GCF_000317375.1 Microtus ochrogaster
CCCCGCGCGCTTACAGTTCTGTGTTCTGCAGTTTCAGTGACAAAAATGTTCATTGGAAAAATCCTCACACCAGTCACGTGTTTGAGGCTGCACACTGTTCTGAGTAGCATGGGAACGCCTGTAGCCTTCCTGCTCTTGCCTTTCCGGGATGAGCAACATTCCTCCGTGTGACAGATCTGCATTGCGTCCGCTACCCAACCCTTTGTCGTTTAGATGCTGGTCGGCTCTTGGAGTGTCTATGCTGCACACACAACCCTCCTGAAAGTCATTTACAGATCCTCTGTTGGAGTGCCCACGATGTGTGCACGGCCTTCCCATTGGTAATTTGGATGCCGTCTTGGTTATCCAGTCGGTTGTGGGGTTGTCCCAGCGCTTTCATTCTGAATGAGATTACCCCCAAGCATAAGTGATGCTGGCTCATGGCTTCACAGAGAAGCCATGAAGCACTTGAGTGGAAAGACAGACAGTTTGTCAGTAGAAGGAAAGAGAAGAACTCATGGTGGAGTTTGCTGGGCAGGACAGAATAGACTCCCTGTGAAGCAGTGATGGAGGAGGAAGTCTTGGTCACTGTTGCTGCTCTTCCTGTATTGCCAAGCTATGGCCAGGGATCAAGGAAGTCCTTGCTGACCTTCTGTGTGGGTCATGGCCCGCATCCCCACCACAGTGTGACAACCAATGGCAGCAACATGGTGATAACTTGAACCTGCGTCTCTTTCAAATCAGCCATTTGGAGTAAGTGTCAAGTACATATTGAAACAAGATCTGACTTACACATTGAGAGAAAGAAGTATGAATTATATGCAACTAAATAAATAAATATAAGTGAGTGCTAATTGCAGCCCTGGGTGGCAGGCCCTGGGCAGTGGAGGTAGGGATGTTAGTCCAGATGACTCATCTCGAGAAAGGTTCCAGCCAGCAAGACAGATGATACACACACCTACAGTCAATTCTCACGCTTTGTGGATTCCACAGGTATGAACTTACAAACTCTGAAATGTGTTTGTCATCCCAAATCGACAGTTCCACATGCTGGGTGTCAGAACACTACAGTCTTCTGATGCATTTGTTCCTAGCTGGGTTGGAGCCAGGCCACACCCCACTACTCCATTCTGTAGCTCTTAGCATCTATGTGATGGTTCATTCGTAATGACCGCCCACCTGACAAGGGATGGTAGCTGAGGTGGGAAGTATGGACGGCACCACTCTTGGGTTGGGGCCCTGGACTGAACACAAAGGAAAAAGGGGAGCTGAACCCCAGCGTTCACCTCTCTCGGCTCCCTGACTGAGGGTGGGAGCGGTTAGTGCACACTCTGCCACCATGCCTTTCCCATGGGTGAGGGGGAGAAGGGTGCCTGGGAATGGGTAAGGATGGCTGGGGTGGGTGGAACTAGGTGGGAATGAAGGGGATGGATGAGGACGGATGGACCAAGCTTTTCTAGATGGGGAGGAGCTTCTGGAACACTGGTTCTCAATCTGTGGTTGTGAACCCTTGGCAAGCCTCCATCTCTAAAAGTATGGGTATTCCTAACAGGAGCAAAATTACAGTTATGAAGTAGCAGTGAAATGAATTTTATGGTTGGGGTCACCACAATGTGAGGGATTGTGTTAAAGAGATTAGGAAGGTTGAGGCTCAGTTCCCCCGTCTGATGACACACATCTTGGGTCTCTAACATAAGATCCAGATTTCCAGCAGTGGCAACACACTAAAGCCCGTGTGAGTAGGTTCCAATTTTGGATATGTAATCCTGGGGGCTGAGAGGATTGACTGTGACATGGTGGATAATGTGTCACGCCAAGAAACAGGCTCTGCCATCAGACCCCTGGAACTGAGTGGAATCTCAGCCTCAGATAAGGGACTCGACTATTCTCAGAGCTTTAATTTCCTCACCAATCCCCCAAGATTATAACGAGAGTATAATGAAGTGAGGCGGGAGGGGCAGAGGAGGCAGAGAGGAGCCTGGACCAGAGTTGAGGCCCAGTGTCTGCTGCGGTGCTCACCGCTAAACACACTGTGTGAAACACCCTTCAGGTGGAGAGGATGATGATGGTGGTGATGATGCTGATGAGGTAGTGATGATGGCGATGATGTTGATAATATGCTGATGATGGAGGTGATGGTGGTGATGATAGCAGTGATGGAGGTGATAATGGTGGTGATGATAGCAGTGATGGAGGTGATAGTGGTGGTGATGGTGATGTTGATGGTGGTGATGATAATGGTGGTGATGGTGATGATGGAGGTGATGGTGGTGGTGATAATGGTGGTGATGATGGTGATAATATGCTAATGATGGAGATGATGGTGATGATGATGGCAATGATGGAGGTGATAGTGGTGGTGATGATGGCAATGATGGAGGTGATAGTGGTGGTGATGATGGCAATGATGGAGGTGATAGTG
>NC_022010.1:7578675-7583097 GCF_000317375.1 Microtus ochrogaster
GTGGTGATGATGGCAATGATGGAGGTGATAGTGGTGGTGATGATGGCAATGATGGAGGTGATAGTGGTGGTGATGATGGCAATGATGGAGGTGATGGCTGTGGTGATGGTGATGATGGTGGTGGTGATGGTGATGACGGAGGTGATGGTGGCGATGATGGAGGTGATGATGGTGGTGATGATGGTGGTAACAGGGTAAATGAGAACCACTGCATGAGGCTGGTGGCAATGAAGAATGGCGCAGCCAATCAGGAACATGGGATACTGGTTTCTAGGGTGGTTAAAGAGAGTTACCACCTGGTCCAGTGATTCTGTTCCTACTTTATGCTCAAGCACATCAAACAGGTAACTGTGCACATACTGGTTCAAACATGTTCCTCACAACACAGAAAGTCAACACAGTGTGCTGTGTCCATCGGCCGCTGAGTAGAGAAACAAGTTGGGATACCCATGTTGACCTTAGTCATGAGAAGGAAGCTCTGGCCATGTCTGTCTGTTTTCTGGGAATGATTGGATCTGAGGGCTTTGTCCTCACAGCTGGTCTCAACCACTGTTGGATACTGAATCAGAACAGGCTGAGGTACCCATGGAGCTGTGGAAGATGGGGCCTCATTGGAGGAAGAGGGTTACCAGGAGGTGCCCTGAAAGATGCACCTCAACCCTAGCTTCTTCCTGTCCCTTCTCCCTGGCTGTTGTGCCTTGTCCCCTGCTCTGGCTGCCATGAGGACTCCTGTTGAATCTATAGTTTAATGTTAGTTGAGTCTGGCTCTTCAGTTTGCTCAGAAAATCTCATGTCTCTGCCTCCCCAGTGCTGGGATGACAGTGGGGCGGCCACACCCAGTCAGCTTTGAGGTGAATTCTGCAATCAGCTCCTGAGCTGGTTAATTTTAGTAAAGTTGGCACAAAGTAGAGTCACCTGGGGGGAGAGACCTTCAGCTGAGTAGTTGCCTTCATTAGGGTAGCCCGTGAGCATGCCTGTGGGGGCATTTTCATAACTAATGAATGATGTGTTAGGGTCCAGGTCACTGTGGGCGATGGCACCCCTGGGCAGTGACCCTAGGCCAGTGGTTCTCACCCTTCCTAACGCTGTGACCCTTTAATACAGTTCCTCATGTTGTGGTGACCCCAACCATAAAATTATTTTGTTGCTACCTCATAACTGCAATTTTGCTACTGTTATTAATTGTAATGTAAATATCTGATATATGACTCCCCCAAAGTAGTTGGAACCCTCAGGTTGAGAGCCACTGTCCTAGGTGGTGTAAAAAGCAGGCTGAACCAGCCGGGGGAGCTAGCCAACAGCAGCATTCCTTCACTGCTTCTGCTTCCGCTCCTGCCTCCAGATTCCTGCCTTGAGTTCCTGTCCTGACTTCCTTTAGTGGCGGACTGTGATGGGGACATGAAAGCCAAATCGGCCCTTTCCTTCCCTCGTTGGTTGTGATGTTGATCACGGAAACTAAAAGCGAGCCAGGACAGGGGCTGGTGTTTGCGGGGCAAGCACCCTACCTGCTGACGTATCTCTGTAACCCCGGAGAATAATTTTGCATAGCACTTTTAGTGCACCGTGTCTGCACTGCAGCTGGTCACGTGGGGCCAGACATGGAGTTTTCCACTTGGTGCTTCGTGGTGGTACCAGAATCATTCTGGACTTTGGAGTCTTTTAGATTTTTGGACCAGAAATTAGGGCTGCTTAACTTATAATCATAGTAGCCGCCATTTCTATTCTTTAACTTCCTCTGAGTCTGGGAAAGATTTTCAAGCCGCATCTACAGATCCTGCTTCCCACCTGAAAGTCAGAATGATTTAAACAGCCAGCACTTTGAAATATTCAGGGGACTTCTGAGCCCCAGTCGACAATCCTGGAATGGTGACGTGTGTGATGCTGACTCTGGAAGCCAGACAACTTCTGAGCCATGCATTTCCCTGTTTATATGGTTTCAATGGAATGGGACAATGAAGTCTGACGCTTGCCTAGACTTTCTGAAATCATTTTCTCCCTCTCGGATGGCTTTTATTTCTTCCAGTCCCTTATCAGAGCATGTCAAAAGAAAAAAAAACACCCTGAAATGTCTTGAAATGGCTTTAATCAGTCTTCAGACCTTTCATTTTTTAAAATCTATTCCCTTCTCCCCACCCATCTCAAGACTTGAAATAAAATGATTTTTCCAGAAACGAATGACAGGCGGCAAGGGTGACGATTAATAACCCTGGAGCCCATGCCGCCACACCTTCCCTATTTAAAGTGAAAAATTACCTATTTTCCCCCTAGGCTTTATTAAAAAGAGGCTCAAAAGGGCGGCAGCTGATAGTATGCGGCCCTTCATCGCCCTGCTTCTGAAGCCTGCATGCTTCGGAGTCGACGCTGCTAGCTGAGCGGCTTGGGTGATGAACGGAGACTGTGCACTCCTCGGGCCCCACACTTGTGACTTTGAGCCCCCGCATGTGCAGAGGAAGGAGATTGCCTGGGAAGGGAATGTGGTGGGGGTGGTGGGCTTTCTTCTTTTTTAACTTTTTACTCTGAAGAAATCCCTCAAGAGAACGCAGTGGAGTGTCTGTCTGTCTGTCTGTCTGTCTGTCTGGAGGAACCGCAGGCTGTGGGAAGCATTGGGTCCCCACCCAGCAGCAGGATACCGTGTGGTGAGTGGGGAAAGAAAGGCATGGATCTCCATCTACAGAGGGATTCTGATCAAGTCCTACACTCATCCCAATCTTGACTGAATAGGTCAGTGACCCCACCCTCCTTACAGTGAGACAGAGCTACTAATCCCCTAACAGCTACAATCTCCCAAGTATTCTTTTGATTCCTATCTTTTTTTCATTTTTTTAAATTATGTATTTGTGTCTGTGTGGGTTGTACACATGACTGTAGATGCCCTCGGGGGTCAGAAGAGGGCACCAGATTCCCCTGGGGGCTGCAGTTACAGATGGTTGTGAGCCTCCCATGTGGGTGCTGGGAGCTGAACTTGTGTCCTTCATAACAGCAATAACCTGTTTCGACCGTTCAGTCATCTCCCCAGACCCAGCTCCCACCCCTGTTTAAGACAGGAACTTTGCCACATAGCCAGGAATGACCTCGAACCCCTGATCCTCCTCCGTGCGATTTCAGGTATACACTGTGTGGCAGGGTTTGTTTTTTTGCTTGTTTCTTTCTGAGACAGGAGCTGTCTATGTAGCCCTGACTGGACTGGAACTCACAGAGATCCACCTGCCTCTGTGCCATGATTAAAGGTGTGTGCCACCACACCTGGCCTGCTATGCCAGTTTTGATGACTTTCCCTCAGTGTTTAGCACACATGGATCCTCCCCCTGGGGGTGTCGCTAGGGAGGTGGGCGCTCTAACAGATGAGCACACCAGCACATGTCCACACACTCACAGACCCCAGGCTTTGGAGCCAACGAACAAAGTACAGGCTCCAACCTCTCTGGGGGTCGGACCCCTTCCTCCCCTGGATCTGGTGGGTGACTGTTAGTATTCTCACACCCCTTGGCTTGTTGCAGTACACCACCAGCCTCCTCCTCCTGCTTCACTCTGCTCCTGTGTTGTCTGTATTGGGACAATGTGTCAGTGTGTGGTCCAGGGGACCTGGAACTTGTGATCTTCCTGCCTTGGCTCCCTGCCCCCAAGCTTGTCTCCTCTCCTCTTTATACAACTACGGCCGATTAGGTCTGACCTTATCCAGCACGAGCTCATCTCAATTCCACCTGCAAATAGAGTGTCGGGTAAAGATGCCAACCTGTGGCATTGCTGGGCCATTTCGCTTCCAACTCTTCCCTGAGGTGAAAGCAAGGCATATTGTCGCACCCTGAGGGTCTTTGTCTTCCAGTCTGCTCTACGTTGTGCTGTCCACGTGTCAAGCAAGGGGAAATGTCTGCATGTCTGCGTGTGGATCTTTGCATTTGTCTAACACAGCTTTTGTCTGAGAACCGAGTCCATGTTCATTACTGCGGGTTGTCTTTGAAACTGGCTCTGTGCTTTTTGATAAACCTCTGGACTTAAAAAATAGCCAACACAACAACAAAGCAGGCTTCCCAGCTCCCAGACCTCTGTCCCCACTGGTCCCTCAGCCTGGGGCACTATTCTTTACTGTTGGCATGGTGACTCTTTTAGTTCTTGCCAGAGGACGTGTGGCCTCCTCGGGGGGCATTGTAATTGGACTTTTCATCTGGACTGTCAGCTCCCCAATAGAGACGTAAAGATTTATTATTAATTATGAAAGCTCGGCTGATATCTTAGGCTTGTTTCTAACTAGCCCTTTTAACTTAAATTAACCCGTTTCTTTTAAACTACATTTTATTTATTTATTTATTTATTTATTTATTTATTTATTTATTTATTTATCATGTATACAATATTCTGTCTGTGTGTATGCCTGCAGGCCAGAAGAGGGCACCAGACCTCATTACAGATGGTTGTGAGCCACCA
>NC_022010.1:7583657-7592549 GCF_000317375.1 Microtus ochrogaster
CCCCCCCAGTTTATTAACTGAACTGTTTGCTTTTGTTTTGGTGATCAAGTACAGGGAGTTGCTGTGTCACTGGGGCTGACTGAAGATTGTCATTGGGGTGTATGTGGATCCACATACAGTTGTAAGGAAATATCACAGGGGTACCTGAAAGGCTTCTCTTAGTTTCTCTTAATAGTCACATCTTGCTAAAATGATAGAACCACAGCCAGGATATTGATACAGATACAGTGCAGTGATCTTGCCCAGATGTGTCCAGCATTTTGTACATGCATGCACGTGTGTTTGAGAATGAGCATGAATTCGGATCTGTATAATGTCCCACAACTGGACACACATGTCAAAATAATGAATGACATGCTTCTCTTGGGTTACTATTTTATAGCCACATCCACTTCCTCCCACCCCCTCATCCACCACCCCTGACATCTGCCAATCATGTCTAAGATGTTGTTCTCTGTGAGGTTGTGGAAATGGAGTCTGAGAGTGAGCCCTTTGGCGTTAGTTCACTTGTCCTCCCTGGGGACCGCCTGAGCTCTGTGCGTGGGTACTCGGCTCCCTCAGGTAGCAGTGCTGTGTCCTTGGTTTGTGTGGACCGTCACCAAATGTCACATGCTTCCCTCCCTTCAACCACGTGAAGGGCTTCCAGGCACGCAGCTGCTTGTCCATCAAGTCTGTGTCCAAGTCGGAGTCACGTGTTAAGATTGCTCCATAGGTGTGGTGGTTTGAATGTAATTGGCCCCCATCAGCTCATAGGGAGTGGCACTATCTGGAGGTGTGGCCTGGCTGAAGTAGGTGTGGCCTTGTTGGAGGAAATGTGTTACTGAGGGGGTGGGTTCCGAGGTCTCCTATGCTCAAGCTATGCCTAGTTCAGTTAGTGCTGCCTGAACAAGATGTAAAACTCCAGCACCATGTCTGCCTGCCTGCATAGCACCATGCCCCACCATGATGATAATGGACTGACCCTCTAAACTATAAGCCACCCAACTAAATGCCTTTATAAGAGTTTCTGTGGTCATGGTGTCTCTTCACAGCAACAGAAACCCTGGCTAAGACGATAGGTGAGCGTTATCCTTGGTAATCTTTTAAAGCACCCTGACATGGTTGGATATTGGGACTCAGAAAAGTCGCGGCCTAATCACTCTGCTTTGTGAAGTCTTTGGGGTGTGGGCTTCATAGCCACGAAGCAGTGGAAGGCAAGGCTATTAACTAGGGAGAAAGCAAGAAGGCAAACAAGGACACTTTGATTATGTTTGTGAGGGCCAAGTGGTACAATTATGAATGTGCCTGCAATATAGCATACGTGTGTACTAACATGCATGTGGTATGATGAGTACATGGTACTGTGATATGACATAGTGAACATGAGGTCCGTGTGCACGCTCTGATGATGTGCACCTGATGGAACATTCCTATGCTATAATGTATGGACCGTGTGTGTACAGGGTGAGGTGTACCTGATACGTTGCTTTAATGTGGTGTGGTCTGATGTGTATATGATGTGGTGTGTGGTGCAGCATGTCTACCATAGAACATGTATGTTGTGTGAGGTCCTTATGATACGAGGTATATATGATGCAGTATACATGGCATGAGGTGTGTGCATACAATGAGGTGTTTGTGATGCATTGCATACATAGCATGGAGTATGTATGAAAACACAGTATATATGAAAACACACCCAAGATGGTCAACACTGTAAGGTAAATTGAGGTGATATATACATGGTATGAGGAATGCAGGAGGTGTGTGCACATAGCATGAGATGTGTGTGGCCTCGGGAACATGGAGGCAACATGTGTATCATTTGCTTAATAGCGTGCACATTGTGTAGGGTACATATGTTGGAAGGTGCATTTGATGCAACATGGCACACCACACCTATGAGGTGGTCTCATGTAACGTGACCTGTATACCACATAGGGTGCAGATGTCGGTGTGCTTCACACTGTATTGTGTGCACACGATGTAACTTGCATGTGTGGTCAGGTGTGTGTTGTGGCTTGGCATATGAAGGGATGTGTAAGGTATATTGTGCTGAGTATAACCTGCTGTGATGTGCAGTGCCCATGGTGTGACATGTGTGGGAAGGTGAAGATGGCGGACCCCTGCCCATGCGAGCCCACCTTCTTTCTTCTGGCTTACCTGCCTCTCTCTGTGGGATGTAAGATGTCTGAGACATAAGGACTCGTCTGCTGTTACGTAAGACATGCATGGAGTGACGCATGCGCGGTAAAGAGCTGGTGGCTCTGCCCACCGCAAGCCTACCCCTTCCCCTTCCTTACCCGCGTCTCTCTGTTCCTTTGCTCCTACTCAGGAGGGAATCTCTCCAAACAAGACTGGATCATCCAGTGGCCCACCACAGAGCCAGGGCAGGACAACAACCCTGTGTGCCCCCCGGAGCCCAGCTCGTGGATCCGCACCCCCCTCTCCCAGAGCCCCAGGGTCCAGTCCAAATGTGTCCAGCCCTTCTGTCACAGCAGCCCTACGCCTGGAGCCCCCGTGTACACCCACGTGGACAGACTCACTGTGGATGCCTATCAGAGCTTGTGCCCACCGCCACTTCTGGAATCAGGCCACCGCTCCTTGCCCCCGTCACCCCGGCAGCGGCACGCAGTTCGCACCCCACCTCGCACCCCTAATATCGTCACCACCGTAACCCCTCCTGGCACACCACCCATGAGGAGAAAAAACAAGCTGAAGCCTCCAGGGACGCCACCACCCTCCTCTCGGAAACTTATCCATCTGATCCCCGGCTTCACGGCGCTGCACAGGAGTAAATCCCATGAGTTCCAGCTCGGGAACCGTGTAGATGAGGCCAACACGCCCAAGTGAGTGGGGTCAGTGGGTGCTTGAGGGTGGCTGAACCCCAGGAACGGCTTCTCTGGGAAAGTCAGAAGCAAACAGTCTTGTGTCTGTTGGTCTGGTTAAGGGGAAGGTGTCTTTGCGCTTTGTGTTCTGAGAAAGTAGGTTGGGTGGATTTTCTAGAGCTGGCAATTACTCTATCCACGATGGCCTTTAATATTTCTGAACGTTGGTAGGGCATATCACGACTTGGGGCTAAATTTAAGCTGTGGCCCATTTTAGTAGATAAGACTCACTGGGACACAGCCGAACCACCCCTTTAGTGTTGTCTGGGAGTTCTTTTGGGGAACAGTGGCAGCACTGGGTATGGCCCACCGAATCAGAAATACTTATCCTCTGGATAGAGGCAAGAGAAGTTTGTGGTCCCCTGCAGAGTGACCCTCCTGCTGGCCCTAGAAAGAGGGGAAAGTTACATGGTGGCCTCGAAGTATCCAGTAGACATATTAAAATGAGTCTAAAAAAATAAGCTGTACAAC
This sequence comes from Microtus ochrogaster, assembly GCF_000317375.1. Lineage (NCBI taxonomy): Eukaryota > Metazoa > Chordata > Mammalia > Rodentia > Cricetidae > Microtus > Microtus ochrogaster. Next base: position 7,586,996 of record NC_022010.1, read on the forward strand.
TCAACCAAAATAATTATCATCCCAACATAGTGTCAATGTAAAATGTGGTTATTCAGGAATTCTTTGTTCTTTATGAGGTCTTTGACATCTAGGCTCCTTTTGGGTGAGGCTGGGAGGGAGCCGAGGGGAGTGGGCAGAAGGCCTTGTGGATGTGGGGGCTGGGTACATGACATTAGGAAGGACAACATCACTCATGACCAAGAAGACCACTCAGTAGGCGTGTGAACCTGTGAGGTGGGACCTCTCCATATGGGGAAATAGTCTCCAGCTGTCGGAAGGAGGCCATTCTGACGTCTGCTATGACATAACGGAGTTGAGTCTATAGACAGGAAGTAGAATTGGTAGACTGGAGTTAGAGAGAGAGAAACGGGGTGCTATTATTCAATAGGTACAAAATTTGGGATGAGGAAATTCTCTGGTGATGGTTGGTGGTGTCATATATATAACCTGTGAAGCTATTTGATACCTTTGAGATGATGTTGAAAACTGCATCAGATAAGTAATTTTAATGTTAAGTTCATTTTGCCACAAACAAGAGAGTCCAGCTCCTGTTATCCAAACTGTGTAGGTCCAGACAGTCAATATAGTATTTTGGCTGTGCCAGGTGCATGGGTTTGTGTTGTCATTCCTCAACAACCAAAAAAGCTCATCCACAGAAGGTAAACAAATGTTCATGGCCATGCTCCATTAAAACTTTATTTATAAAAACAGTTTCCAGCTGGCCTTGGATGTAGTCTGTCTTAAGTCCTGGTAGGAACGTCATCTCCCTTTGGAGAAGCTATGGAGGAGAGGGTACCATTGTAGGAAGACACTCCAGCAGCTGGGAACCCTACCTTGAACACAAATCCCTTGATCAAAGTCAGATGTTGAAACAAATGAAAAAGGCTTTTCTCGTGAGAATTTGAGTTGATGCTCATGGTTTCCTGAGATTCACAGAAATCAGGGCCTGGAGACTCGAGGTGAGGAGGTAGAAGGAGTCCCGGGAAGGCTGATGGAGAGATTGCTAGAAGGAAAGTGGGGTGGGGGGGGGCTGGTCTGCCTCTCACCATCCCTGTGTGAACCTGGAAGTGACTTCACTCATCAGCCTGCAGAGTTTCTGGACCTATGACTTTTTTTTTAAGAAGTATTTTTTAGTTTTTGAAATTAAAATATAAATCACAGCATTTTTTCCCAACGGTCCCGTGCACCCCTCTCCTTGCTCTAATCTAAGTTCATGGCATCTATTTCTTTAAAACATATATATATATATATATATATATATATATATATATATATATATATATTCCTAAATACATAAATATAACCTGCAGACTCCATACAATGTTACCTGTATGCATAAGTCTTTAGAGCTGTGCATCTGGTATTGGATAACCAGTTGGCATGCTCTTCCCCAGGGAAGGCTATTTCTTCTGCTCTCAGCATCCTCAGTTGTCGGTAGTTCTTTGTTGAGGGTTGGGGGCACCAGTAGACCTATGGCAAGTTTTGAAAAAAGATGTATTTGTTTATTTTGTGTATATGAGTGCTTTTTCTGCATGTATACCTTTATGCCAGAAGAGGACATCAGATACCCCTATAGATGGTTTGAGTTGACATGTGGGTGCTGGGAATTGAATACAAGTCCTCTGAAAGAACAGTCAGTGCTCTTAACCACTGAGCCATCTCTCTAGCCCTGACCTATGATTTTATCTACCTGCGAGAGGCTGTCTTTTTGTGTTTTCAAGGTAGCCTCTCTCCCTTCTTCCTCAAGGACCCCGTCAGCTTCAGTGGTACTGGGATTCCACCTCAGGACGTAGGGGGCTAAACTCTGCTTATGATGGTCTTCTGTCTGGGTCAGTGAGATCCTTAAGGAGATAGGTTCCTGGCCGCCTCCAAGGACCCCAAGAGTCACTCCAAGGAAGCTGTGAAGGGAGGGATTGTGGTCACTGAGTTCTAACAATGAGACTCGGTGGGTAACATCAGCCCATACTTAGCGTGTTCTAAGCTGGTCCTGGCTTCTGCCAGGAAGTAACCTTGGGATCGTGGCTTTGACCCTGGGGAGGCTCTTCTCTCCTGTTGGTTGACCAAAAAGTGGGAATATGTTCATGCTTTTAAGTCTGAGGTTAGGAGCCATTAGTAGATGGTGATATCAATTTAATGGGCTGTGACCAGCATCGGAAAGAAGAAATTGATGGACTTAAAAGAGAACAGATTGAGAAAATGTGGTGTGGTGAAAGAATCGGGGTAGCTTTTGGAGGGCTCGTTCACACCCATGGATACATACAAATACACACACACACACACACACGTATACGCCTGCACACACACCCATATATATCCACATACACAAATGACCACACACACACATACACACCAGTGCCTATATATCAAGCTCCTTGAGAGCTCTTACTACTCAGGACGACTTTGATTCTAGATTGATCCCCACAGGAAGTAGGCGAGAAGGCATACATCTTCCCTCTGTATCTGATTCTGCTTTTCCTCCCTGCTGGGCATGGTCTCCATGGGGACTCGGCAGCCTTTTGCCCACCTTTATTTCTTTTTATGGTGGTGAGGTCGAGCAATGGAGGCCATAGGTCTTTCCGGAGAGAGGGGAGGCTTCCAAAACTGCTGACGTCTGTGACTTTATAAGTGCATTGTGTACCCTGGGAGGCTTTAAATTGTATCAAAACCAGCCTTGGCCCTTGGTGCCCGGGAAGTGGGTATCAGATGGTCTGGGTGGGTCCAAGTCCTGGCCCCTGGAAGCCTCTCTCCGGCGGCCTTTGCAGAATGATCTGAGTCAGAAAAGCGAGAAAGCAGGCTGGGGGTGTGACTCAGCTGGTAGAATCTTCCTAATGTGCAGGAAGCCCTGGCCCGACCCCAGCACTGCATAAACCAGGTGTTGTGACACACGCCTGTCACCCCAGCATCAGGAGGCAGAGGATCAAGTTCAGTAAAAGCCATCCTTGGCTATATAGTGAGTTTAAGGCCAGCCTGGAGCACAGGAGGTCTTGTTAAAAAAAAAAAAGTCAAAAACGAAACGGTAAACAAAAGGGGACCCTTTAGTGTGTTAGAGCGTGCTGTGTGGTGGACTAAGGTTCCTCGGGGCTCTCAGCTGGTCTTCGTCACGCTTGTCTGTCTGAATTCTCAGGAGAACATCGCCGTCTTCCTTGTTTTCTATTCCTTCCTTTTTTCTTGTTGTCATTACCAAAGACACATGCAGGTGATAAAAGAGGCTCCGTTCACGGAGAAGAATACTGGGTGCTGAGGAAGCTTTAAAAAGTCCAGAAAATGTTTAAAAGAGGACAGGGCCTGGAGGTCTGTCCTGCGGCCTTCCCTTTTCTTGAAAATTAATTAACTAATTAGTGTGTGCGTGTGCAGGTGCGTCACACACGCAGCGTGCATGTGGAGGTCAGGAGACAGCTTTCCTTCGGGAACCTCCTGCACCCTGGGGGTCAAACTCAGGGCATCAGGGTTGGCAGCAAGAGGCCATTTTTAGGGCCAAGCTGTTGCTTCTGCTCAAGGAGACCTTGATTTTTGCCATTAAAACAACTAAGGTGTAGAGTGATGGAGAAAGAAACCCCACCTCTACCTCTGCCACATGTGTGTACAGACACACGGTCACGTGCACTCACACACACATACCTACACACACACACACACACACACACATGATCACTCATCCAAACAAATGAACACACACACATATACAAAGGAATTTTATTATGACTTTTTGTTTCCAATTTTTTTTTTAAGTCAGGGTTTCTATGTAGCTTTGGAGCCTGTCCTGAAACTAGCTCTTGTAGACCAGGCTGGCCTCGAACTCACAGAGATCCACTTGCTTCTGCCTCCCAAGTGCTGGGATTAAAGGCGTGTGTCACCACCACTTGGTTCCAAATCCTTTTTAGAGATAATTTTCAACTATAAATTTTGAGAGGTAATTCCCAGCTACACCCTTATTGGGAAGCTATTGTGTGTGAAACACGGCAATGGCAGATGGCACTCCTACCCCTGGTCATAGGGAGTGAAGCTGCCCTCCCGCACACCAGTGTGACCTGCTGTATTTGTCACACATGAATGTGAATAGCCCATTCATGATCCCCACGTTTACTCTCTTCTCTATGTGTGTGGCATATGTGTGCTACATGTGTGTATTTGCGTGTGTGTGTGCATGCCCCCATTAGTGCACACAGAGGCCAGAAGAGGCAGCTGGATGGCCTGCTCTACCGCCCTTTGTCATGTGCTTTGAGACAGGGTCTCTAGTTAAACCTGGAGCCAGGTTTCAGCAAGCAAGCCTTGGAGAGCTCCCTGACTCCACCCACCCTCCTAGTGGGGGGTGCAGTCACATGACCACTCCTGACCTTCTTTACCTGCCCTCCTAGTGGAGGGTGCAGTCACATGACCACTCCTGACCTTCTTTACCTGCCCTCCTAGTGGAGGGTGCAGTCACATGACCACTCCTGACCTTCTTTACCTGCCCTCCTAGTGGAGGGTACAGTCACATGGCCACTCCTGGGGACTTGAACTCAGGTCTTCTTGCTCGCTTAGGGGCCATCTTACCTACTGGATCATCTCCCCAGCCTAACTCCTCCTAGAAGGCCCCAGTTTCCCCAAATCCCATCTATAGTATTTCTGATGCATGCCTTTCCTTAAAACTCTGTGTTGTTTCTGTGTGGCCAACTTCTCAAAGCTTTTCCTGGACTGAGAGGGGAGAAGCAGGCCGGGTAGGGTTTGCCCGTGTTTGAACCCTGAACTCTTCTCTCCAGACAATTCCCATTTTGTGCCAGGCCCGGGCTGTACCGTTTGTAGTGGGGAAGAGAACAGGCCTGGTTGAACAGATTCATTATGTAAATTAGATTTCAGGAGAGATCTTTTTGTCTATTTTAGAAAACTAATTATGTGCAAGTATTTAAACTCATCGACACACACCTACGGATCGTTGTACTAATTATGACGAGGCCGGCTGAGGTGAGGAGAGGAGAGTGGACGGAGAGCCGGCAGCAGAGTAGCCGTTACAGTGGTAACAGCCCTGCCTTCCTGTTTTCAGTATTTCCTTAAGTTTGTCTTAGGTACACTTGGTCCCAGAGTGACCCAGGAGGTCCAGGACCACTGGCGGTGATTCTGTGGTCCCCCGGGGCTGTGGAGTGACGAGACTAACGTTAAGTGGATGTGAGAACCGACCTGGTCAGGGCACACTGGCTCTTGGGATGACTCCCGAGAATTCCCCGTCTCTATCCACCGAATGGAGGCCATCCTGCTTCGTCCGCACTGCACCCATCGTGTGGTACACAGGTCTGTGGTCTTCTTAGCAGGGGGCCAGAGGAGCCAGGAGGGCAGCTTGGGGGCTGATTCTCCCTGGGAAGGGAGGGGCTGACTTCATTCTTCCTGAGGCTTCTCTTGAAAATCTTATCCTGAAGACCTGCTGTTAAATTCCTGTCAACATTTTCTCCTTTCTTCCTCTCTCCCATCTTTCCTTTCCTTTTCTCCTCCCTGTCCCCTTCCCTCCCTCCTGTCCTCCCTCCATCCCTCCTCCTCCATCTCTCCTTCCCTCCCCCTGTCCTCCCTCCATCCCTCCTCCTCC
>NC_022010.1:7592674-7621366 GCF_000317375.1 Microtus ochrogaster
CCTTCCCTCCCCCTGTCCTCCCTCCATCCCTCCTCCTCCCTCTCTCCTTCCTTCCCTCCTGTCCTCCCTCCATCCCTCTTTTCCCCTTCCCTCCTTTCTTCCTCTGCCTTTTCTTCTTCCCTCCAACTTTCTCTCTCTCTCTCTCTCTCTCTCTCTCTCTCTCTCTCTCTCTCTCTCTCTCATTTCTTTACCTCTGAAGTGCTGGGGATCAAACTCAGGGCCTCGTGCAATGGAAGTTCTGAGTCCTCTGCATCTCCTCCAGTAGCGATAAATTCCCCTTTCTCAATCCCAGGCCCCAGATTCGACTTTGAGGAAACAAGACTTATTATCCAGGCATGAAATTAATACTGTCAGGTGAGTCAGTATGAAAATCAGATTTGGAAGTAGAGAGACAAATCTGAAGCTGTCACCCTGGTCTCTGACTGAGAAGGCACATGCAGACACAGTGGCCAGCGTGGTCATGTAACTTTTTGCCTCCTGATGCTATGATTGGCCCCAGGGACTTGGTCATTCCAGGAACGCATTCTACCCTAACCCCTACTGTGAAGACTCAGATTGCCACCCATGCTCCTTCATTTTGGTTAGAAGCTCTCCCTGCTCTACCTTTTCTGAGACAGGGTCTCTTACCGGCCTGAAACTCACCAAATCAGTCTCTGATATTGACCTGCCTCTCCCCCACTCAGGAATCCACTTGCTTATCCCCCACCCCTTCAGAAGATCCACCTGCCTCTCCTTCCCCCTCAGGGATCCACCTGCCTCCCCTCCCCCTCAGGGATCCACCTGCATCTCCCCCTCCCCCTTGGGGATCCACATGCTTCCCTCTCCCCCTCCCCCTTGGGGATCCACCTGCACCTCCCCCTCCCCCTTGGGGATCCACGTGCCTCCCCCTCAGGGATCCACCTGCCTCCCCCTCCCCTCAGGGATCCACCTGTCTCTCCCTCCCACTCAGGGATCCACCTGCCTCCCCCCGCCCCGTGTAGCTACCAGTGTCCAGCACCATGCCTGTTGCCTGTCTTTACTTTTTTACACAGTTTCCAGGGATTGAGCTCAGGTCTGCATGCTTACAGAGCAAGCACTTTGTGGATTTAGCGATCATCCCAGCCCTTTACACTACATTTGAAATAAGTTTGCTTATGAGACCAAGTTTGCATGCACTGAAGGATGGATCATACCTGTGGTGTCATGTGAAATGCTCAAAGCGTCTAAGATGTGGGACAGTCCAACATCCTGGATGCTCAGTTACTTGTAAAACCTCATCACATTTACATAGAATTCTAAGACATGGAATCAGCTCCTGTTAGTTACAAAACCCACTACAGTGTGCTTGCTGCACTGGGTTGTTCAGTAACTCTGTAGGAAGGTGGTCCGTGTGCCCAGTACAGGCTTCTTTCAAAGAATAGTTTGTCCTGTGGTTCATTGATGCCTCCGGGGCAGATCCTGTAGTCTCTATAGGAGATGTAACTCCAGCATATTCTGAAGATCAGTGTCAGGCCTCAACCGTGCTCTCTATCCCCTCCATTATGCATTTGTCGCTTCACAGCTTTGGGGCTCCCTGTCCCCTCCACTGGAACAGCATTCAGTCTTGTTGTGGGGCAGTGGATTGTGGATGTAAAGACCTGCATGTGGATGTAAAGACACTGCTTTTTATAGAAATGGAAGGTGACACAGGTTTTTTTTTATGATGATTTATGTGCATGCAAGTCTGTGTGTGCATGTATGCACATGCGTGAATGTGTGCAGTGTGTGAGTGTGCATGTGTGTGCGCAAGTGTATGTATGTGTGTATGCTGGGGTGTGCCTGTGTAAGAGTATGTATGTGTGTGCGCATGCATGTGTATGTGGGACACTTACCTGAGCATGAGTGTGGAGTATGCATTGGATGTTTCCTATCCTGTTCCTCTTACTTCGAAGAGTCAGGGTCTCACCCAAAGCCTGGAACAGCCCACAACCAGCAAGCCCCAGAGGTCCTCTTGTCTCTTCTGGTACCCGCTCCCCCTCCCCCCCCGCCATCAGTGCTGGAGTTAAGGGTGTATACCATCACATCTGTCTTTTTGTTAAAATGTGCATGCTGGAAATTTGAACTCAGGCCCCCAGGCTTGCTCAGCAAGGCCTCTTTCTTACCTGCTAAACCATCTCCCTAACTCTGGTTAATTTTTGATTTAGGTTTTTAACTATGTCTAGATTTGAGATCATGGATTCCCCTGCCTCAGGAATTTGAGAATTGAGCATAGGGGTGTGTTACTGTGTCTGTTGGAACTTGAGTTTATATTGCTATGATTTATATCCCTGGAGAAGAGACAGTGTGCTCACCCATCATGGAATAATATTTTAGACTTACACACTGCTGGACCTAAACAACTGTGGGAGGATTTAAGAGCCACATGAGATAATTTAATTTTTAAAATTATTTAATATTTTACATTATCAGAAAAACCAGGAGTGACGTCTAGATCCTGTATCACCAGTGGTATTTGATACTTACAATGAGGTTTTTCAAACAGTAAATTGAAAGAAACTAGTGAGATGGTTCAGCTGATAAAGGTACCTGCTGCCAAGAGCAAGGACCTGTTGGATCCCTGGGGATACCCAGGGTAGCCGGAGAGAACCAACTCCCACAGCTTTTCCTCTGCATGCCAGCTCCTCACTCCACAAACAAACAAACAAATAAAAGTATTTAAAACTAAAAAGAAACTGTTAAGATACAATGTACCGGTGTGTGAGAGTCCTTACATAAGGCAGTGTCCGTTGTGATGAATATACACAATAGAAATGAGAAACAGAAACAACAAAGGAGAAACTATTAGACTTGGAGGAACTGGAGAAGATGGCGGGATCATCCGGGGAGTGACACGTTGTGTCAACCATCAGTAAACAGAGAGAGATGAATGCAGGGTTCAGCTTGTTCTCTTCTTCCTATGTAACCCAGAATGGCATCCTATGGATTGGTGCCACCCATACTCAGAGCGGGTCTGCCGACTTCCATTAACCTAACCTAGAGCACCCCTCCCCAGGCTGTGATCTTGTGTCCTGATCCAAAGGAGTCCACAAGCCTTATTTAGCCGTTGCAACCTCAAGGATTTAATTCTGTTGGGAAGTGATGGTTATCCCTTCCTTGGCTTTAGAATGTGAGACTCAGGTGGCTCAGACAGAACTTGGGAGCAGGCAGAAGCTAAACTGTTTGGGTATATTTGTTGATGGGTGTGTTGGTGCACACCTGTGACCTCGGCATTCAGGATGCTGAGGCAGAAGGATGGCCCTTAGCTGGAAGGTGTCTGCATCACACAATGAGCTCAAGGTCAGCCTGAGCTACAAAGTAAGACTGTGTCTCAAAATACCGAGATGAGTCAGTGGGTATGGACTTGCTGCAGAGGCATGAGGTCCTGAGTTCTGATCGTGGCACCCGCATAAAGGTGGCGTATGGCTGCTGCACCCAGCACCCCAGTGCTGTGGAAGATGAAGACAGGCAGATGGTTAGGGCTTGCTGGCTTCCAGCCTAACTCTAGCTAGGATCAGTGAGAGACCTGTATCAAAGGGGTAAGGCCAAGGGTGACAGAGAGGGACACTTAGAATCACTTATCATCTATCAACACACACTCACAATGCACTCTCACACACACAAACATGAATGCACACACATGCATATACACATAGACACATACGTATACACACCCACAATCATATTTACATACACACGCTTAAACTCGCACACACATGCACAGAACACACCCATACTCACATGCAGTCACACACACATGAATACACAATACACACTCACATACACACATGCACAACATATACACATAAACACACACACAAACACCCTCCCCCCCCTAAGTCTTAGCTTCTATTTGAGGGTACCCCATGTGATGATGGTGCTGGCATTGCCTTATGAAAGCAACTTCCCCAGATCACCCACACATTGATTCTCTGGGCTTGACCCTGCTGCTTATGTGAACCCAGGGCTGCTGAGCCCACAGATGGCGTGAAGGGTTTGTGTGGCTTGAGGATGAGCCTCTGGACTGAGGCTCTTAGAGAGCAGCTCACTGTGTGCAGGAAAGCAGAGGCTGCCCCCTTAGTTTGTCAGTAGAATTTACAGCTTCCTTTTATCTTGTTCTGTGGTAATCGGGTTGAGTTTTTCTTCTCCTTTTCCCTCTGTGCTCGGCCAGTGGTGCCAGCCTTCTGGGAGGAAATGTCACTTGCTTGCCAAATTAAAAGCCCCAGATCTGCTCACTCTCGAGCACCAAGCCATTGCTGTGAGAGAGGCTCGGCTCCCCGTCTGGCTGCTCGACCTATTTAATAGGCTTTGAAATGAACCTTCTAGTAATAGATGGGAGACATGGATTCCTTCTCAGGCCAGCTTTGCCATGGTGCCTGCCTCCCAGATGGCACTCTGAGTCACAGAGGGCAGCTGCCTGGGACTTTGAGTCAAGATAGTGGGTGACTGGTTAGGGTGAAACAGTCACGTTGAGTCAGATGGGACTGGGTCTGGGCACAGCTGAGGTCCCCAAAATATATGTAGAAACTGGAGGCTGTGGTGATGAAGCTACCCTGAGTCAAGAGTGTGGCCTCAGCTCCTGGACACAAGGCAGCCACAGAACAGTGAAGATCAGCCTCCCGGAGGGTACGCGGATGTACGGTCTGGATCAGAGTCCATTCTGGGTCTGCACCTCTTCATCCCAGACCGAAGCTGTGCTGCTTTTTTCTCTATTGTCACAAGAGACCAGGCAGGGGAAGCTTAAGGAAGAAGGGAGTTGCTTTGATTGGTGGTTTGAAAGGACACAGTCCATCACTGTGGTGTTGACATGGCAGCGGGAGCCCGAGGCAGCTGGTCCCTACTTAGGAAGCAGAGAGAGATGAATGCCGGTACTCGGCTTAGAGTCTTAGGTTTATTCAGTTCATGATACTAGTCTACAAGATGGTGCCAATGCCATTTAAAACTGGTCCTTCTACCTCCGCTAACCCAGTCTAGAGACTCCTCATAGACGTGCTCAGTGGCATATCTCCTCGGTGATCCTAGGTCCTGTCAAGGTGACAGTCATCACAGAAGGTGGCGCTTCTCTTGGGGCTCTCTGATATGTATGTGTACATGTCCCACATTGTCGAGTGCCTGGGTGATGCCAGGTCCCAGAAAGGCTTCTCCAGTGTGCACACGAACCCTGTTTCCCAGGGGCTAACAGTGGAACCAGGAATGAGCCAGTCTCCTGAGAAGGTTGCCAGCGATGTGGCTTAGTGTAGTTGTATTTAATACTCTTGCTAGGGTCCAGCATCGAAACACTTATTTCATTTTTCACTCTTCCTGGCTGTGTGTTTATGTTGGGCGGGGACCTGTGAGCTGTCAACAGTCCCCTGAAGAGCCCAGAGAAGACAGTTGAAAAATCCCCAACCTGGTTTGTTTTTAATGTGTTGTAGTGGGGGTGGGGTGGGCAGAGCCCATCATCAGGTGACGCCCCCTTGCTGTCCAGCTCACTTTTGGAGACAAGGTCTCCTACTGAATCTGGCTATGCTGGTTGGCCAGTGACTTCCCAGGAACCCATCTGTCCCTTCCCTAGTCTCTGTCTCTTCCCCCCAGTGACTGGGGTGCCAATTACATGCTGCTGCCTGGTTGTTGACATGGGTGCTGATGATCAAGCACAGGCCACCGAGCCCTCTCCCCTGCCACCTGACCCTTTCTTATGAGGGATCATGGTCTAGATGAGATAGAGATAACACCAATTATTATTCAGTGGAGAAGAGCTGATGTGGGAGGAGAAGAGACAAAAGTAGAACAAACCCAGATAATGCTCATTTAAGATGTTTCTTTGGGAGCCAGTAACAGCCTCTCCAGAGAACTGTCTTCTAACATAGGGGCCAGTAGGCAATTCTGTGATGATCCAGAGGGTAAATGCATCAGGATTTCTGTGTCCCTCTGGTCTCTGCTGGGGTCATTTCAATCTGAGTCAATGGAATTCCCATTCCATTGGGATCACGAGTAGCCAGGGATAGTATGCAAATGATCAGTGTGGGCATGTTCCAATAAAGATTTATTTGTAAGAATGAATGGTGGTGGGCCAGATTAGCCTTTTGGCTTGATGTTTGTCTAATCTGAGAGGAGAGTTGATCAGGTCAAGAGAAGAGGGTATACATACCCCAGCCTGAGAGTGGGAGGTATCAATGCCTGGAGCTTGGGCTGCTTTGGGAAATGACGTGAGGTGAGGGGGGGGGCGGTAACCAGAGGGTTAAGTAACAGCCCAGGTTTATTCTGAGGCTGCCAGGAGAGAACCTTCTGGAAGGGCTTTCAGTAAGGAGGGCTATCACGGGTCATGCCTGCTTTTAGCTGTACTACATCTTGACCTCAAGGCTTTGGTCCAGCGGCTCCGAATGCTTTCCTTCCTCTCTGTCATGAATTAATTCTTGCAGGTGTGCCCCGAGCTTCCCAGGATACCATACAGTGTGTGGTTCTGGTGGCGAGGCTGAGCGGAAGCCAATGGGAGGCACTGCCATCTGTTTCTGGTGGCTGTTGGCAGAGGATGGAGCCTCAGATCCTCTTCTAGTACCAGACACCTCCCCACCTGCGTCACCTCTGATGGCCGGGTGACAGCTCCTGATGGACAGCTTAGGCCTGCGCCATTTAAACCGGTTGTGGCCGGAAACCTTCTAGTTGCTAGTAACGAGCCCTGCCCCCACACCTGCTCCCCGCAGACTGGAGATATTTATTAACTCAAATTAATAGAGGAAGAAGAAAACCCTTAACAGCCCTCTGGACCTCCAGACAGGCCCTACTCTGCCATGGCCAGGTTCCCAGAAGCTTTTTCTACTGGACTGGCCAATCAATGAATGACTTTCAGGAAGCAGATGCTAAGCTGTCTGTTCCAGACCCAGTTCATCTTGGGACCATCTTCTGCCCACCGTGTGGCCTCTGTGTGTGGCTGTGGTTTTCCTTCCAAGAGGCCAGCCGCACCCCTTTCTGCCTTCACGTCCTAGTATCAGATCTCAGAAGCAGCTCGTGCTCACAGCTGCTCCGCTACGAGGCAGCCACCTCTTTTCACATGCATAGGTAATCAGATCCTTCAGCATAGCTTGGAGTCCATAAATAAAGGCTCGGCAAGTGTTTAATGGACAAGAGTGAGTGAGTGAATCAATGCTTTTTCCAGGCTCTCAGTGTAGAATGAGTAAGAAAACGCTCAAAGCCTGTCAACGATGTTCATCAGTTCCTTTCTAGACTTGATCCTGCAGGATGGGGTAATGTGGGAGCCAGTGACTGAAAACCTTCCTTATTGTTCTCTCTCGTTTCATTTCCGTGACTGAGACACCTGGCAAAAAGCAACGTAGGGAAGGAAAAAGTTTATTCTGCTTACGATGCCAGGTCCCCAGTCGTCATTGGAAGATGTCAAAGCAGGAACTCGGGCAGCTGGTCAGGTCACATCCATAGTCAAGGGCAGAGAAAAAGGAACACGCCCACACTGCTTATCTGATTGCTTTATTTTTTTATTTTTATTTATTTATTTAAAAAAAATTTTTTTTTCTGATTGCTTTCTTATATAGCTTAGATGGCCTGCCTAGGGAATGGCCTTGCCCACAGTGGGCTGGGCTGGACCCTCCCACATCAACCGAAATTAAACATTTCCTCATAGACATGCCCGCAGACCAACCTAATCTAGATACTTCAGCTGACATTTCCTTCTCAGGGGATTCTGTTTTGTGGCAAGTTAGGATTTAAAACAACCATCACCCATTCCTTTCATCAAACCTAGGGCTGTTTTTTTTTTCTTTGCATTTGGGAGTGAGCACACTTCTAACACTGGTGTTGTAGGCAACCTCTGTTCTAATGCAACCGAGGTACCTTTTTCTACAGATATCACAGCTCACATATGGGGAAGGTGAGCTTGCAGTCAGGCAGTGGATTCTGCGGGAGGAAGGGTAGATTGCCTTTACTGTTGGGCTGTGAATGACAGAAAGGTTGCAGGTTTTATTTGCTATTGTTAACCATGATGCCGCACCAATGTCTTATTAATTTTTTTGTATTTGAGAAACCCTTTGACGCCCATTGCAGACCCACTCCCCCAGCAACACTTTGATGTGGGGCTGCTGGTTGCTTGTCACTAAAGGAAACTAGCCATTCCTGACATGTGTGTGCTGTCCATTCCTTCCATGAGATCATCACTGCACCAAGAGCCTGGCTGAGGAGCAGTGTGGGGCTCTGTCTGCACTGTACACGTGCTGTAGCTCTTGTCACAGCTGGGCCGCAGCTGGGCTGCAGCTGGGCCATGGAGTAGGCAACCTGGAGACACAAGACTGGCGTGCTCAGCCCTGCTGTGTCTGTCACCTGCTCAGGTCCCAGCCTGAGCATCTCAGAAAATGTCAGCTGAGTCGTTATCCATGCTTGGTGGATCTCGCAGGACGCTCACGCCAGAGCTCTGTTCCGACTTATTCTCAGCTGCCCACTTAGCTTTTCAAGATTCTTTCTGCTGTGTGAGGAAGCTAGGGGCTCTACGAGCCGCAGGGGCCTCTCAGAAGTTAATGTCCCATTCCAGGTTGTGATGGACTGCCGCTGGGGTGTCTGCCTGGGGCCAATTTACTGTGAGCAGCCCAGCAAATTTGGCCTCCAGTGAAGAATTTATGGATTTACTTAACCATTCAAGCGCTATGTAGTAAAATGGCTAAACTCTCTGGTGCTTCTGGTGGTGGGACCAAGTGGCCGGAGTCTTTGCCTATGGGTCCATTCCAATAGTTATGCAGTTACCCCTATCTCTCCCCCATTTTTATGGAAGAGGAACACATGTCCCCGTTTTTCCTTCTCTTCAACTTCGTTTTTATGCAAAAACCAACCAAACAAACCATAGAGCTGGTGAGGTGGCTCAGGGAATACAGGTGATTGCCTCCAAGCCCGACGAGCCGTTTGATTCTTGGGGACTCACATGATGAAAGGGGAGAACTGTCCCCCACAGGTTATCTCCTCTGGGCCCCAGAAGCTCACCATGGCCTGTGCCCCACCTCCACATGCACACACAATAAATAAGTAAATACAATAAGCTCCACAAAGAGTTCTTTTCAAAAGCCACAGATTTTAAGATCAACGAGTTTGTGTTTGTGGGCTACACATGAGTGTGTGTGTGTGTGTGTGCGCACATAGAAGCGACAGCACGGTTTTGAGTGACTTCCTCTCACTCTCTGGAGTCCCCTGTCACACCCCAGTGCTGGAATTCTAGGCACAGCCAGCAATGCCAGACTACGTATGTGGGGACTGAGGATTCGAACTCAAGTCCTTGCTCTTAGATAGCAAGCTCTCTTATCCACTGACCGTCTCCCCAGCCCTAGGTTAAATGAACTTTGATAGATTCATATTCCTGGTACCCATCCCCCCAAACAAGATAAGGAGGATGTGTGCCCCATTCTAGAAAGTTCTTTCATGTTTCTCTCCAACTGTCACGCCCACCCTAAAAGCAACAACTCTTTGGATTTATATACCAGGGCTTAGCTTTCTTCTAGGACTTCCTATAAATGGAGCCATGAAATATATGTGTTTTGGTGGCTTGCTTCTCTCATGAAACATGGCACGGGATCTTTCTGTTGAGTGCGAGCGAGGGACTCACAGTTCATTGCTGAGCAAACAGCAATTTACCAGTTCTCAGCGTGGTCTGTTTCCTGGGCTGCAGCAAAAACAAAAAACAAAAGACAAAAGATGATGAAAGGAGAGACTCAACGACAGACAGCAGCGGTTTGTTGACTTGCAGGGCTCCAGGCTAGAAAGCCCAAATCAAAGTGTCAGCCAAGCTGTGAGTCCCTGAAGCTTCTAGACAGAATCTTTCCTTGTCTCTCTGTGATTGGAATGGTTTCAGGTGATCCTTGGCATTGGCTGGCATGGAGCCATCCTCTTCAAAGCCAGCTCCTTGCTTCCTGAAGTCAGTAAGCACTTCTGTCATAAACACTCCAGTGGTGAGCCCAGGTTCACGCTGATCCAGCCTGACCTCATCTTAACAGAGACCCGAACTTGCCAAGTAAGGTCACATTCATGGGGACTGGGGTTAGAATGCCAGTCTTCCCCCTTTCTCTCTCTCTGTCCCCCCGTGTGTGTTTGTGTGTCTGCTCATGTACACGAAGTCCAGAGGTTGATGTTGAGTATCTTTTACAGTTGCTGTCCACTGGTGTTTTTTGAAGCATAGTCTCTCTCTAGATCCTGGGCTCACTAATTCAGCTAGGCTGCCTAGCTAGCAAGCCCCCAGGTGCTTCCTGTCTCTGCTTCCTGAGATTGTAGGTGTGCACACTGCCTCACTAGGACTTCTGCGTGTGTCCTAGGGATCCAGTTTATATCCTTATGTTTTTAGGGCAAGCACTTTCCCCACTAAGCCATATCCTCCGCTCTTTGGACACAGCTCCAGCTCCTCTCTTCCCATCAACAAACCTTTATCTAATGCATTTCCAGGTCGGGGCTCTATGAACCCATCTGAGTGTGCCATCAATATTCTCTTATGAGCGTCCGTGTGTGGATAATGTCTTGTATCTTGGTTCTCTTGGCGAAGCCCCTGGGAGAGGCACTCTGAAGTCCTCCTGGATGTGTGTGTTTAGTTAGTTTCATGCGTAAATCCCAAGCTGGTCTCCAGGCAGCTTGTACATTTGACAGCCTCAGTTACAGATGAAGGAAGCCTGGGGCTTCTATTGTGGCTCCTCTCAGTATAGGGCAGTTTTGTCCCTAGAGGGCACCTGGGAAGGCTGGAAGACGGTTTTGCTTATTACGAGTGGGGTTGGGGGAGACTGATGTATTATGTGTGGATGATGGACAAAGACACTGGTAAGCACACTTTTACCATCATGGGGATGGTCCTAGGAGAAGCTGAGATGAGGAACCCTGTGTCCTACTTCTTGGCTCTGTGATACTGTGGTCTTCATTTCTGCATCCTCACAGGTGGGGAGCGAGTCTCCATCTTCCCAATGAGTAAAACTGCTAGGCTTTCTATGAATTGAATGCCTTCACCTCTGAGTGTATGTGTGTGCACATGTGTGTATGTATATGAACAATATTTGTGTGTATGTACATACATGCACACACCTGCCACTCCTGTGCAGGCGGGAGGATAACTGTGTAAGAGTTAGTTCTTTCCTTCTGCCATGTAGATCCCAGACACAGAACTCACGTTGTCAGGCTGGGGGCCACCAAGCATCTCACTGTCACAGTGTGAGTTACCCACGCAACCTTTGCCTATATATTTTAGTTACCATGTTATGGATCAGAGATGTGGATGTTTTCTACCAATCATTATCTCTCTTGACCACTTTCTTCCAGTTTATTCTTTCTCAAAGAGCCAAAGTTTGCTTTTCAATGGATTTTGATGAATGAATCCTTTCTCTTGTACAAGGTGCCTTCTGTTTCTTAAGCCAGCCAAGCCCAATGTTGTCAAGGCATTCTCCATTTTCTTCTAATGGAGAATGGGTTATAATTTTAGCTTTTGTGATGGGCTTATGACCAAGCTCACATTAATTTTGCATATGGTAAAAACCAAGACATGGAGGCTCACAAGCCCTCAAGCACCCTACACCCATGTTAAGTGTGACTCAGTCACACGTGTGGTTATCCTACCATCCATTCCATGTGTCGGTCCAGCTGTTCTTACTCATCTGTCTGTACACCTATGTTAAGTGTGACTCAGTCACACGTGTGGTTATCCTACCATTCTTTCCATGTGTTGGTCCAGCTGTTCTTACTCATCTGTCTGTACACCTTTGTGGCAAGACCACACTGCTCCATATTGGCTTCCTATCTTTTCATCCACCACCCCTCTCATTCTTCCCACCGTCCCTGAATTTGGATGAGTCTCTGTGGGTTTGGGTTGAGTGTAGGTTTATCTCTTAATCTTACATTCCTTTCTGCGACTGTGGACTGTGGTAAGACACTCTGGCCAAAAACAGCTCTGGGCAGGAAGGGAGTTTATTTGGCTTACACTTCTAGGTCCCAGTGTGTCGCCGAGGTGAGTCAGGATAAGAACCGAAGCAGAAGCCGTGGAGGAACACTGCTCACTGGCTTGTTCCCATGGTTTGCTCAGCCTGCATTGTTATACCACCCAGGACCTCCTGTCCAGGAGAGCCACCACCCACAGTGGGCTGTGCCCTCCCACATCAGTTATGAATCAAGAAAACTCCCTACAGGCCAGTCTGATGGAGTCAATTTTTTAAGTGAGATGATCTCTTTCCAGAGAGGTCTAGATTTGTGTCAAGTTGGCAGAACTGACGGGCACACCCCTTAATGACAACAGTCTCTATGGCAGATTGTCAGAATCAGGGCCTTGACAGTCACTCTAAGGACAGATCTCTTTAGATTTTGGTAGTTCTTACATTTCTGCATGCATTGTTTCTAGAGATTTTATTTGTTTGTTTGGTTGTTTGTTTTTGAAACAGGGTTTTTCTGTAACAGCCCTAGTTGTCCTGGAACTGGCAGTTGTCCTGGAATTCACTCTGTAGACCAGGCTGCCCTTGTAGATCCACCTGCCTCTGCCTTTGGAATGCTGGGATTAAAGGTGTGCACCGCTGCTACCTGGTGAGATTTTTTTTTAAGACTTAACAACAAATATTTTATTACTTAAAAGAAAGCTTTGGAGAGGGGGAACTGGATTCAAATCTAGCTTATCTGTTAGACTAAATGACTTACTCACTGACTTTTTTAAATGTAAAATTACTTTTTTTTTACTTGTTATTTATTTATTTGTAGGGTTTGGGGTAGGGACATGTGTTAGTGTGCATGTGGCAGTCAGAGGACAATTTGTAGTATTAGGTTCTTTCCTTCCACCATGGGGGCCTGCAATGGAATTGAACTCTGGTTCTCAGGCTTGACCGCAAACCCTATTCCCCACAGAGCCAGATGTCTGTCCTCACTGCTGTTCAGCAACCCATTCTTCTCTTGCCCTAAGAACGTCCTGACTGAGTAATGGGGTCACCCTCATTGCTCCCCTTGCCTGTGAGCCAACGGGATAAGGCCATGTTTCTTCTTGGCTAATGAAGCTCAGCACTAAACACTCGCAAAACAGTCTTCCCTCAGACAGAGGGAGCAAAACCCACCTTTCCGTCCCCTGGCGTCTCTTGTCCATTCTCGGCACGCTCCTGAGCATCTGGCTGGTGATGCCTATCTTGTCACCTCTTCACGGTCCACCTGTCTAGTTGACATGTGTCACAGGATCATCCAGTGGCCCAGAGTCGGTGCAGTGGGGGTGGGGATTAGTAAGGCTGATTTTTTGCTTAGATCCAGGGTGCTTGACGAGCTATGGGCAGCAAAGCTGGCCAAAGCCTCCTGGTGTTTCAGGACGACAGAAGATGATGCCGTTCACGGTGTCAAGGTTTGCAGCAGGTGCAGCTTCTCTGCTTGCACGGGAAATGGGCAATGCTCTGACACCGCCACTGTTCTGGTTTCTAAAGGCTTATTTACTTAATTTCTCATGGTCACCTTTAGCAGCCAACTTGACACAGCCTGGAGTTATCTGAGCAAACCCCCACTGGGGAACTGCCTCCATCTTACTGGTTATGTATGTATATATGTAGGTATGTGTGTATGTATGTATATGTGTATAACTGTATAATACTTGCTTGTATGTAGGAGTGGACTCAAGAGGAAAACCAAAGCTGTTGTTCCTCAGGTACCATCAGCAGATGGTTTTTGAGACAGGCTCTCTGGTTCTTCTGGGACTCACCATTTGGACCAACAAGCCCTGGGGCCCTCCTGTCTCTGCCTCCTCAGTGCTGAGATCACAGATGGCTACCTGTTGCCAGAGTTTGAGTATCGATTCTTGGGGCTGAATTGAGGCTTTGAGCACTGTCAAGACTGGGCCACTTTGACATCCCCAGCCCCCCCCCCGAGACTCCAGTAACATACGGAGACACCCCCTGCCTGGTGACCATGGTCACAGGTCTGTTTTACATCTGCACTTGTTGAAGTCCCGCCAGAGGGAGGCTGATGACTTAGCTGAACTGTGGAAGCAATTCCTTTCCCCCTGAAGGACTGCTCAGCTGCGTTCTCCTCTCTGTGTTGGTCACGTGGACCCCACTAGGCTTCCCTGGTGCTGCTGGAGTGGGCCTGGTTCTTATGTTGGTGCTGCCTTCTGTGGGCACGGTGAGCACGGCTTTCTCCTACTGTCTGCCTACTGCTAGATCCACCCTCCTCAGAGGTAGCCTAGAGCAGAGGTGGCCCATTCCTGGTGACTCTGCAAGATGGCATCTTTGGCCTCTGCTGGTGGCCCATTCCTGGTGACTCTATGAGATGCATCTTTGGCCTCTGCTGGTGGCCCATTCCTGGTGACTCTATGAGATGGCATCTTTGGCCTCTGCTGGTGGCCTTTTGGGACAGACAGAACTCCCTCCACCCTCACATCCCACGTGCCTTTGTGTGGAACCACAGGATCACCAGACTCCATTCCACACTCTGAGAAAGCAGTGACTTGGGATAGAGGGGGAAACCCCATGCTCCCCAGACTCCTTGCTTCTGTGTTCTCTGAGCACATTCAGGTACTGTTTGTCTAATACATATAGACATTTACCGTCCAATATGGTGGCCAGCAGCTGTAGGTGGCCATTAGTCTACGTTTAAAGCAACTCAGATTAACAGCGAGCAAAACTTGGTTCACACACTGCACTGGTTGTGTTTGCTACAATGGCTGGCACACAACACCTCCACCATTGCAGGACATTTGTGATGTTGTTTGTCCACTTACTGATGCCTGTGCTCACCCCTTCTGAGAAGTCTCCCATCCCTGGGGGGTTGTGATTCTATGGTACACCTGTATGTTAGTAGATACCTCCTTAGGAAGCAGAGTGTGACTTGTCCTGGCTAGCAGGTACGCAGACGGGGGTACACCCACGTTGTGAATCTGGGGCCCTCGGAAGGCCAGAGCCACTCTAAATAGCTGCTCTTTAGTGTTGAAAAAATAATGCGGAGTCTAGGAAAGGGCTCTGTGAGGCAGGAGGGGAAGGACGGTGTCAGGGAGGGTGGCGGTAAAGCACCCATAGCTTCAACAGCATTTTTACAATGGCTTCTGAACCCCCAAGGTGACAGCAGCTGTGTAGAGTCCTCTGTGGTGTTAAGAATATTTAAGCAATGGTCCTTCTTCCCCCTTGGGTAGCTAGACCGCAATGTTGTCCCTGGCAGGCCTTGCTGAATGGGTGTGATCTGTCCACGGTGCCACTCCATGCCGATTCTTATCAGCAACTTGCCTGGATCTGTAGGAGAGGGGCTACACCTCCATCTTCCTCCCCCTCCCCACATAGGGTCTCAAGCATCCCAGGCTGGCCTTGAACTGTCTATGCAGAAGGTGACCTTAAACTCTATGTCTTCTTGACTCTACCACCAGAGTGCTGGGATTTCAGACGCGCCCCACCACCAGGTTTATACAGTGCTAGGGATCCAACCCAGGGGTTCATCTATACTCATCAAGCATTCTACCTCCTGAGATACAACTCAAGCTCCACTTACTACTCAGGTCTTTCTAGAAGATTCCAAACTGAATAGCAAAGCCGTCCCTTTTCTACACAGAAGAGTGACTAAGGGGTAGAGAAGGGGAGAAGTCGCTAAGGAATTCCTTTCATAGGAAAGAGAAAATGGGTATAAAAAATGGCAGCTGCTTCTAGCATCCTGGCCTCAGGAAGCCCCAGGACATCTGGTCGACCTGATTTGGGGTTCTCTTCCTATATGACTGAGCTAGAAGAACCTTTGAGAAGTATCTTATTTTACCTCCTGCTGGTTGGAATTTTGCATAGACAACTAATGTATCTGAATGTGGCAGTCCCTAGGATCCCGAAAGTTTCTTGCTAGTAGGCAGGGGTCTCCACTGGGTGAGGAGGATCTGCCTGGAGGGAGATGACTGGGTTCAGAGCAATGAGTCACATTAGCGAATGATGAGGAGTGGGGGACCCAAGCTCCCCTCAAGTGGGGACACTCTAGCTCTCTGGCTGGTTACTGGCATATTAGGTTGGACCTGGAATCGTTCCAGTTTATGAAGAGAAGTCACAAATGTGGACATTTTTCCATGTGTTTGTAAAAAGGATTGCCCACAAATCCGGCTTAAAATCTTACACGGTCCAGATCATTTCCCTGTCGTCCCGATGTTAACCTGCAGGCTCTAATCTTGCAGAGCAAATCTAGAATTTTCCAACCTTTTCATGCCATTTTTCCCCCTTGAAGTTTACTCTAGTAGAGTAAACCCGGCTCACCTTCAGACTACTGTCTGGGAAATCTCAAGCCCCCCTCCCCCTTTTGATAGGGAGATGGTGGTGGCCTTGCCCTGTCATATTTGACAACAACAATACCCTTTTCAAACACCCACATCCTAGTTTTCTTTTTATTGCTGTGATAAAACACTGCAGCCCCAAACAACTTAGGAGAGAAGAAGGTTTCTGTGACTAACACTTCCGGGTGCCAGCCTATCATGGAAGGAAAGGCAGGGCAGGATCTCAAGTGGGGGCTTGAAGCAGCAACTATGGAGGATGCCTTTGACTGGCTCGCTCCCAGGCTTCTGCCTGTACATCCTAGACTTAACCTGCCTTGGGATGGTCTCTCCAGTGACCTGGGTCTTCACACATCAATTCGCCATCAAGACCCCTCCCCCAACCCGCTCCCTACAGGCCAGCCTGATCTGCACAGTCCCTCAGTGGAGGCTCCCCTCTCAGATGCGTCTAAGTTGTATCAAGCTGTAGTCACAGCCACCTAGGAAAGCACAGAAGGAATAAAAGACTGAAAACCGTGTTGATTGACAGACCCAGGGACTAATTCTAGATCACCCCACCTGGAGGGACTCGCCTGGACCTGAGCTTAGCTGAGCAGTCTGGATTCTTGTCTCCACAGTGGCTAGTGGGGTTTGCTAAAATGGCTCCGCAAGAAGGTGCCTTCCCCACAGTCCTCTGCAGGGATTTTAGAAGAGATCGTCTCCGTTTAATCCGTAACCTAGTTAGCGAGCCTCTCAGCTCCTCTAGGCACCCATAGACGCCACAACGTTAATCCGTGTGGAGTTAGTATTTTAATGCAAGTTGGGAAAGCAAATTCCTTGCAGACTGCACTTGTCATTGACCCCTTTTCTTGATGAGACCACAGGTTACTCCGACTTTTTCCACAAAGTGCATTTGCTGGCTTTCCTGGATGTGAAGTTCACTGGGAGGATGACTTTTAAGGATGGCTTACAGTCTGAGCCCCAGTCTGTGTGGGCCTTTTGCTCAGCGAAGGCCCCATGTTCTCAGAGCGGCTTCTTGCTTCCTCAAGCCTGCTTCTTGAGCAGTTCTAAGCTGCCCATCTCTATGGAAAGAGAAACGGCTTTCTCGAAGGCTCTCACGAAAGCTATCTTGTGCACAACTTTGGAAGCATCACTGTATCCAGGGGATGAAAGAAGTTTGTTGGGCCAGATGTTCAAACATCTGCCTGCTCTACACGGAAACATGTGGGTGGGCTCTAGGTAGACAAAACTGACATATGTCACCTATATTTTTGTAAATTTTATTTTATTTTATGTGTATGGGTGTTTTGCCTGCAAATATATCTGTACCACTTGTATTCCTGGTGCCTGTAGAGGCCAGAAGAGGGACATCGGTTCCCCTGGACTTTAGTGGTGAGCTGCCGTGTGGATTCTGGGAATTGAACTGAAGACCTTTGGAAGAATATTCAAGAGCAGCAGATAACTCCTAACAGCTGAGCCATCTCTCCTCTCCAGCCTTCATGTCATCTATATCTTAATAATAAATAAAACATCAGTGTTTGGCCAGCCTGTGTCATGCAGGAGAGCTGAGGATGCTGGAGTCAGAAGGGAGGGCCAGGGACAGGAGAGCTGAGGATGTTGGAGTCAGAAGATGAGGGGCAGAGGCAGGAAATCTGAGGATGCTGGAGTCAGAAGGGAGGGGACAGAGGCGGGAGAGCTGAGGATGCTGGAGTCAGAAGGTGAGCAGCAGAGGCAGGAAAGATGAAGGATGTTGGAGTCAGAAGATGAGGGGCAGAGGCAGGAAATCTGAGGATGCTGGAGTCAGAAGGGAGGGGACAGAGGCAGGAAAGATGAGGGTGCTGGGCAGTTCATTCAGGAGCCAGCAAGGGAGTGAAAACTCACTGGGGCCTGAGAAAGCTCATTTTAAGAGCCCTGCCAATAGTTTAGAAGGCAACCAGACCTGATTTGTTGTTTATTGTGTCTCACTGCTGTTGGTGGTATTTGCTGCTTCGGCCTCTTCCCAGACCAACAAGATTGATTTAGAGCTTATTTTGGGTCTTCTGCCCATTGCCATGGAACCCTCAGAAGTGCCTAACCTAGCTGTGGTCCTGGATCTCTTTAGAGGTCCTACAAACAAAATTCTCCTCTCTACTTGGGATATATTCAGAAGGGCTGGAGCCAGAAATGTTATCAAATGACCTGAGAAAGTTACCCCCCAACCCTAGTCCCAAGCCTCTTCCCGACAGTCTGCACCAGGCCCAGGACACAAGTAGGAAAATTCAGGGGGAGGTTGATGTCAGGATATTGCTGTCACTGCAGAGAGACCCCATAGCGAGGCTGGAAAGGTTTACTCAGTTTGAAAGATAACTGGGAAGTGTTGCTCTATAGCGGAGATCAGCACAGAGAAGGAAGTGCGCCATTCATTTGCACCCATGCTTGCCGCCTGCGTTGAAAACAAAGCAAAGGACAGAGCTGGTTTAGGACTTACGGGGGTCCTTTACTACCCATGATGCTGTGCAGCAGGCTTGAGGTGGTAAGCTGTACAGCAATAATTTTGAATACTTGGCATGTGAATTCTCTGCTTTATTTCCCTTTGGTTTTTTGGTTCTGGGGTTGAAGGGTGGGTCGGGGGTTGGGGAGGGACATCCCTTCCAAGCACGTCACCGGGAATCTCAAAGGAATGTGTGCAGTTTGAATGCATGTGAACGATGTCACTATACCTTTCTGTTTTGACTTGACCCGAAGAACCAACGAGTCTCAAGCATTCCGCATGCTTTAGAAGCCTCAAGGGTAAATAGAATTTGCGGTAGATTGGTTAGAAGGTAATAATTAGGGTGGATCATTGTTATTTGAATTTGTGGTAATCAATATAGGGGAGAGAGAAGGAGAGGGGGAGAGAGAGCACTATGTTTGGTGTACGTTTCTCCCCAAGCTCCTGCGCATCTCCTCTCTCATCTAGGAGAGCACTGCCCTGTGAGGCTGGCAGGTTAGACATACTCAGATTAACTTGTTGCACATAGAAATGGAAGTTCCTTGAGGTTAATTGAGTGGGCCAAGGTCAAATAGTTAATTGGGAGGAAGTCAGGGGAATAGAGCAGCTCCGCGCAGGAGGCAGGAAAGGCGAACCGTGCGTGCCATGCGGAGCCGTCTCATGGTTGCTCTAGAGAACTACAGAGACCAGCAGGACTGCTCTTCATCCTCTATTTTAATTCACCGAATAGATCCTCAAATATCGTGACAACATGCAGTCAATTTAAAAAGGTGAGGTACGCGAGGGGGTGGCGCGGTGACGGCTTCGCAGTGGAGAGCACTTGCTGCTCTTGCGGAGGGCACATGTTCAGTTCCAGCACCCACCTACTCACAACCACCTGCAGGGGCGCTGAGATGCTCTGCCGGCTTCCGTGGGCACCTGCACATGTGTATACATACACACTTACATGCGTACACACATACATACAAATATTTTTAACCAAAAGTTAGGGTATCTGACAGCATTTTTCCCCAATTAAAGGTGTTCAGAACCTTGCGTGTAGGAGTTAAACCTGCAGCTCTTCTTGTTTGAGCGTCCTTACATTTAAGGGGCTCACCGGCCACACCTGACTGCAGGATGCCGTCTGGAATGGCACAGGCTAAACTGTTCATCGCAGAGGTCATCCGTTCCTTGGCAGTAACTTTTCTGGGGAGTTCTGCTTCATCCACTCCCTTCAGTAGTTATGTCCTAAGTGCCTATTGTGCTGAGGATGTGATACATATTAGAAAGATTGTATCTTCTCATGGAAAGCACACCACATTTACAGGGTATAAAATCAAAGTAATTTCAGTGTCCAAAAGTGCTGCAGCAGACATCATAGGGTGTTGAGATGGAGAAGAGTGGAGAGGTTCAGGCTGGGCTGGTGAGCTGAAGCCCGGAGCAGAGGAAGTTTCAGGGAGAGGGAGTGTATGCAAAAGCTCTGGGGCAGGGCAGTGTTCCCATGAAGACTATGGAAAGATACTTGGTTGCCTTGGTATCTTGAATGCTAGATGCATCAAGGGTGGCCAGCAAGTGTTTGGAGTGTTGGTTGCATGCATGGATGGATGATGGATTGTTGGGTGTACCTAAAGATGAACGTTGGATGGATGGGTGAATTGATGAATGAATGGAAGGATTGATGATGTCTTAATTTGCTTTCTATTTCTGTGATAAACACCAAAACCGACATGGGGAGGAAAGGGTTTATTTGACTTACATGTAAGAGTCCACTATGAAGGGAAGTCAGAACAGGAATTCAAACAGGGCAGGAACCTGGATGCAGGAGCTGATGCAGAGGCCATGGAGGGTGCTGCTCACTGACTTGCTCCCCATGGTTTGCTCAGCCTGCTTTCTTATAGAACCCAGGACCACCAGCCCAGGGATGGCACCACCCATAGTAGGCTGGGCCCTCCCACATTAATCATTAATAAATAACAATTGTCCCCACAGATATCCCTGCATGCCAATCTGATGGAGGCAATTCTTCAGTTGAGGCTCTCTCTTCCAGGTGACTCTAGTTTGTGTCAAGTTAACAAAAACCACGCCAGCACACTTCCTTACACAATTGTGGGATGCCATGAGAGTCCACTGCCCTGTCTGCTTCAGGGATTTACCGAGGACATAGGACCCTGCTCAAGTGAACTTGGGCCATGTGCTATATGGCCCACAGCTTTTCTGGGCTCTGTAGTCTGCCCCTAAGGGCCTTGTTCTGGGGCAGTGAGGAAGGGGGATCTCCAGAGTGTTTCTTTGTAGGAGTCTGGGAGGCGGAGGGATTGGCCCAAAGTGTGGAGGCTTGTGCCAGCATGGGGGCCAGCTCAGGGGTTTCATTACTGTTAATTACAGCTGCACCTCACTGTGAAGGAGCACAGGTTCTTATTGCTCTCAGTGGAGAGAAGCTTCCACCGTGCCCTTAATGAGAACGGTGTCTCTGGCTGGCATGAAACCAGGATGTGAGCATGAATTTAGATGAGGTTTTAAAATCCAGGAGCAACCCAGAGAGGCAGCTTCCCAAATACTTGCTTACCCCCAGGTGAGTTTCACCAGGGTGCTGGGAAGAAAAGCAAAACCCAAGGCGCAGTTTTCAGGATCTTGCAGGATGATGGTGAGGCTGGGAAAGCTTTGTGGGA
This sequence comes from Microtus ochrogaster, assembly GCF_000317375.1. Taxonomy (NCBI): domain Eukaryota; kingdom Metazoa; phylum Chordata; class Mammalia; order Rodentia; family Cricetidae; genus Microtus; species Microtus ochrogaster. The sequence continues at coordinate 7,613,943 of NC_022010.1, forward strand.
TAGGGCTTCTGGGCACTGTACATATCGTCCTGTATAACTGTGGTGGGTCCTGAGTGTTTCTCAGCCTCTGCCAACTAGATGCCAAGCAGCAGACCTAGCCTTGGCTATGACAACCAACATTCTGGACAGTGCCCAGTACTCCCCTGGGGCACATTCATTCCCATGGAGAGCCGCGATGACACAGGGACATAGGGGGCTAATGGCTGTGTGAATCAGAGCCCTGGGGCCTCATAGCTGTAGGCTGATTCAAAGCCCTGCTTTCGAACTGTGCTCTGCTTGCTGTGTGACCTTGGACATGTGGTTAACCCTCTTAGAGGAGGAATATTATCCCAGAGGGTTTGTCAGTATGAAAAGATATGGTGTTGGTAAGTACCGGGCACAGTGTGGTCCTTTACAGCATTCTGCTCCTCATTCCTTCCTCCTGGACCCTGAGCATCTTCTTTCTCTGTCTTTGCAAGGGAGGGCCAAGGGGCATGGGTGGAGGGAAGGACAGAGGGATGGAGGGATAGAGGGGTAGGAGTATGGGGGAATAGAGGATGGAGGGATGGTAGAGGAATAGAAGGGTACAGAGATGAAGGGATATAGGGTGGAGGGATGGAAGAATGGATTGAGTGAGTTAGTGAGTGAATGTTAGGGTTCTGGCACTCTGGCCCCTTGAGGACTCAGGTCTCGGGGTTCCTATGACACTCCTTCCATTCTTGTGGGGAGTCAGCACAGGGGCACACCGGAAAGAGGGGCGATGACTAATGACCTAAAGTTCTCTTCAAAGAATGGCATGGGCTTATACTTTGCAGCCCTCATACAAGTCTTCTGCCTGCTGCTCCAAAAAGAATAACAGATCAGTGAGACTCAAGCGTTGAACCCACCCTTGCCCTGAGTAACTGGTTAATGAGCTCTGCTTTGGTAGGCACAGCCGCCGGCTGGCCCTGACTCCCAGTCAGTAAGGGACCCCCATCACTCTTCCCACTCCTACCGTGCTTCCTCGGATGAGCTAAGTGAGGAGAGAATAAAGTAGGGGGATCTCTGGTCCCTCTCCCCACCAACATCCCAAGTGGGCTGAGCTGGTTTTTTACTGTCCCTGATGTAGAAGTCTCAAGGGCTGAGATAGCTGGGATGCAGGTGACCAGGAGCCCAAATGCTCAAATGTCCAGGACTCTGGGGAGGACAATTCATATAAACCACAACGGGAAGCAGGAACCGTAAGATTAAATGAGCTCCTTTCCCCTCAAGTTTTGTTTTCTGTCGGGTGTTTCGTCACATGAAGATAACGAAACTAGGACAGAGGGCAGGGCTTGTGTGCCTCCCACCCTAGCTGTCCTCTGCACACAGTTTCCATGGGCCAGTTCCTCAAGACACCACCCCGCCACAGAGGGACCCTTGTTTGGTTCCTAAGCACGGGGCTGTCCACTGCTTCCCTAGTCTGCAGAGAGCGCAGGGCCTCTCTGTGAGAGCGGAAGGCATCAGGGGCATCAAAGGTGGAGGCTAACCCTGTGGTGGCACAGTCATTCACTCCTAACACTTGTGAGGCAGAGGCTGATGGATCTCTCTGAGTCTGAGGTCAGCCTGGTCTAAATGGCAAATTTCAGGCTAGCCAGGGCTGTACAGCGAGACCCTGTCTCAAACAACAATAATAAAGCCAGAGGCCTAACCATGGCCCCAGAGTTTGGTATCTATGTGAGCCATTGATTGTTCTACACCCCAGACTTCACAAGAATTAGCAACAGCACAGGCGGTAATCGGGAAGCAACATCCGTCAGTCTCACCCCCTAGTGACCTGTACTCTGACCTCCCTTGGGGCACCATTGCCACCCTTCTATCTATGCCAGTGGGTGATTGTGACAGCAGCCATGACTGCGATTCTCCAAGTAGAGGACTCCAGCCATGTGATCTGTGCGTTCTGGGACACTGTGTGCCTCAGAGTCACCTCAGGCTGACACCTTCCAGTTCTGTCACCGTGAGCTCCTAAACTGGAGAGCCCTTCCACTTAGAGCCTCCTGCGCCTCTTTCGTTACATTCAGCAGGATTTTATTCATCTGAATGTAAGCTGGTCATCCATGCCTTTGCCTTCTTTCTTTAAACTTTATTTTATTTATTCTTTGTGTCTGTCACATCGTGTATCTCCATCCCATTCATTTCTCCTTCCCTTTCTCTCTGCCCTCTGCCCTTGCACCAACCCCCCAATAAAATAAAATAAAATTTAAGAGACAAAAAAAGAGAGAAGGAAACTTGATCTCGTTCTGGAAGCTGTAGCATGGCACAGTGAGTCACACAGTAAATCCTTTGTCCGTTCATCTTTTCTTGCAACTGTTCATTGCAAGGAGTCATTGGGCTGGTTGGTGGCCTCTGGTTTCTGCTACACTATTGGTGGTGGGCCATCACTGGAACTCCTCCTGGTTATCCTGCCGTTGCTCTGTGATGTGGAGATCCTGCAACTTTGGGTCTGCAGGACCTGTCTCTTCATGTGCTCCAGCAGATCACAGATGAGGTGGACCAACTCATAACCCTGGTTGCAGGATTGGTCAGCCCGCCAGCTCTCTCTTGTTATCACCACCAGGGTGAGCTCTCCTGCATTGCCCTGGCGAGTTCACCCCTTGTAGCGATGAGCAAGGGGTGGGGCCAGTTCTCCTGCTTTCATGCTCTCAAGTTCGGTTCTCCTATACTTACATCTTCAGGGCCAGTTGTGTTACCCAAGCATGGTATAGGGACCACTCTCCCAAGTGCTGCAGTGACGAGGGGCAGGGACAGCTTTCCAGCTCCTATGACCTTAGGGCCAGCTCCTGGGGGCATCTCTGTTCCACCCATGCTGTCACAGGACAGATGAGTAATAGGGACAACTCTCCCATGCTCACAACTTCAGGGCTGGCTCACCCACATCTCCACCAATGGGATTGGCTTTGTTGTGCTGCCCAGGCGAATGCAGGGCTTGCTCTTCCGAGTGTTGCAGCTGATGCCAGGCACGGACAGCTCTTCTGCTCTTACAGCCTCAGGGCTAGCTCTCCCATCCTGCCCAGGCATTGATGGTGGGTGGAGGTAGGGCATCTCCCCACCCATGCTGCCACATGACAGATGAGTAATGCCACCCTTGCATTCTTAGAACTCTGAATCTGCAGGCAGCAATAGGTGTGCACGCATGTATGTATGTGCGCAGGTTTGTGCACACGTGTGAGGTGGTAGTGGAGGTTCAGGGACAGTCTTGGGTGTCATTCCTTAGGCACTCTCCACAGTTTTGGGGGACCTCTCAGTGACCTGGAGCTCATCTAAGTAGGTGAGGCTGGCCGGCCAGAGATCTCTAAGGGTTTGTCTATTTCTATTTCCCCAGAGGCCACCACTATGTCTAGATTTTTACAAAAAGGGGACTCTGAGGATTGAGTTCAGGCTTCTGTGCTCGCAAAGCTGGAAATTTAAGGCTGAGCCATCTCTCTAGCCATGAAGCAGCGGTGCTTTTTAAATAAAGATACGCAAGTGATAAAATCGAGGTAAGGAGCAAGCAGGAAAACAAAGGGCACGATGAGAACGAGGGTGCTTGGAGGACCTGTCTTGGACAGTCAGAGCGAGTGTGTCTGAACAAGTGACATCTAAGATAAACTCTGAAGGATGTTATGCCGTTAGCAAGGGAGAACTAATATGTAAAGCTGCTCCAGGCAGAGGAAGCTGTGTGTGCAGAGGTCCTGAGGCAGGGGTGGTTTTAGGCTGTTCCCAGAAAGATGGCTGGCATAGGGGGAGCCTTTTAGTGGGGCTGTGGCATGGTGGTAGGCAGAGAGCAGAACGGGTATTTATTGAAAACCATCAGTGGTTGTGGAGCATTAGTTTAAGGTGCGTTGCATTTGCTCATGCTGTGGAATATGAAAGATGTGTTGCATTCTTTTATGTTGCATTTGTTTAACTCTGTGAAGATGTTATTTGCCTGTCTAAAACACCTGATTGATCTAATAAAGAGCTGAATGGCCAATAGCAAGGCAGGAGAGGGACAGGTGGATGGCAGACAAAGAGAATAAAAAAGAAGAGAAATTTGGGAAGAGAGGATTAATAAGTGATGAAGGAAGAAGACTTCAGGGACAGTCACCCAGCCACACAGCAAGCCACGGAGTAAGAAGTAAAAAAGGTACACAGTGTTGTTTTGATTTGCATTTCTCTGATGACTAGGGATGTTGAACATATCCTTAAGTGTCTTTCAGCCATTTTAGATTTCTCTGTTGAGAGTTCTCTGTTTAGGTCTGTACTCCATTTTTTTTATTGGATTATTTGTTCTTTTGGTGACCAATTTCTTGAGTTCTGTGTATATTTTGGAGATCAGACCTCTGTCTGATGTGTGGTTAGTGAAGATCTTTTCCCATTCTGTAGGCTGTCGTTTTGTCTTGTTGATCGTGTCCTTTGCTTTACAGAAGTTTCTCAGTTTCAGGAGGTCCCATTTATTACTTGTTTCTCTCAATGTCTGCATTACTGCAGTTATATTTAGGAAGTGGTCTCCTGTTCCAATGTATCCAAGTGTACTTCCTACTTTTTCTTCTATGAGGTTCAGTGTGGCTGGCTTTATGTTGAAGTCTTTGATCCATTTGGACTTGAGTTTTGTGAATGGTGATAGATATGGGTCTATTTTCATTCTTCTACATGTTGATGTCCAGTTATGCCAGCACCATTTGTTAAATATGCTTTCTTTTTTCCATTTTATATTTTTTGCTTCTTTGTCAAAAAGCAGGTGTTCGTAGGTGTGTGGATTAATATCTGGGTCTTTGATTTGGTTCCATTGGTCCTCCTTTCTGTTCTTATGCCAATACCAGGCTGTTTTCAGTATTGTAGCTCTGTAGTAGAGTTTGATGTCGGGACTGTGATGCCTTCAGAAGTTCCTTTATTGTACAGGATTGTTTTGGCTATCCTAAGTTTCTTGCTTTTCCATAAGAAGTTGAGTGCTGTTCTTTTGAGGTCTTTTAAGAATTTTTCTGGGATTTTGATTCGCATTGTATTGAATCTGTAGATTGACATTTTTACTATGTTAATTCTACCTACCCAAGAGCATGGGAGATCTTTCTACTTTCTGGTGTCTTCTTCAATTTATTTCTTCAAAGATTTAAAGTTCTTGTTACACAAGTCTTCCACTTGTTTGGTTAGAGTTACTTTATAAAAAGCTATTTGTGGCTTTTATGAAGGGATAGCCATCAGAGAAATGCAAATCAAAACAACTCTGAGATTCCATCTTACACCTGTAAGAATGGTCAAGATCAAAAACACTGATGACAACTTATGCTGGAGAGACTGTGGGGTAAGGGAGCATGCCTGCATTGCTGTTGGGAGTGCAAGCCGGTACAGCCCCTTTGGATATCAGTTTGGCAATTTCTCAGAAAATTAGGAAACAACCTTCCACAAGACCCAGCAATACCACTTTTGGGTATATATCCAAAGGATGCTCAACCGTGCCACAAGGACATGTGCTCAACTATGTTCATAGTAGCATTGTTTGTCATAACCAGAACCTGAAAACAACCTAGTTGCCCCTCAACTGGCAAACTGGAAAATGCAGTAAATTTATACAATGGAGTACTACACAGCAGAGAAAAATAATGCCATCTTGAAATTTGCAGGCAAATGAATGGATCTAGAAAACATCATTTTGAGTGAGGTAACCTAGACCCAAAAAGACAATTATCATATGTACTCACTCATAAGTGGTTTTTAAACATAAAGCAAAGAAAACCAGCCTATAAATCACAATCCCAGAGAACCTAGACAACAATGAGGATCCTAAGAGAGACATACATGGATCTAATCCACATGGGAAGTAGAAAAAGACAAGATCTCCTGAGTAAATCGGGAGCATGGGGACCTTGGGAGAGGGCTGAAAGGGAGGGAAGAGGAAGGGAGAGGAACAGAGAAAAATGTAAGCTCGAAAAAAATCAGTTCAAAAACAGAAAAAAAAAAGGTATACAGAAAGGTAAATAAAAGCCCAGAGGCAAAAGATATATGAGATAATTAAAGAAAAGCTGGCAAGAAACAAAGCCAAGCTAAGGCTGGGCATTCATTTGTAAGAATAAGCCTCCATGTATGTATTTATTTAGTAGCTGGGTGGCGAACCCCCCAAATGAGCAAAGAGCCAAAAAAGTTAAAAAAAAAAAAACCCTGAGATTTCAGTCTGGTGCTCCAATGTGGGTCTTTGTCTCTGTCTCCTTTCATTGCCTGATGAAGGTTAATATTCAGGAGGATTCCTATATGTTTTTCTTTGGGTTCACCTTCTTGTTTAGCTTTTCTAGGATGGCGAATTATAGGCTCACTGTCCTTTATTTATGGCTAGAAACCAAATATGAGTGAGTACATCCCATTTTCCTCTTTTTGGGTCTACTGCACGTACTGGCTTTGGGGGAGCCTAGGCAGTTTGGATGCTCACCTTACTAGACCTGGATGGAGGTGGGTGGTCTTTGGACTTCCCACAGGTCAGGGAACCCTGATTGCTCTTTGGGCTGATGAGGGAGGGGGACTTGATCGGGGAGGGGGAGGGAAATGGAAGGTGGTGGCGGGGAGGAGGCAGAAATCTTTAATAAATAAATAAATTAATTAAAAAAAAGCCCACTACAGTCCTCACAGGCAAGTGCGGCAGTTTGTGGTGTAATCCTGGCACTGGGGAGGTGAGGACAGATCCCCAGGGCTCCTTAGCCAGCCTAGCCTAGCCCAATAACTTCAGGTCCCAGTGATAGCACTTGTCTCAGCAAACAAGGCTGGGCTGGGAGATGGCTCTGTTAATAAAGGCACTTACCACCAGGCCTTATGACCCCAGTTTGGGCCCTGGAGCCACAGGGCATGGGAAAGAACTGACTCCTGCAAGTCATCCTCTGAGCTCCAGATGTGTGATGTGTGCTCACCTCTCCTCTCACTCCCACCGAGGAACACATTTTTAAAAAAGTTTAAAGGCCAAGGTGCTTGACTCCTGAGGAACAACATTGGCTTTGGTCTCTGGCCTTGTCTTAGTCAGGGTTTCTATTGCTACGATGCCACACCATGACCAAAGCAAGCTGTGGAAGAAGGGGTTAATTCAGCTGACACTTCCACATCATAGTCCAACCTTATTAAAGGCAGACAGGGCAGGAGCTCATGCAGGGCAGGAACCTGGAGGCAGGAGCTGATGCAGAGGCCGTGGAGGGAGTTGCTAACCGGCTTATTCCTCATGGCTTGTTCGGTCAGCTTTCTTATAGAACCCAGGACCCCCAGCCTGGGGATGGTGCCACCCACCATGGGTTGAGCCCTCCCACATCAATCATCAATCAAGAAAATGCACAACAGGCTTGCCTACAGCCCAATCTAATGAGACTGTTTCTTAATTGGGGCTCTCTCCTCTCAGATGACTCTAGCTTGTATCAAGTTGACATAAAATTAGCCAGCATTGGTCTTTACCCACACATATGTGAGCACCCCCTCAAACACACACACACACACACACA
>NC_022010.1:7621466-7638418 GCF_000317375.1 Microtus ochrogaster
ACACACACACACACACACACACACACACACACACACACACACACACACACACACCCTGCTCTCCTCCAGCACAATGGTGATAACGACTTATCCAGACCTATTCAGTATTTCCTCCTGAGCTAAAGATTTTATATATTTTTCTCCAATTATCAAAATTCCAGACATGGTCAATTACCAGAGCAGAGCTGAGGACAGTGAACTTCCTAAGGTTCACATCCCCACCCTACTGCCCAGCCGAGTTAGATTCAGCCCAGTTCTCCAAAACTTGAACACCATAGATCCCCGTCTTCTTTACTGTGCCCCAAGGTCAGACCCCTCTGCCTCAGCTCCCCATAGCCAACCAGGGGCACCTTCTGCCCAGCCCCGCGCCAGGCCCCCCTTCACAATGGCAAGAGAATGGTCTACACTCTCTCACCCCTCCCCCAGCTTCTCAGAAACTCTGTTTCCTTGTTAAATAAAAGATGAGAGGCGGATAATAAAATCCAGATGCCCCCGAGGCCTTCCATGTCACCTGCCAATTTTTCTGTTGGTCATTTCTCTCCTCCTTTAAACAAAACAGAAATGATGATTTGATGGCTTGGAGCAAGAGGCCATATTCAAATGGTCTCATTACCTGTCAGGCCAGGCTGTGTTTTCCTCTCTTGTTCCTCTCTTTAGATTCTGGTCTGCCATTCAGTATGCTAGCACCCTGGCCAGCGTCAGTCCCCATCTGCCCCTTCCATTGCTCACTACAACCTTCCTGCTTCGGATGAGAACCAGGCGTGGAGACTGTGGTCGAGTGCTCTTAGCATCCTTGTCTCCCCTCAATCCTGGTCACTTAGCCCCTTCCCAGGGAATACACGACAGGTCTGAAGTCCATTTTGGTATTCACATTTGGGCGAGTGAGTAGAGACCAGAGACATTGTTCTGTATCTTAGTATGCACAGCATGGCTCCTCATTCCCAGCAAGGAATTAGCCTCCCCAAATACAGTGTAGAGTTGGAAAACCTGAGTCCAATCATGACGTCTCCAGCTATCATTGGATCATGATTCCTAAATTGGGTTGTGTGTGGGTTCTGATCCTGACAGGGTAGGCTGCACTGTTACGATGTCCGTTCCTTGTGGTTGGGTTACTGCGTGCTGACCCCTCTGTTTTCTTGTGTTCCTTCTGTCTGGGTGTCATAGCCACACTGAGACTTAGCTTTTGAAGTTTCCCACTGGCGACGGATGTGTCTGTTTCTCCTGTCATCCTGTCAGCGTTTAGGGCATAAATAATGCCATAAATAATAGGGTTCAAAGGAAGGGCTAGGGCTTCTCTGGGGACGAGCACTTATGAGGGAGATGGCAGCTGTGGCTCGGGACGGTGAAGAAGAGAGCAGCCGCCCCGGAGTTCCACATCCTGGGACTTTGTTGATGGGGTGAATTAAAGGTCAGCTAATGTGGTAGATGGAGGGAGCAGGGTCTTCCAGGAGGGCCAATCGGAATACAGAAAGCTGACCCACGGCATTAGCAAGTGTGTGATGACCGGAACTGGGCAGTGCAGATGACCTGCTGAGACGCTTGGGCCAGGGAGTGGGTTTCCCTCCTTCCCCGGGAGGCAGGCCGCTGTGCCAGCATCTTGGTTGAGTGGGTTTATTGAAACACAGTTCCCAGGCCATGTAATTCACCACTGAGCATACAATGCACCACATTTTAGTTTATCTGGAGTTGTACAACCATCTTTGTCCTTGATCTGAGAACATTTCATCATGCCTCAAGAAACAAGATAGCTGTTGCTTCCAGTTCTCCCCGATCCCACATCCTGGCCACCTCTCAACCCCTGGAGGTTTCTAATCTGTTTTCTTTTTAATGGCTCTTCCTAAGATGGAATCATCCAGAGGATGGAGTTTGTGTCTGGCTTCTTTCAGTTAACATCATGTTTCCAGGCGGCAGCAGACACCAGTACTTCAGTCCTTTGTACAGCTGTGTGGTATTCCGCCTTGTGTGATCATATGTATGTGTGTACATGTGCACTTGCCTAGCTGCTTTCCTAGGCTATGGCTTATGCGCCTTGAAAATCATCCGCTTGAAATAGGTGTGATGGTGCGCACATGTTATTTCAGCACCTGGGAGGCTGAGGCAGGATCGTCATGCGTGTAAGGACAGTGAGACTGTCTCAAAGAATCAAGGGCAGGGACTCGAGTGATGGCTCAGCAGTTAAGAGCGCTTGCAGCTCTTCTTGATGGTCCAGGTTTGATCCTCAGCTCCAACATCGTGGCTCACAATTGATGCCCTCTTCTGGCCTCCTACGCTCACGTGGTGTACATAAACCCATTCAGGTACACATACAGACACGTAGAAATCAAATCAGTCGATCAATCAATCAATCTTATAAAAAAAGAAAGCCAAGAACTGTCACACACACACACACACACACACACACACACACACACACACACACACACGTATAATTTGGTGCACTTTATTAAGTTTGCAGAGTAGTGACTTTCTAGAAAGTTCTGCCCCTCCTGTATGCACTCAGTCTCCCTTGGGCTGCTACCCTAGGTGGCCATGGACCCACTTTGTGTTCATTTACCTTCATGACAGGGCCACCTTTAAATCTCTCTCCTAGCTAGATGGCATGTTCTGAGAAAAGGTGACTCACTTGCTATGCAGGTCTAGTCTCTGAGCCAAACAGCCTCTATCTCCGGGTCTCAGCTGTGCCCACTTGCAAAAGATCATCCCAACTGGGCTTGTAGATCATCTGTACCCCCTCAGACAGGCCTGGGGAGACCCTTAACTGAGTACCTAGCCTCTCCCTACCTTAGGTTGTATGCAACTCTGTCCTGATTACATGTGTTTGTAGGGAAGGGCTACTGTCTATATGCCTGTAAAGGACTTGGGGGGGGGCTCCATGCGACTGTGGGGAAGCCCATCCCTGAGGCCTTCTGGGGGGCAGAGTGTCTAGCTCTGTAAGGAAGCCCAATAAATTCACTGGTTCCCCAGACTGAATTCTGGTGGAGTTTGTGCCTCCATTTGTCATTAGGACCTTAGGGGGAGGGGTAGACATTGCTTCTGTCTCCTGGGAAGGAATGTTAGTGCTACGTGTTCTGAGCATCTGCCGGTGGTAGAAATATAGGTGGGGGACAGGATGCTCGGGCAAGCGATTTCACCTCCTAGATCATGCAGAGTGGGGTTGGCTGTAAATGTATTTGAAATCCTCAGCTTCAGATGTTTCCCAGTGCAGGCCTTGAGGAAACTTTAGGCCACACGGTTACCACCTCACCTGTGTCCCCAAAGTCTACCTAGCCGATGTCACTGGGCCCATGTCACAGATGAACTGCCTACTGTGAGCCCCTCCATCAGCACAGGGAGGGAGAACCTGCGACCTGTAAGTCAAGGCTACTCTAGGGCAGTGCTTCTCAGCCTGTGGGTCGCGACCTCTCTGGGGGTCCCCTAAGACCATCGAGGCCATCGGAAAGCAGACTCTTCCATTACGACTCATAAGAGTAGCAAAACTACAGTTATGAAGTAGCAGGTTAATAAAGATAATGCTATGGCTGGGGTCACATGTATTAGAGGGTTGTAGCATTAGGAAGGTTGAGAACCACGGCTGCTGGTCCTGAAGTGACTGCTGCTCATAGACCCTTGACAAACAAGTGGGATCAAAGGGGGCAGGGGTGGCATTTCCCTGTGTGAGTTGAGACATAGATGCCACTATCTGTCATTCCTTTTTAAGTGAACCTTAAATCCAACGGTTAGTGTCTTTATAGAAAGAGGCAAATGGGGACTCCAGAGGGAGGTGCACAGAAGGGCCAGCACCCTGTGATGAAGGGACAGAGGTGGGGTGGGGTGGCCAGAAGCCAAGACATAATTGTCTGGAAGAGGCACAGATTGCTGCCCCCTGCCCCCAGCCTTAGAGTGGACGTGGCCTTGCCGGTGACTTCATCTTGAACTTCCTGCTATAAAACCATCCGTAAATGGATTTCTATAGCTTTAAGCCTCAGTGAGAGGCGGCCTGTCACTGTGGGACATACCATAGATGGTCATACCTGCCTTGTTCAAAAATCTCCATGGCTGACGTTGGAGATCCACTTGGAGACCCCTAGTACTTCCCACACGTCCTCTTACACGATCTCAGCCTTGTGCCCCCATGAGACAGGTCCTACCATCGAGCACGTTCAGGCTGGAGAAGCTGGGTAAGTACTGTTAGTGGGTATAGACCAGGCATGTGGACCAGGAAGACCCAATCTTGATGCAGTCTTCACCACTCTTGGCCTTCCAGGGATTTCTAGAATCTTCCACGGTTTTCCTTTCCTGGAGGGTAGGCTGTAAGGGATGGTTTTGTTGCTCAAAAATTGAAGACTGTAGAAGTCTGCTCTGAGACCAGTGGCTTTGGGTTCTCATAGCTTTTCCTCCTTTCCTATTGGGCTGGGGATGGTGGTAGGTGGGACCTGGGATCTGGGCAGGGGCTGAGTTAGAGAAATCGGGGTTCCTTAACTGGGGTTGGTTAGCACGACAGACCTGCTAGGGTGCCTGACCTGCGTCTTGGGAGCCATTAACTTCACAGTGTGAACAGCAATGTCCCCACAACCAGGAGTGAGTGTCCTCGAACTCTTGTTCTCTTGATAGGAATCTACAGAGGGTGGTGCATAGCCTTAGGTGCAGCCTAGAACTTACCCAGGAATTATCCAGATGCCTTCTGATGTGACCACATCCATGTGAGCGATGGGTCCTCTGCCCATTTGTGTGTGTTCTACGTTCTCTCCAGAGGAAACAGATGTGCCGTTCGTGGTCAGTTTTGTTCATACTGCTCACACTGGGAATATTTTTTTAAGTGGGGGATGCTGCCTACAACCATATGTGGTTGGGGTTCTCAGAACTCTATCAGGCAGGCCTGGAGAAGGTTGGTGCTGATGGGCCCTTGGGTGACTGACCCCAAGCTTCTGATCCGTCACTTGGGGAAGATGGTGGTAGCTGCCTGTCTTTGACAGATCTGGCCTGGCTTGGATACTTGGAGTGGTTTGTCACTGGGTGGTGGAACTGACCTTTTCAAGAAAGCTAAGACACTGTCTGTATCTATCTGTCTTTGCTCTTTCTACCGTGGCTGGGGGCTCTTTATCATATAGCATAGGTTTTCTCCATTTAGCTTGGAGCAGAATGAATTTGATGCTGCTTCCTGCATGCTACTGTTAAGGCCAGGGCCAGGGTGACACAGGGAGGGAGGAGGCAGGACCTCACTGGGAGAAATGGGTTACTGGGGTATAATATCCCCAACCACTTTCTTTCTTACTCTCTGTTTACTGGTGGCCATGACATGAAAGAAATGGGATGGCCACGGTAGTTCAAGCCCACTGAAACCGTGAGCCAACAGAGTTTCTCTATCCATTACTCTCTCTCTCCTCTGTCCATTTCATCAGCTTTGTGTCTCAGTTTTGGACATCAGGTGAGCATGAACTTTCCTTTCATGGACTAGGCCCCTCCCCAAGGACTAGGCTCCACCCCCTGGTTCCAGCCCTGCCTTACACCCAGTGTTTGTTGTGTGGACAGATTCCTTTGTTTTATACTTGAGGTGACATTCCAAGGGGTCAGTTTGCCCAAGAGCAGGTACATAGCAGGTGCCCCATGCATGGCTAGAACACAGCTCTGACTCCAGGGCCAACTGCCCCCCCCTCACTCTCCTTTCTTCTCAACCACAGTTTCATCTCCATCCTGACCCCTATTTCTGGGTGAGCCTTTCCTAAGTTTGAGTTTGTAAGAAGGAAGGACGTGGGCCTCTGACTGGGAAATGACCCTTTTCTGCTAATCCCTGGGATCGGTTGTCTGTATGGGAATAAGGAAAATTACCCCCCCCCCCAAATATGTATAATGTAGCCAGGGGAGCACATTCAGAGGGGACCCAGTTGGAGGCTAACAGCCTTTCTTGTCCCAGGGTATCTATCTTCTTGCCAGTGTCGGTGTCCCTGGCTTGGTGGCTGGCTATGACTATCCTCGTGTGTGCTTTGCTGCTGTGGTAAAATGATATTAGCTTGGGGAGGAGAAGTTTATGTCTGCTTATAGCTTACAGTCCATCATCGATGGAAGCCAATCAGGAACCTGGAGGCCGGAACTGAAGCAGAGGCCACGGAGCAGCTCTTCTCACTGGCTTGTTCCTCCTTTTCCTCAGGGACCTTTCTTATGAAGCCTAGGGTCACTTGCCCCGAGATGGCTCTCCCAACAGTGAGTTGGACCCTCCTACATCAGTCCGCAATAAAAAAATGCCCTATAGATATGGCCATAGGCCAAGCTGATCAGAGGCTCCCTCTCTTCCCAAGTGACTCTGGGCTGTGTGACGCCTCAGCTCAGGCCAACTATGACAGTGCACTACTTTAATGGGGGCCGGGGAAGGTCATTGGAGATTCGATGTGTAATGTAGAAGGGAAGCTGATTCTGTTAGTACGGTATAGTTGGGAAGTCAGGAAGTCCCGATATGACACTACCCATCAGCGCTGGAAATCACTTTGATGTGGTTAATGGGACCATGAGTCAGGCTAAATTGCCTGCCCACCCCAGGGACCTTTTAATTTCTCCTTTCCTTTTTCAGTTGGATGGGTCTATTTGACGTCTGATCATAGATTCTATTTTTGAGCCACAATAAATGAGACTTCCTCTCCCCACCTCCACAGTCACTGAAATATCTGGGTGTTTATGATGTGGCCAGCACCGCCGATTAGTTATAGGCACAGGAGTGAAGAGCACAAACCTTGTGGAACACTTTTAATGGGCGAGACCACAGATTCCCACAGCTTTGCCATAGGGATCTGTGTAGGCCACCAGAAAGAGGTGCTTGGTGTTGGGGAGGCCTGCAGTAGGAGATCACGGTTCACCCATGGCATGGGTGAAGGCTACCAAGGGGACGACTAGAGATAGAGCTGAAGTCAAGGTGTGGACAGCATGTGGAAAGGCCCCAGAGAGGGCAGGGGGAGCATGTGGTACTTAACTGATAAAGAAAAACAGAGTGAAGGGAGAGAGGAGGAGAGAGGAGGAGAGAGAGGAGAGAGGAGAGAGGAGAAGGAGATAGGAGGAGAGAGAGGAGAGAGAGGAGAGAGAGAAGAGAGAAGAGAGAGAGAGGTGAGAGAGAAAAAGAGAGGGGGGGATGGAGTACCTGCAGACTGTATGAGCTCTGTGTGACTGCTGTTACAAATGTCCTCATACTTAATGTTCTCAAGCAATTGGGTTTTTCTTTCCCTCCCATCATTCTGGAGACTAAAAGTCTAAGCAAGGTGTCTAAAGGCTCTGGGGAGGACTACCCCTTCCCTTAGATAATACCTTGACAACTTACGGTGGTGCTAGGCATTCTTTGGTTTTGGTGGCATCATCTTAATTCTGTTGTCTGCATTGTTTGTTCATGGCTTCCCCCCCACTGACTCAGCCTCTTCTGGTTATGTCAGATCTCTGCTATCCTTTCTTGTATAAGGATACATATCCTTGGCTCAGGAAATAAATGGGTAGTTGAGGATGTGTTCCCCTCAAGATCCTTAACTGGGTTGCAGAAGCATCATCTCTCTTTTTCTTCAGAGAAAGACATTACAAGTTTGGGTGTTTGTGGCTCTGGTCTGGGTATAGAATCCAATCAACCCTTCCTCGAGACAATGGTGAAGAGGTGACCTTCATTTTGGGACGCTTCAGGGGTCACCAGAGAGTTAAAAACATGGGGTGAACCCATAGCTGCTTTCCAAGTTTTCATTGCATTTTCTATCTTTCTATCTATTGCGTGCGCATGTGTGAATGTCGTGGACCACATGGAGAAGTCAGAGGACAAACTGCGGGTGTTGGTTCTCTACGTCATGTAGGCAGTGGGGATCAAGCTCAGGTTGTCAGGCATGGTGGCCAGCTCCTTCAAAGGCTGAGTCACCCCCCTCCCCGCTACCAATGCTTTTAGATGGTTTCTCTTCTGTGCAGCAGGTAGAAAATGGTGTGTGCTCAGGTCTGTAAGAGATGAGACACTGGAGCCTGTGCTGGGAGAGAGGAGTGGAGAGGATGAAAAGCGCTGATGGAGTTCGTGTGTGTGTGGAGTTCGCGCGCACACACTCACATGGTATGCTTATGTATTAACATGTGTGTGTGCATGGTATGAGGGTGTGTTTGTGTGCCCATGTGTATGTGCATGCAAATAGTGTGTGCACATGGTGTGAAGTGTGTGTGTGTGTTTGGTGTACCCACATGCATATGTGCATTGCATGATGTGTGTATTTATGTGTGTATAGATTTACACAGAGTGTGTGTCCAGTTACATGTACAGTGTGTGGAGTTGCCAGGCAGTGGTGGTGCACACCTTTAATCCCAGCACTGAGGAAGCAGAGGCAGACAGTTCTCTATGAGTTCAAGTCCAGCCTGGTCTACAGAGTAAGTTCCAGGACAGCCAGAGCTACATAGATAAACCCTGTCTCGAACCTCTCTCCAACCCTCCCCCCCCCCAAATCCTACTTTAGACTGGAGAGAAGGCTCAGTGGTTAAGAGCACCGGTTGCTTTTTCCAGAGGTCCTGAGTTCATTTCCTAGCAACCACATGGCAGCTCACATGTGTGGAGTCCAGAGATCAATTCTTGGGCATTGTTCCTCGGGCACTGTCCATCTTGGATTTTAAAACAAGGTTGCTCATTGGACTGGAAGTCAACTCATAGGCTAAGCAGGCTGGCCAGCCCTGGGATCCTCCTGTCTCCTCCTCTCATTCTGGGTTGGGGATGCAAATACTTGCCACCCTGCCTGGCTTTTCTTTGTGGGTTCTGGGGATTGAACTTGGGTCTTCATGCTTGCAAGACAGGTGCTTTATTGAGTGAGCCATCTTCCTAACCTGGGAACTCACTTTTTTTTTTTTTTACTATCAGCTGGAATGGTTTATTCACCATTGTTTCCTATGGTGGCTTCAATGTTGAGAATTGTACCCAACCCAGTTCTGGGATGTTTCTGAAATCATCTGAGAGACATGGCATTCACTCAGTGGATGCTCCCCTTGTTACTCAGTTTTCTTGTGGATAAATGTTTTCTTTGGCGCAGCTAATAGCTCCCTCACCTAGCTAAGCGCTTGCAGCGCCAGGCAGGCAATTATAGCCCAGGCCGGCTTGATCTGTCTCCGGCTCATTGAAGAGGCATCATTATTTTTCAGTAACATTATTATATTTTTCTATAACAACCAGCCTTGTTCTGCACAGGAAAAATAAATAAGAAAGGCAACTTGACGCACGCTGAGAGTTGTGTTTAATTTGCATCTGATTTGCATGTGATTAGGGATCTCCTTGTGCCTTGTGCTGAGGTCAGGGTCTGGTTAGGTAGGTGAAGGGGCAGGGGTGTGCTTCC
Source organism: Microtus ochrogaster (assembly GCF_000317375.1). Taxonomy (NCBI): domain Eukaryota; kingdom Metazoa; phylum Chordata; class Mammalia; order Rodentia; family Cricetidae; genus Microtus; species Microtus ochrogaster. The sequence continues at coordinate 7,630,760 of NC_022010.1, forward strand.
CATCACTATGCCCTGAGGTGCCTTAAAGGAGAGGGAGGCCGAGGATCAGGGCTGTGGGCTCTGGGGGCTGTGATCTTGTGGGCACATCTGACTGTGTGTCTCTGTGTGGCTTGTATGTCTGTCTGTGGCCACATCCTGCTGTCAGCTGGTCATATCCACACTGAAGTTCCGTGGCTTTTGGGAAGGTACCCTAGCCACAGAGTGAGACTGTAGAGGTCATCAGGCTGTTGGTTGGATGAAATGAGATAGTGTGTTGCTGAGACTAAGCAGGTGGGGAGTGAGGGCGCCAGGGACGCTCTGCACAGATGCCAGCCTGTTGAATGGTCTACAGGGATTTGCGAATGCCTAGCGGACAGGTGTTCATGTGCTGCTACCCGCTGCCAAAACCACAAGCATCTCTTGCCTCATGGGATTGGGAGCCCAAGTCTTCACCCAGTCACTCTGCGGGGACCGTGTTTCGGGGACCGCCACATTCTGCAGTAATTTTATGTCTTTAGCATATTTGGGCATGGTACTATAGATCCCCAGAGGAATTCCCCGGCATGTCTACCTCTCAACACAGAAAGACAACAAGCGCTACAGAGGATGCCTCTTTCAGTTTGTGAGCGCAGGTGCCCGAGGAGGCCAGAGATATCAGAAGCCCTGGAACTGGGGTAATAGGTGGTTGTGAGTTGCCTGATATGGGTGCTGCAGGCCAAACCTAGATTCTCTGTAGGCACAGCCAGTGCTCATGACCACTCTGTTTTTTTGTACTGGGATTAAAGGTGTATACTCCTACACATGGCCTAAGTTTGGGGATCTTGGAGGTGACTTTCTGGGCTCCTGTTTTAAGGGGACATCGTCTAGACCCGGCAAGAGGATTGCTAGATATTCTCAGGTGCCCAAGGGTCTGTATTGGTCAACAGTCAGCTAATCCTAGGGTGGACTAGAGCTGATTCCATCTGACCAATCCAGTCCTTTCTCAAGAGAGCTTGAGTGGGCTGGGTACTCACTGAGCCAATGGCTGAGCTGCAAAGGGGGGCCCCTTTCCAAACCTTGACTCCTACTCCTCACAACTTCAGGGACCCCCCCCCCCGCACATGATGGGGGATGGAGACCAACTTCCCTTGCAGAAGATAGGTCCAAGGAGAGGAAAAATGGGTTTCTGGTCTGTCTGCCTCCACATCCTTGCCTCCAGGACTGCTTACGTCACCTGAGGACAATCATCACCACGATGGCTTAGGAAAATGTGTCCACTGTGCCCCTCCCGTGCAATGAACTCCACTCCCTTGGGGTTCACCACCCATTGCTTTCCTTATGATCCAAGTAATGTGTTGATTATGAGTGGTGAGACCTCTCCGAAATCCAGGCTGAACATGGCGGCAGGTGACAGGTGGCCCTGTGCCATACTTCAGTGACTTCAGCTTTTATGGCTCCTCCGCTCATGGAGAGGACTCATAAATGTGGCATTTGCTTTTGAGTCTTGGGGGAGCCTTGAACTTCTGATTAAATTGGCTCCAAGCAGGTGGAAAGCAGGCAGCTAGGGGGAGGTGGAGGGGCTGTTTCTGTTCAGCCTGTGGACCGCCCCTCACCGTGTTGGTCAGTGTTGACTCACACAAATATGGCTTCCTTTTCCTGGAAGAGCAGCCTCCCCCGTCCCCCACTCTGTGACACTGCTCTCCCCAGTAACCACTTTCTTCCTCAAGAAAAGTAGCCATTCTTCTAGAGCCTCTTTCTCTGCTTCCCAGAGGCCCTTCTTTTCTCTTCCTCTCCACTGCACCCTCCAGCATTCAAGGGTGGGAATCTGCCAACACGGCATTGGTTGTTTGTTTTTTTTTTTTAAACAAAAAATGTTCTAAATTAGTCAAAATACAAATTTGCTATATTTAAGTACACAGTTGCCCATCCATCTCCAGAACTTTTTTCTCCCCAGTGTAAACTCTGTAGCAGAAAAGTAACCCCCATCAGCCCCTGGAAGCCATTAATGTAAATCCTTTAGGCCCTGACGTATGGGGCCAGAATGGTCTCCTTTTACAAGACTAAGTAATAGTCCAGTGCTGGATGCACAATAATTCCATATTTACTGTTTGCAGGAAACACCAACTCTTCCACAGCAGCCGCGCCTCTTCTCATTCCTTCCAGCTCTGACTGAGGGGCCAGTTTCTCCATCTCCTCCCCGGCACCTATGGTTCCTAAGTACCGTTACCCGGATGCCTGTGGCGTGTCTTTCTCTCTTTCTCTCATGCTTTCCACTGGCACGTAATGTTGGCCTCCTTCGTGTGCACGTTGACTTCCTCTTGTCTGTCCATCTTCTTCGGAGAAGTTTCTCAAGTCTTTCCCCTACTTTTCATTATTCTTTCTCTTCCTCCTTCCCTCATTCCTTCCACCCTTCCCCATCTTCTCCCTCCACCCACTCTTCTTCCCTCCCTCTCTCCTTCCTTCCTTCCCTTCCTTTCCCCTTTCTCCCTCCCCCACCCCCTCTCCTTTCTTCATTCCCTCTCTCCCCCTTTTCTTCCTTCCCCCCTCCCTCCTTTCTTCCCTCCCTCCCACCCTCTCTAAAGACGGACTCCAGGGCTTTGGCAAGTTCTCTCTCACTGAGCTTCACCCCAGCCCTCCACTCCCCTTTGAACCTCATTTGTGGTCTCTCGTCTTGAGTCTCCAGCCACTTGGTAGCAACAGAGCCCACGCTGAGGTTGAGTAGGACTTTGCTCCCTTTGGCCTCAGGCAAGCAGCCTCCATCCTCTGGGCTTCCCTGCTTCTGTTTCTTGTCAGTAAACTTCCTGCCTGGCTCAGAGTCAAAGGTGACACAAGGCAGGGTTGCCTGGGGCAGCCCCCATCACACCGAGGCCCCCTTGAGCATGGCCTTATTCTCATGCCTGCAGCGGACCTCATTTGCAGCCGCAGCCTGGCCTGTGCTCTCTACTGCCGGCTGCTGTAGCATCCCTGAGAGATCTGAGGTGGATGCTGTCCACAGAGCCCATGGCAGCCACACTGGTTTGGAGTGTGTGTGGCTGGAGGGGCCCTTAGAACATGGTGTGCAGTGCCAGCAGCAGCCAATGTGGCCTTCCATGGGCAGCCAACTGTCTGTCTGTCAACCTGCCAAAACTTACTGATACACAGTTCATCTTGGCGAGGGAGAAACACGACTCAGAAGTGACCCTGAAGGCTGCAGAGCCAGAGGCCAGGTACATTTGCATAGGTGGAAGGGAAGGGGTGTCCTCCAGGAGCCCAAACAGGCACCCAGTGTCTACTCTCTCACTCTTTCTGCCAGCTCTCCTCTCGGCATTAAGACTTTAGGTTGTGCCAACTCCAAGGTCTCAAGTGTTGGATGGGATTTAGCCCCTCCCCCCCCCACCTGCCAGATGCCCTCCTTCCCAGTGTCCCAGCATGCAGCAGCTTCCCTCCTCCCCGCCAACCCTGAGCATGGGCTCTCCATCTTTCCCCAGAGCTGTCAGCAGACTGCGGCTCCCACCCGGAGCCCTGTCCCTCGCTCAGAGCAGGTGCTCAGATTCTCATCTGAATTCGAGTCTGTTTGCTTGAGGTTGCAAATGTTCCCCATGACCTTTAGAGGTACAGTTTCCCTGGAGATGCGACATCAGATCTGGGGGCCTGCCTGACTGTGGATCAGATTTTATTCCCAGCAAGCACTGGAAAGCAGGTCCCCAGGCAAAGCCAAAGCCATCAGCCACCATCAGGGTTTTCATTTGGAAGCCAGCGAAGTGCCGCCGAGCGAGACCCCTTTGATGTGATAATGTGAAAATGAGAATTGATTAAGAAATAAAGATCAGTGCCATTTAATTAACCTGTGTGCTGGCAGCGATCAGTCGCAGACATTTAGATGAGTAACACGCAGCCAACTCTCTTCAGGCGTGCGTGTGTCAAGGGCTGAGGAAAAGGGTTGAAGTCTTAGTTCTCTAGTTAACAGGATGGACTCTGTTTCCTTCAGGACCTCACTGAGCAAGGTCTTCAGCCCTTCTGAGTATTAGGGTCTTTCAGGACACAGAATACAGCAATGATCCCATTTCGCCATGATCCCAGTTCAGGGGGCTAATGTTCTGGCAGGGGAATCAGAACAGCACGGCCCATGAGTCATTCTGCCCACAGCTAGATTATGAATAAAGTTTTATTGAAATGCTGCCTCCCTTCTTTTCTTTCATTTCCTTCTTTCTTAATTTCCTTTTCCTTCTCTCCACTATTTTTTCTCCCTCTTTCTCCCACTCTTATCTTCCTTTCAATTTCTTTCCATTCTACCCTCCTCACTTTTTTCTTTCCAAATTGCATGTGTACCACAGGCAACGAGTCATTTTTTGTTCTTTATAAATTAGTATACCTTGGGCATTTAAATAACTGTTTGTTTGACCAGGAGCCATAAAACCCCATCTCAAGGACTAAATACGGCCCAAGTTGTGCAATCAATAAAGTTTTATTGGGGCCCATAAGTTTTATATTGTCCTGCTTCACTGTAATTGTCAACTTGACACCTGGAACTGTTTGGGAAAGAGACCTATTGAAGACACTGGTCTTGAGCTGTCTAAGAAGGCTAGCTGAGCATACCAGCCTGACAGGCAGCAAGCAGCATCCTCCATGTTCCTGCTGGGATTCCTCCTGTGTGAGCCCCTGTAGGTCACGCTTTGTGGAATAATGATTCCTGCTGGAGTTTCCATCCTGACTTCCCTCAGTGATGGACTGGGACTGAAATACAGGCCAGATAAACCCTTTCTCCTCCTAAGTTGCTCTTGGCCAGGGTGTTTGTTACAGCCACGGAAAGGAATGGGGTAGAATACATGACACACGCCCATTTGTTTACACATTGCCTGTAACTGCTTTTGAATGGCACAGTCGAGCTGAATAGTTGCCATGGAGACGAGAAAGCCCAGGAAGCCTGTGACATTTGCTATCTTGACCCTTTCAGGTTTCTTCTGCTGCTAAAAGACCCCTTTTCTTCTTACTGAGCACATAGTATTCTACAACCTGGCTGTAATCTTTAATTAAGATGTCCCTGTATTAAGACACCAACTATGCTGTAAATGGGGACCTGACAAATGGGCTGGATCTGGCGTGGCCTCGATGCTGGGGAGAGCACCGATTTCTGGCCCCTTGAAGCTTGTGGCTGTGATGGTCTCATAGCTGAGTGTCTGTGTACTTGAGACTATCTCAGAGGTGGGCTTGGTTTCCATTTCTTCTTTCCTTCTGAAATGTTCCAGCCAAGTCAACCTCAGTGGCTGAGCACTCAGATCCTGGAGAGTCTGAGATATTGTCCTCTGCACAGAATTTTGTTCTAGAACACCAGTTCCTTCTACCCCGTGGGCAAAGATGGCATAGGTGAGTGTCACATTGTAGAGTGAGCCTTGAGAAAGCGTCTCTAAGGCGCAGGGAGTTGCCGCAGGGCTTGTGGGAGTGCAGACATCTGGGACCCACCAGAGGTTTAGGAGCTGGGTTTGCTCCCTGGAGTCAGGCTTTAATGAAACTTTGAGCCTCAGATGTTTAGAATGAGGAACTGCAGGGCTGGGGGTGTGGCTCAGCATTTGAGCACTGGCCTATTGTGTGTGTGAGGTCTAAGCTCACACAGCACTGCTGGGTGACAGCTGAGGATGGACGAGGGGCCTTGGACTGCAGATGGCAGAAGCCAGCCATCTAAACAGAATGTGAGCCTGTTTGGACACTTGAGGCTCAGTTCCCAGGATGGTTAAGAAAGCTGCAGCCTTGTCTCAAAGAGGATCATCACCAGGCTCTCTTAAAGGCTTTCGGTAGCCAGAGTGACGTAATAGGTTCTGTTGACAAAGTACCACCAGGCCAAATGAACTTCAGGCATTTCTTTCCCCCATCACTGACTTACCACTCAAGATCTATTTCCTCCCAGTGAGATCTGAGTGGGTCTGATTGGCACCTGGTGACTCAAGGAAGCCATTGTCCTCTAGCTGGCATCTCCAACTGACCCATGCAGGAGAGAGACAGTCCCCAGAGAAGGAAGGATGGATGCCAGGTGGCCTTAAGTCAGACATCTCCTGCAGGGCCGTGGACTCAGATATTTAACACACAGGTCTCGCTGAACAGTGACACTTAAGTAGATGAAGGGGTCCAGTTGCCCTTGGCAATAGGCACACCCTCTGTCCTCATTCATTTCAAACGATCAGGCTTTGTGGCAGCTTGCTGGCTGCGTGCATTGAGTGTATGCCAAAGGTCTCACAGAATAGGCCCCAGCTCTTTAAACACAAGGAAAAGGAGCCGAAAGCCTTCTTGGAAACCCTGTAGGCCAGCCACGAGTGTCCATGCTCACCCACTCGTGCTGTGAGCCTTCATGCAGACCCATCTGTCCCACATAAACAAGGGACAGTCGGGGAGCCAGAGAGGTGACCCTACCATATAAATAAGAAGTCTTGAGCTCAAAGCTGCAAGAATCCTGATTGGGCCAAGGCCACGGATCTAAGAATGGAGGAGTGCGAGCTGGGGAGTAAGGAACTCTCGAGACAATCTGCGCCTATCCCTGTAGTTTATGGGAGGGAGGTTGAGCCTAGTGGATGTTAACTGACTGACCCCGAGGAGTCCAATCCACAACCCTGCTTGGGCTGAGAGCTCCCAACCTCTGGTGTCTGGGAGAAGCTGCTATCTGCCTTATATGCTCTGATGGATGGAACCCAAGGAACCACTGGATAAAACTCACTGGTCTAGACACAGTGGGCATGCCTACGCGGTTTCTTTTGGGTGCATGCGTGCGTGGAGGTCTAAGGACAGCCTTCAGGATCATTTCAGGAGTTAGTCACCTTTATGATTTTGGGACTATGTCTCTCATTGGCTTGTAGCTCACCAGCATAGCTCCACTGGCTGTCAGTAAATGCCAGGGTTGTTCCTGTCCCTGCCTCTCCAACACTGGGATCATGCCATCATGCCTGGTGTGTGTGTGTGTGTGTGTGTGTGTGTGTGTGTGTGTGTGTGCAGATGTGCACATGCACACCCAACAGGGTTTCTCTCTGTAGCTCTGGCTGTTCTTAAACAAACTCATTCTGTAGTCCGGCTGGCCTTGAACACAGAGATTCTGCCTGCCTCTGTATACTGAGTGCTGGGATTAAAGGCGTGCACCACCATTGCCCAATTCATGCCTGACTTTTTTTTTTAACTTGAGTGCTTGAGATTCTAACACAGTTCCTCATGCTCGCATAGCAAGCGCTTTCCCGATTGAGCCATCTCCCCGCCATCTCCTGCCATCTCCCCATCCTCCAGATTAATTTCCTTCCTCAGGAGAAAGGGGAGGGCCTGGGAAATGCTACCCAGGGGTAAGTTTTTCCAGTTGACCCCTGGCTTGGGTAGGGAAGGGTCTTTGCTGGCTCACATGTCAACAAGGTTCTACATTGCCTAGGGTGCTGACCCTGGGTGCTATCATAGAACAATGTCTGAGCCTTGTGAGCCCTCTTTTTTTTTTTTTTTTTTTGCCAGGAATTCCAAACAAATCCAAATCCTAGCATGTCTGTGACACATATTAAAACAAAGTGCTTCGGAGCTAGGTTGAACCTGGTTCAAATCCTGCCTCCACCACTTCCATACTGTGTGACCTCAGTGGAGCTGCATAGCCTCTCTGACCATCTGTTTGTTAATCTAGAGACAACTCCCATCTTTTTTTTTTTTTTTTTGGTTTTTCAAGACAGGGTTTCTCTGTGGCTTTGGAGCCTGTCCTGGAACTAGCTC
>NC_022010.1:7638518-7645720 GCF_000317375.1 Microtus ochrogaster
TGTAGACCAGGCTGGTCTCGAACTCACAGAGATCCACCTGCCTCTGCCTCCCGAGTGCTGGGATTAAAGGCGTGCGCCACCATCGCCCGGCTGACAACTCCCATCTTGAATGAAGAAGGTGACCTAATGCCTTTATATATACATGAAAATTAGATATAGATATAGATATATATGATTACTGCCACAAAAGCAGGGGCCTGGAAGCATGCTGTTTGCCCTTCCCGGTCCCTCCCCTTGGCTACCTTCTTTCCTGTTTCTGATACTAGTCAGTTGACTCTCTCTGCTCCACTCTCTGACCCCAAGGAGAAGCCAGGAGGAGAGGGAAGAAGCTGGCCTGATCGTTTCTCTAGGGACACCGTCATTTATTGGGTTGACAGAAGCCTGGCCACATCCCACCGTCCCCAGGGAGATAGTGAGCAGAGACCTCTGAACCAATTTATCTTGGAAATTGTCTTTTTCCTCAGGCAGAGGGAGGAAGGAGGAACTTAGAAGACAGCTTCTAACCAGATGCCCTGCAAAGTCTGCCCCAAATCAACCATCCTTTTTAATAACGAGGGTTGTCATGAGCCCCAGTTCAATCGGAAATGACAGGCTGTGTAAATATTTGCTCCTGTAACTGATTTATGGGGTAGAGAGCAACAAAAAAATAAGATTAGTCACTAATCATGGGGCTACAGGAAGATCAGGAAGCCCGGATGCCAGGGCCCACTGCCTGGAAGGTCCAGGCTCTCACCCAGGTTGGTATATACTCTGAGGACAGTGGGAGAGACAGGGTGCTGTGTAGGGGTTCACTTGGGGCTGTGGACCTGTGGGTTATTCCTTAGAGGAGGCTTCAGGCAGCATTGAGACCAGCTCTAGCTAGATGCCCAGATCTGAGCTCAGGGTGGACTTTTCCTTGAATTTGATAGCTGGCCAACTTCCTGTGGGGATGTGGACCTTTGGGAAACAGGAGCGAGTGTGGGTGACAGTCTTTGCTAGTGAGGTCGACACACATGAGTCTTCCTGAGTATATGAACTGTTGAGAAGGCCAATAATGGGCACTATCATTCCTTCTGCAAATGAATTGTGTCCCTAGCACAGTACCCAGCTCTTGGCATCGTGGAGCTGGCTTGGCATCCCTGGTATGGTGGCCCACTCCCTTGTTCTGGACTTCCTGCAGGTTCAGCTCCACACAGTCGACACTCAGAGCCAGCTCTACCGTCAGGATGGGTACTGGGTCTCACCTCCCTGTAGCATCTGGATACAGTGGAGTCCTGGATGAGCCGATCCCTCCAGATTGACCCTCTCCTGGGTCATCCATGAGTACCCATGCTGCAGAGTGTAAGAACACGTGATCTTCTTCCATCTGTAAATTCATACTAGTGACAGTGCTGGAGCTGGGGAGATGGCTCAGTGGGTCAAATTGCCTTGCAAGAATAAGGACCCAAGTTCAATTCCCATCACCCATGTAAAGAACTGGGTATGATATTGTTTGCTTGCAATTCTAGGGCTGATGGGCCACGGGTAGAGGCAGACAATCAGAAAAATCGGCCAGTCAGATTAGCTGGATCACTGAGCCCAAGTGACAGCCACTGTTTCAAAAAACAAAAATTAAACTAAACTAAACCAAAACCAAAAAAGATGGAGAGCATCTGAGGAATGACACCCAATACTGACCTTGGTCTTCATGGGTGTATGTACATACGTGTGCATGCATGCACCCCTTCCACACCTGTATATACACATGCACAGCCCAAACAAACATGACACATGCAGAAAATGTCCTTACCAATCTCTTATAATATCTAGGCATTATGCTAGCCCTGGGCTCCATAAAGAACTGGCCAGACGTGACCCCTACCTTCCTTGGGCTTCCAAATAGGGAAGGAGACCTCAATGTCCATGAGGCGATTGGAAAGGCAGTCACGTGCTTCCGAGCCAGGATCCATGCTGTGGAAAGCCACGGCTGCTAGTGATGGGGCTGAGTTGCCCCAGGAGGAGAGAGAGACGGGCTAGAATCTGGGCATCAGGGACAGACACTGTACCGTGAGACAGGTAGTGGGAAGTGAGATTCAGGGGCAGCTTTGAGAGGTGCCTTGGATTTTCCTACTTTTAGGAAGGTGTGTTAAAACCCAGAGAATCCCAGTGCGGGGGGCAAGGGTGTGGTGTAGGGGTCAGGGGCTCCTGATCTACTTTTGGAAGGACTCTCTTTAGGATGGGGCTCTGATAACTCAGGGCTACAGGGTCTCTTGCTGATCAGGCCTGCCATGAATGCAGAGTTATTCATAATGTTTCAGGTCCTTGCAGAAAGTCTTTTCGAACGCCCACTTGGCTCTACACTCTGGCCTCTGTGCATCCACTCTGACACAAGGCCGTGATTAATGGACAAGAAGCAACAGTTTAATTTTTTCTCTTCCTCAGACCTGGGCTTTGACCTAGCATGTACTTTTCAAGTGTACACGTTTACCCTGTACACATTACATGTGTTTTAACTTCTAGGATATCTTTTATGAGACAGGGTCTCCTGCAGCCTAGGCTGGCCTACAACTCACTAACCTTGAACTTCTGATCCTCCTACCTCCACCTCCAGAGTTCAGGAATTACAAGTGTGTGTCACCCACCACCGCTGGTTTACGTGGTGCCAGGGACCCAACCAAGGACTTGACACCTGCCACACAAGCGGTCTGTCATCTCATTCACATCCCTGCTGTTTTCTAGGCTTTCATAGAGAGCCAGGTTTCTTAGTGTGTCAACCAAATCTGCGACTCCAGTCCCTAGTGAGCTTCGAACATCTCACTGGGAAACAGTTTGATCGTTAGCTTGGACCGTCTGGAAGAAAAGACATGCATCCAAAAGACACGCGTTCCACTGTACCCGCCACTCCGCTGCCTAGGGCATTAGTTTTCTTTCTTGGAAGAAAATAGAGAGAGAAACAGCTGCATATGCCAATTAAATTATGTCTTATTATTTAAAAACAGTACTCCTGTCACTAAATTGAAACAGTGGAGACCAGTCTAAAAGTAATGAGGCGTCTGTCTTTAAACCCTCCCCCCAAGCCTGCCAGCTGTCTCATGTGGATCCTTCTAGAAAATGTAGATACAGATATCCCTGTCTCTCGATGGCTCTGCCCATGATCTTCCTAGTGTACGGTGGCGTGAAAACAATTTGCCTTCAGCAGAAACTGCTCAGGCACTGGATTTTCATCTCTCCGAGGCCTGGCAGGATTCAGTGCGATTTCTCTACAAGGGACAGCGGCAGTGAGCCTTGGTTCCTGTCTGTCACATGTTCTGAGGGGAACAGCTGCACTTCTGTACTGGGCTGGTGGGTGTGTCTGATGCATCTTCAGCCCATGATAGCTTCACATGACAGTGGCTCTGTTGGACTGGGGCCATCCTGTAAGCTGAGGAGCATCCGTGCTCTTGTGTGTGCTCCCCTTGTCCATACAACATAGCAGCTGAGGACGTGGCCAGGCTCTCCCTGCATCTCTCCTCACCTTCATCAGCCAGCTTGCCCTAGAAAGCTGGGTCCCCATGGTCTATCCTTCATCTCTATGGTCCTACCCTGGCCCAAGTCATTATTCTCTTGTCTGGGTGACACCACAGCCTTTTCCCCAATGACTTTTTTTTTTCTGGTGATGGAGATAGAACCCAAGGCCTCGTGCATTCCTGGCAGGTGCTCTACCACTGAGCCACGCTTTTAGCCCCTCACTGGGGAATTCCAGGCAAATGCTCTGCCATGGGGTCACACCCTGCCCAGTTCCTCTTTAATGAAAAAGATTAAGATTAAAAATATTTATGGTATGGACACACGCTCATTTGTGCATGCATGCGTGCGTGCGTGTGTGTGTGTGTGTGTGTGTGTGTGTGTGTATATGAAGTATGGGGGCTTGCACATGTCAGTGCATTTGTAGAGGTCAGAGGGACAACTTTTGGAAGTTCATGCTCTCCTTCCACCATAGGCCTCAGGGCTCAAATTCAGGTCACCAGGGCCTTCTCTCCCAGCCCCATTCTTTGCTGTCCTATCAGACTCCATCCTGCACTTTAAGCAGAGAGATCATTTCAAGACAAAGTTGGTATCATTCTCTTCCAGCTTCCTGGGGCTATTGAAGGAGGATTCCACCCTTTTTCTGACAGTGCAGACAAGATCTGCAGAGGTCTGGTCCACTGCCCCCAGCTCATGTTCTGGGTTCCCTGCCCTGGCCTTCTTTTCTTTCCATAACCCCCGACAACCCCCGCCTCCCTCCTGTCCCACCCCAGACCTTCCCAAGACTCACTCCTCCCTGACATTCAGGGCTCCAGGGAAAGCAGTGCCTGTCTACTCCCTCATGTGGCTGTGCTGGTCTTTCTTCCCCAGACATGTTTTCAGGACACCTTGGAATGATGCACATCTTTTAAAGACACGGCGACACAGGGGCCACACCGCAGACATCTTCATCCCTTCATTCCCTAACAAATGTTGATGCCCTCTCCATCCTGACTCTTGCCAACCCACAGTGCTCCCAGCGGATGGGATGGTGGTAATTTAATTGGCATTCCAAATCCAAGGGCAATGAAGATGCTTTCAGTGTTTGCTAGGCCAAGTTAACACTACTACAGGGGGATAGAAATCTGACAAGAGAAAGAGGAGAGAAGGGGGCATGGGGAGGAGGAGAGAGAAGTGAGAGAGGGAGGGGGGACCAGAAGAGGGAGGGAAGTGGAATCCCAGAGGGCTTCACTTGCCAGGAAGCATCAGTGGATAAGAAGACATCAGGGTAGGAGGACCAGTGAGATTGCTCAGCAGGCAAAGGTGCTGATCACCAAGTCTGAATCTCTGAGCTTGATCTCTGGGACCTGCAGGGGACAGAACTGATTCCTGCGTGTTGTTCTTTGTCCTGCACATGTGTCCTGCAGGGATACACATGTGTATGCATGCATGCACATGTGTGCTCGTGCACGTGCATACACGTGCGCGCGCGCACACACACACACACATATACACACACACACACGGAGCCACAATCCCATTTTCTCAGCATAGAACTCAAGAGCAAAGGCAGTGTCCAATTAGAAGAGGGACTTGTGGAGGGGCTAAGATGGGACCAGCTTTCTGCCGGGTACCCAGTGACCAGTCCACGAAAGACAGCAGGTCCCTTGGGATGAACGCAGGACCATAAATCAAACAGCTGAATAGCAGGGCCTTCCTCATTCTGGAGGGTGGGATGTCAGGAGGGCTCAGCAGGTCGGTTTGTTGTGAGGCCTCTGTCCTTGGTTTTCAGGTGATGCCCCTGCTCACTGTGACCCCACGGGGCCCATCTTAGAAGGACACTAATCCTGCTGGGTTAGGGCCCCATCCTTATGACCTCATCTTACCTTACTGCTTGTCTTCTTTTCATGTCTTCTTCCCTCCCTCCCTCTTCTTCCTTTCCTCCTGGATGAGGTCTTTGTGTGTTCCAAGTTGGCCTTGAACTTGCTGGGTAGCCAAGGACAACCTCGAACTCCCGATCCCCCTGTGCTGAGTTTATGAGATACTTGGGTTCGAACCCGGACTGTGTTAGCACCAGGCCAGCATTCTTCCCGCTGAGCTGTATTCCTAGTTCCTGTAACTCTCAAGACCCAGGCTCCCGTTTCACCTTTGCATTCTGAGATCTGGGGGTTGGGGGGGGCGGTTAAGGACCTCAACATATGGATTTGGGGGGTGATTCATTCTAAGCCTGGGAGGGGGGACTTTGAGGGACAGGGTTGTACCTTGAATGTCTCATTTGAGGACAATTCCTACCCTCATCATACAGGAGCGGTTTCTCTTCTCTGTCACTGTGGCTCTCAGACATAAGTGTGCCCAGGGCAAAAGGAAGTCTTTTGTCTTTCTCGTGGATGTGCGTCTATCTTTCCTTAGCTTTGAGTGCTGACCTGCCTCCCCACAGGAAGGACTTTGCCCCCTATCTAGAAGCAAAAGTACTCCTTGACAAAGGACAAAAGGAAGAACCCCAATAGTTCCCTCTGGATTCACCACTAGCCAACTGGAGTATTTCCATCCTGCTTGTTGGCTCCTTAAAACTACCCTGGTAGAAGTTGCTTGTAACGGCAAAGTCCTTGGGACTCAGAGAGGTTAAGTCACTTGACAGAGGTCACATAGCTACTCAAGGGGTAAATACACACAACAAGCAGCATTAGAATGGTTTCTTTAATTGGATGAATGGCTGTGTTGCCACATTGGTCATTTTAACCCTTTAAAGGCCACTCTTAGGTGTTGTTTAGTGTCCTCGAGGCTCAGCAGTTACCACCCCTGCCCACTTTCAGGGCTCCCCATGACCTCAAAGCAAACAGCACCTCCACATGTGCTTGCACCCACTCCCCCTCCTGTTCTCCAGTCCTGGCAGTGCCAGCCTGCTGCCCATCTCTGTAGACTTGCCCACTCTGGTGGTTTTATATAAACTGGAATGCATGGTCCTTTGCATCTGGCTTTCTTCCTGAGATGTGACAGCTCTGAGGTTCACTTGTTTTTAGGCTATGAGTCGGAACATCGTGAGATTGCAACAGTTTCACTATCCAGACAGATCACATTTGTCTCCTGTCACCCAGTGATGCGCATTTGGGTTTTTTCCCCTGCCCTTTGGTGGTTGTCAGTGTTCATGTATCAATGTGTCAAGTGTCAATGTCCAGGGACACTTTTTGTTTGAAGATCTATTTCCCATTCTTTCGGGTATATAGCTTGGTATAGACTGTTGGGTTGTATAAAACTCTAGTTTTACATGGTCGAAGCATAACCAAAGTGTTTTCCATAATGGCCAGGCACCTTCACATTCTCTCCAGTGACGCTGGTGGCTTCCCATTCTCCATGTCCTCCTCAGCACGTAGTATGCCCCCTGTGTGTGAGTGTGGCCAGGAAGACTGGGGTTGTAGCTTATTGTCATTTGGTTTGTGTCTTCCACCATTAACTCTTCAGCATCTCTGTACATGCTTATTGGGTCTTCATACATCTTCTTGAGAGAAATGTCTTTTTCAAGCCCCTTGCTAACTCTTCATTTTTATCTTTTTAATATTCTCCGAAAACCCCATTTTCTAAGCCATAATCTTCATGTAGAAACACAAATTCATCTACTCATTCATTAACCCATCCATCCACCCATCCATCCACCCACCCACCCATCCATCCACCCATCCATCCACCCATCCACCCATCCACCCATCCACCCATCCATCCATCCATCCATCCATCCATCCATCCATCCACCCTCCCACCCACCC
>NC_022010.1:7645890-7681909 GCF_000317375.1 Microtus ochrogaster
CCATCCATCCATCCATCCATCCATCCATCCATCCATCCATCCACTCACCCACCCATCCATCTACCTCTCCATCCACACATCCATCCATCCATCCACACATCCATCCATCCACACATCCATCCATCCATCCATCCATCCATCCATCCATCCATCCATCCACACATCCATCCATCCTCCACCCACCACCTGCTCATCTGTCTACCCACTCATTCTCCTCCTTCCCTCTCCATCTTTCTTTCTGTTATTCCTTCATCTCATCTCTTTTATCCCCTTTCTTCTTTCCTTGTCTGTTCTTTTATCCCCATCTTTCCCCTCCAACCTTCATTTCATTCCTTCTTCATGACATCTCTTTTCCTTCTCCTCCCTCCCTTCCTTTCTCCCAGTCTTTTCTTCCATCTGTCTGTCTGACAGTTACCTGCTCCCGTGACTATGGATTGGTAACCACATCACTTCTGACATCTCTGAGCTGCTGGTTTGGATGCGGTACACTCGTCTTGCTCCGATTTGCATGACTTCGTTGTCAGTGCCTTAGGCTGCCCTAGGTGTTTGGTGGGGAGTGATCATAGCTTTTTGCTCAGGGGTTTTCCCTTGTCCCCTTTCCTGGCTAAGGCTGGTGGGAGGTGTTCTAGGAATCTCAGGCCAAGCCCCGCCTGGCTTCACTTCTCAGTTTCTTTCTAGAGTTCCTGCCTGGCTGTGTGACTGTTGGGCAGAACCAGAGTACAGACGTGCTCATGACAGGAAACGGAGTGTAGGCTTGTCTGGGCCAAGCATGCTACCTCATAGATCCTCATGGTCTTACGTGGCCTTTTGGGAAGGGGTCCAGGGTTCTCTCCATTGTCCAGGTGGGACATCTCATTTCTGGTGACTCAAATCCTGTCTCTCTGTCCCCAGCAGCCATGTGCTGATCTTATGCATATGTCTCTTTAAATCCCCACTGTTGGACAGTTCCAGGCAAAGAAACCTCACTGTTTCCAACTTCCAGTCCAGGCAGGGACATGCCACATATGAGCTGCACTGTACGGGGAGAACCTGCCTGAGCCCGGCAGCAGGCCCGTGAGGATTGATCACTGCCACAGGGGTGCAAGAGGGGTGACTGGGCAGGCAGAGAGGTGTGGCCTGCAGAGTGTGGCTTTTTTTTTTTTTTAAGGTGGTACCCAAAGGAGTCCTAGAGCCCTGCAGGACTGGCAGTTTGCAAGCAGGTTCTGCAGAAGCCACCAGAGGGCGCTCGGCTCCGTGCTGGGCAGATGGGAGTTTGGGGAGGTGGGTGCGAAGGCAGCAGGAGATGTGGTCTCACTCCTGTCCTTGGGGAGCAAGCAGTTGGGAGTGGAAGGCAGAGTTTTAGAATGTAGTGTGATTTCTGCCCCTGGACCACAGCCTTTATTCTGAATGCCCATTTGAACAAACAAACAAACAAACAAACAATAAACAAACAGCCAACACAGCCTGGGGAAGGGGGGGCAGTTTCTGAGAAGGCTTTCCTGGAGGAAGAACACCTGTCCCTGCTGGGAGGAACTGGGGCTACCAGGAAGGTTCCAGAAAGAGACGTGCCAGAGCTGAGTTATCAAGACAGAGATCAAAGAGGCTGAGCAGAGGAGGGAACTCTGGGCTGTGGAGACAGAAGGGTCAAAGGTGATAAGGCTGCTGGGTTGGAGTTCATATGGAGGATCGCTGTTGGGAGCCATGGTCAGGAGCTGGGGGTTCCTCAGAATATTGAGGGACACTAGGATGGGGAGAATGACGTTGTCTCAGAGAGTGAGAATGTTACAGATATGGTCACTTTTGGACTGGATCATGGACTATGTGTAGCAGTCTGTTGAGCAGGGAAGGCAGATCTCATGAAGTGTAGTCCCTTGGGGTGACTGGTCTCAGGGGGTCACAAACAGATGGACGCATTTGAGAGGCCTCTGGAGCTGCCTCTGCTAGGTTCTTTTGTCTCATTCTCTCCAGTGTCCTCCTCGGGGGAAAGAGGACATGGGTGCAAAGTCCTTCCTAAGATAACTTTAAGGCTTAAATGAGGAGATACCCCAAAGTCCCTGATTTGGTGTTTGGGATGCAGCTTGCACTTAATTCAGAGTAGCAGTGGCTGCTGTCACTGCCACAGATGCTGTTAATAATCTCAAGTCTCCTGTCTGGTGAAGCGCAAGGTTTAGACACTGAGTTTTGTGCTTACGCTCTGAGAGACACCCTCACTTAGCTCTGATCAGAGCTCATCGGCACTCAGCTGGAGCCCTCGGTCTTTAAGGCTTCCTCCTCTTCTCCACCCCTCCCAGTGAGATGCTCACAAGGATGTTGTCTGGGGGATAAAAGAGAATAAAAAAAATCATCTTGAGTCCTGAATTTCCTTTTGCTTATTCAGGACAGAGCTTTGCTCTGTTGTTCAAGCCAGTCTCAAAGTCAGCAAGCATCCTCCTGCCTCAACCTCCCAAGTGCTTGGATTACAGTAGCGCATCACCAAGCCAAGCTAAGCCCCTCACCTTATTTATCTTTTTTTTTTCACATTAAAAAAGTATACATTTTATAGGTGTCTTGGTTTGCTTTCTATTGCTGTGATAAAACCCCAGGGCCAAAAGCAACTTGGGAAGGAAAGGGTTAATTCAGCTCACACTTCCACCATCACATCTATCACCGAGGGAAATCAAGGCAGGAACCTGGGGGCAGGAGCTGATGCAGAGGCCATGGAGGGTGCTGCTCACTGACTTTCTTATAGAACCCAGGACCAGCAACCCAGGGATGGCCCCACCCCCACTGAAAGGCTGGACCCTTTCCCATCAATTGTCAATTAAGCAAATGCACCAAGGCTTGCCCACAGGCTAATCTTGGGCTATTTTCTCAGTTGAGGCTCTCTTTTTCCAAATGACTGTAACTGCTGTCAAGTTGACAAAAAATCAGCCCACACAACGGTGCCAATAAAATATTACTCGAAAGATAGATTATGTTAGTGTCAAGTCAAATGTCAAGTGATCACGTGTTGGGTACAGTCCTCACTGACGGGAATGTTCTAGAAGACTTAGAGATGCCCAGTTACTTTCTAGCAGTCTTGGAGTCTGCTAGTATAGGTTGTGCTTGTGTTTCACGGGTGCCCAGCCATGGTCAGGTGGACAATGTTTATATTGACTGTGTGGCTCAGACAGACTCATCTTGTTTCCTTGGTCCGCTTCTCTTTCAGAGCCAAGAAGAAGAGCAAACCGCTGAACCTCAAGATCCACAGTGGCGTGGGCAGCTGTGAGAACATCCCTGCCCAGCAGCGGTCCCCACTCCTGTCGGAGCGCTCCCTGCGGTCCTTCTTTGTGGGCCACGCGCCCTTTCTGCCCTCCACCCCACCCGTCCACACGGAGGCCAATTTCTCTGCAAGTAAGTCCCCGCTAGCCCCTAGGCTGCATTGGCTGGGGTCACCAGACCATCACCGCGCAGCCTGCCACCTTCCCTGCCAGGTGCATGCATTTTGTGCTCTTCACCCTGATTCTGAATCTCACGGGTCAGGGCGAGTCCATCACCTGACACCGCCTTCCCACATGTACAGCTTCTGGGTCCTTAGACGGTTTGAAGGGAGCGTGATTGGCGCTCGGAGGTGACTGGCAGTTACGCATCCTCAGTATCAGCTCTCTGATTGGCAGTGGTGACGGAATGCTGAAAGCAAGGCGGGGGGGCGGGGCATTAGAGGGAATGTTCATCTTTTCTCTCCGTGCTCTCCACCACCTTTCGACCACTTGTCTTAGGGTTTCTCTGGCCGTGTGAGGTCTGTGATGGCGTCATGTGATAACTGGGGTCAACGTGTATAGCTTTTGCATCTCAATGCCGTACTGGAGTTCAAGCCGGGTTAAGTGTGGCCTGGAATGTACGGTCCACATTCACAAACTCTTGCCAGACACATGGTGCTTACGACTTGAGTACAGATGGAAGTTCCTGTGGCAGAGGGACGAGTTTCCAGAAAGTTCTGATCTTATCCTGAGGCACTCTCTGTTAAAAGGTGCAGACGCGGGCAGAGGGGACCCAGGGACGAGAGCCCAGCTCCTCCTCCAGCAAGGACGCTTGTTTGGGGGATGGGGGATGTTGGCTTTTAGAAGCACTGGCCCTGGGCCCTAGGCCTGCCATGGCTGCTTGTGCTGTCCTGTTGATCTGCTGGGTGGGAAGAGGAGTTTATTGTCCACCAGGCTAATTGCTGCCCTCAGAACCTCACTCTGGTCTTGTAACAGTCCATCATAGACATAGATTATTTCTAGAGCATAAATGGGGAAACTGAGGCTCAGGGACACCAGAGGTGTCTCTCTCTCTCTCTCTCTCTCTCTCTCTCTCTCTCTCTCTCAAAGCTACACAGCTACTTAGTAGTCAGGCCAGGATTTGAATCTGGTTTTTCCTTCCTTCCTTCCTCCTCATCCTCCTTTTCCCCATCCCCACTGCGGCATGGAACCCAGGCCCACGCCCATGCTAGCCAAGCCCTCCACCACCAAGGCAGTGTCTCACCAAATCACTCAACCTGGTCTTCAGCCCACTCTACAGCCTCCGATGCCTTCGAGTTTAATTCTTCCTGCCTCAACCTCCCCAGTAGCTAGGGCCCCAAGCCTGTGCACCAGTTCCCTCCGAGATCCACACGGAATGACGTTGCCATCTCTAAATGGGGGTCGTTTATTACTGAAGCAGTCTTCACTCTCCAGGGAGCCTGTGTGCTCTTCAGTGAGGAGATCTGTCACTCCTATCCCCGGACACGCAATTATGTGGGTAGACAGGGCCTTAGCATTGAACTTAGATGGGTCCACAAACACGCACAGGGCTTGTGTTGCGGGGCCGCTGAAGGTCTCCACCAGAGGGACCCATGGAGATATTAATAGGAGAACATTCTGGTGTATGGCTTAATCCCAGTGCTGGGCTGCTCAGGCCAGACCTCAAGTGAATTAAAACAGCCCCAGGACAGAGATGTCAACAGCAGAAGGCCAATTTATTCATTTGTCAAGAGAGGTCACTGTCTGGGAAGCCAGAGATTCTCCACGTGGTCGGCCTGCTTGGTAGTCAGGGAGTCGCTTGGTGAGCAGCAGGAAGAAAAGGGGCCACAGACCAAACAACTGGGGCAGTAGATGAGACCTGTGCCAGGCCGAGAAATACGGACCCTGGGGGAGATGACTGGGTGTGAGTCCTAGCATTGAGTACTACAGTCTAGTAATAGGCTCAGGGAATTTTAGTTGAAGCCTCACTTTCCTTATCTGTAAAATGGGCCTATTTTACATTAGCCACACAGGTGGTGTGGCCAGTCCCTTTGTACAGGGCTTGTACGTGGTAGGTACTTGTCACTGATGGCTGTTCCATGCCTCATGGTTAATTATTGCTGTCATCTCAGGGTCCCTATCCTTGTCCCTTCCCCATAGCCTTAAGAAGCTTGGGATTTACCTAGGCACAGAGCTGATGGTAGCCTCTTGCAGCCAACTGCCTTGGGCTTCACTGTCTTCTGATCCTTTCTGAGGGGCCAACTGTGGCTCTGACCTGTGGTTCTGGCCAGAGTGAAGACATCTATCTGTGTAAACAAACAAAAACAAAATAACAGGGGCTGGAGAGATGGCTCAGAGGTTAAGAGCATTGCCTGCTCTTCCAAAGGTCCTGAGTTCAATTCCCAGCAACCACATGGTGGCTCACAACCATCTGTAATGAGGTCTGGTGCCCTCTTCTGGACAGACAATATTGCATGCATAATAAATAAATAAATATTTAAAAAAAACAAAATAACAACAAACAAATTGTATTTGGGTTGTTTTTTCTGTCCTACTGCAGTCCCCCAGGTTTCCCCTTTCCTTGGTCTCCAACATGGAGGACAGCCTTGTCTGCTAGCCTGGGGTCAGCAACAGAAAAGACTTTGTTAAAAAGCAGCACAGAGCTGTGCATGATAGCATGCATGCCTATAATTCCAGCACTTGGGAGCCTGAAGGCCAGCCTGGGCTATATAGCTAGTTATAGGACAGCCTGGGCTACATAGCTAGTTATAGGACAGCCTGGGCTACATAGCAAGGTCTAGGCCACTCTGGGCTACAAAATAAGTTCTAGGCTAGCCTGGACTACAGAACAAGACTTAAAAGGCAGCTCTTGGGAGCATGGCTACCATTTGGATAATCCTGGTGTTTGTATATAGAGGCTGTCGTTGACTTCCTCCGAAGGAACAGGAAAGTACTGGATTTTGTGGGAGACGGAGGCCCACAGGGTGTATGATCTGTTCCATGTTTTGCCTTCAGTTTGGCCCTACTTGAGCCTTCATTCTGTACTTCCCAGGCAGGAATTTTCTTCTTCTATCCGGGTCTCAGGTTCCTCATCTATTCAACAAGAGACTTGAGACAGTTACTGGACTCAGAGCACTGGGATTAGAAAAGAACTCAGCCTCCAGACACTAGCTCCTGCTTGCGTGCCATATTCCCCGGTCCCCATCACTCCCGGCTTTGGGGCTTTGGTGCCTGCTTTGTTCCTGCAGACCCAGCCCAGAGAGTCCCTGGGCCATGTCGCTGGGGCCCACCTGGGTTTGCATCGATCACCATCTGTCCTGGTCCCAGTGTGTAATTTGAAGGATGGTAACACACCATCCTCTTATCCCTGGTAGTGACACCAGGAGATGCAGGGCAGAGCTGGCTGGAGGGGCAGGGTCTCGGGACCCCAGGGCGCCCAGCTTCTGGGTACAGGAATCCTCTATCTCCATGAGTGTTTACCCTACTCCTTTGATGTCAGGGTGTCCCGCAGGACAAAGGAGGAAGTGAGAGTCCCAGTTGGCAGAGGAATCAAGTCACACCAAGGCTCGCCAACCGATGGTGTTCACGGGTCAGCTGAGATATGCCAAGATGTAAGATGTCATTCGTCCATGCCTCAGCTTATGATGGGGTGCGTCCTGATAAGTCCACCATTAGTAGAACATGCCAGGACTTGAGAAACACCAGATACGGCAAACGTACTGAGTCCCACAGCCTAGCGGCTGGAGTTGCACCCAGGCTCGATTTAGAGAATCTCATCCAGGCATCCCCAGAGGTGCTACACCCAGTATGTCTTAATGGACTAGAACACATCTATTAGTCTGAAGCTGGGCAAAATCCCTGAGCCCAAAGCTTATTTTCCGAGTCACTTATATCGTTCCCTGTGACGGGAAAGACCGTCTGTGTGAACACATTTTTCTGCCGTCATTTGACATGACCTGTTAACTGTCACATGCCAGGGACTTGTGGCTCTTTGTCCCGTTGTCTTCAATCCCAACTGCTATAGATGAGGCTGTGTCGAAAGACCCTTAAATAGTCTACTTCAGAGTGTGTTACAGTCCGCAGGGAGGATGGGATGGGGGCTGGTGCTTAGTGCTCCATGACTCAGTAAAGGGGAGTGTGTCATGTGATGGAGTGACGAGAATACCAATCGCTGTCGGTACCAAGAGTCATCGGCATTCACCATGTGGTGACAAAGGTCTTGTCCAAAGCCCTCTCCCTTGTTTAATTTCTACGTCACAACCCTCTATAATGTTGAGACTTTTATTATCCCCTCTTCAGAGATAAAGAAATGGAGGCTGAGGTTAAGGACCTGGTCACAGGTCACAAGGTCCGGAAAGCAGCGCAGGGGCGGATCATTCGTTCTGCAAGGCCACCTTCATCGTCCCTCTTGCTTCTTGATTGCCTTCTGCTTTCTTCCTGGTTTGGGGAGCTGTGTGGTGGTTTTGTGGAAGAAGCTTCTTTGTTAGCACGCTGCGCCCGCACATGTTTCCCCGTCCCCACCCCTGGGCTCTGCTGTTCATGTTCACTGCCTCGATGGGTCCAGGTGGTGGTAGTCCCTGAGGCGGGCAGGCAGCTGCTGAAGAGTGGCTGAAAAGCCAGTTCCTGGCAGCTTCTGCAACTCATTCATCTTGAGTGTCTTCCATTTAAGCTGAGGAATGACCTAGTCCTCTCAAAGAGTTCTGGGAGTTTCCGTGTTAGCTGCCTGTGGCCCTCCAGCCCTACAGGGCAGCAGTCGCCAAAGAAAACAAGTGGCTCTATCTCTACGATGTCCCCATCAATGTCATTATGGTAGCAGCTGGAGTCATATCCCAGGGCCAAGGAAGCAGTCTCCTTCAGCTGATATCTTGGAAGATGCTATACTCTCTCTGGGGCTATCCCTCCAACCCCTGTGGGCACCACTTCTATAAGCAATTCCTGTCCCTTGTCCTGGAAACAGGGGAGGAGCTGACACCAGCCAGGAACCTAACCTTGTACTTACCTGGACGCTGAGTCAGATCCCTGTGTGGTGGGGGCGGAGGCAGCAGGTGGCAGTAAAGGGTGATGAAGCTGAACGGTCGTGTTCCCACCAAGGCAACTGCTGGGGTTATAAAGATACCCGGGATGGGGCTGATTATATAATGGGGTTTAATGAGGCTTGAAGCCAAGGCTCATTACCCCTGGAAGAGGGGGAGGAGAGGCACACATCTCCACAGACGTTGGCAGCTTGATCCACAGGACCATTCAGAGACCTGTGAGGAGCGCTGGCTTGGGGTAGCTTCTCCAGCAGGAAATATATATCCCATAAGGATGCCCCAAAGGATTTGACTCTCCAGGTGCCGGTGTTGGTGCCTGTCCCTGCGCTGACCCATCAGACCCAGGAGCTGCTTGGCATCTAGACCTCCGTTAGAACACCAGGCTCTAGGAGGTTTCTGTTGTACACGTTCCCTGCTGCATCCCACAAGGCCCTGAGGCGTTCTGCTTTGTAGGCATGAAAAGCTATCCGCTTGGAGATAAAATGGTCCACAGGTGTCCCTGAAGTTCTGGTTTCTGCAGCTGCCACTTACTGCATCCCATCTCCAAGAAGCCGCTTCAAAACTCTCTACCCTCACTCCCTCTCCTTGCCTCTGTCTGGATCATTCTCTTGCTCGTCACTTTCACCTCAGTGATGCCAGGGATAAAACGTTTCTGTACCCACTGAGGCAACAAATCAAATCAGGCCAAATTAGTAAGTCCAGGTTTAATCTGAACAAAGCATCCCCTGGTGGTCCCACGGGAGGAGGAGAAACCACAAGGGGGTCCCACTAGGGGACGTTTGTGGACCAGACCTTAAATACCCTCCCAGGGTGGAGCCGCTGCTTGGTGGGCTTTCTTTGGCTGCTCCAGGGAGATCCCCAACAAGGGCTCCTGGTTTCCACATGTGTCCTAGACCTCCCACCAGCAAGAGCCAAATGTAAACACATGGTAGAGACTTGACTGTTTGCTGGGTATGGTAGCGCATGCCTGGTGCCTCAGGCTGAGGCAGAGTTTGAGACCAGTGTGAGCTTCTCATTCCACAACTAACAACCGCAGAGCCTTCCTGTTGTCCCTAGTCCAACACAAGCAGGACGAGGAGGGAGCCAGAGAAGGGGGTCTCCCAATCAGAGCTGTCACACACCTTGTCCCCACCAGCAGATTGCATAAATCAGAATCCTTTGGCTCTAGGACTATTTTACATTTTGAAACCTTGCCCTCACTGTATATCAGTATCCGAGGGTTGAGTGTGCAAATTCAGCTGAGGCTAAAAGGTATTTAAAGCGATAATTCCTCCTCTCGGATGGGCTATAGACTCTGGGCTTGTCGTTTAGTTACTCAACAGTACAGTGTGCCGCCTCCTCACACACTTGGGCGCTGGACTGCTGTGCTGTAAGTAGCCAGAGCTCATGAAGCTTCCACAGCAAGGTGTGCAGGGATTCTGGGCAAGCATGCTGCCTGAGCATCCCTCAGTGTTCACACCCACAGATTTTGATTCCCTGGGATGGATACTTTGTGGATAGGGAGAGAGAAATTGAGCTTCAAACACAAACGAAGTTGCTGGGGTGATGCTGAGAACGTCTGAGCCCAGCCTGATCCCTCCATCTTCATCATTTCTTTGTATTTGGTCCCCACTCTCATTTCACAGACTACTGGGGTCTGGGCAGCACATTTTCTTGCCTCCTCACATACCTTTGACCCTGGACCAGTGTTTTCACCCAGCTGTGCTCCATCCTCAGCTGTCGCCCCAGCAACAGCCTCCATCAATATGTTTCCAGATGAGAAACCTAAGGCCAGAGAGTAGAAATCACTGGCCCAGGGCTACAGGGCTGAGGTTGGAGATAGCCTTCCTCGTGCCCATCTGTGAGTATTCTTCCAAGAAGGGTGACCAATATCTGTGTCTGCCATCACTCAAAATGTTTAGCAGCGAGGTAGGGGAAACCCGCAGGAGACCATGTCTCTGCTCAGCCAGGGAAACATTTTGCTGTGTTCAGGGCTGCTGGTGGCGGTGGCAATGGTGGTGGTGGTGGTGTGTGTGTATGTGTACACGTGTGCATGCACACGTCACCTGCAAGGCCACTCCCTGGTTCTTATGAACTCCTTTTCTATTGCCTTGTCTGCCAGCAAACTTTGCAGTTTGGCCTCAGCGTGAAGCTGGCATCCTCAGACCTTTTGTTATGATTTTGTTATGATTGCGCCCACCAGGAACCGTAGCAACCAAAATCGGTTGGTAAGTGGTTGGTGCTAGGAGCCAAGGGTGTCATTTTGTGTCTATTGGATAAGTCTGTCCTGATTCTGGTTCAAGCGTAGGCTGTCAGAGTGGGCAATCCCTGTCCCTGTTATTGGGACCTAGGGTCTGAATGTCACTGCCTTCGTCCCAGGAACTCCCCAGATGAAGGATCCTCAGACATGACTTGGTTTATAAGAAGTTGCACAGATCCAGGACTCTGTGGAGTATGCCAGGCATTTCTGTGCCTTCTCCACGCCCACGGCACCCCTTTCTGAGAGTGACGGAACAGACTCCAGGAGAGGAAGTCTGTGGCTGCATGTGTGGTACATGACACAGCAGAACCAAGGCTGGAGCCCAAGGTGCCTTCACACTTCAGGTTTTGTGGGCTTTCTGTACTTTGAGCCTCCACTGTCTGTCTGTCTCTCTGTGTTGTTCAATGTACCTTGTATGTGCCTGCAATTGCATTGGTATGAGTATACATGCATACGGTATATGGGTCTTGGGGAAAGACAGCCTGGAGTGTTGATCCTCAGGAACCTTCCATCTCTTGTTATTAGGCAGGCTCTCTCATTTACCTGGATCCTTACCACATGGACCAGGCTAGGTGGAGGGCAAGTTCCCAGGGATCTGCTATCTCCGCCTCCTGCTTCTCCATCACTGGGATTATAGATGCTTACCACCATGCTCAGTTTTCTTTTCTTTTTTCCCATGGGTTCTTGGGATCTGAGCTCATGGCCTCATGTTTTCAAGGCAAGTGCTTTACTAACTAAGCCACTCCTGGGCCCCAAGTTTCATGAGATAGTAGTTTGGGGTTGGGGTTCACTGTTTTAAACAAAATTGTTCCCTTTATTCCAACAACCCATTACCCATCTACTGAGTTAAAAGATGTAGAAGTGACCTCTGACCCCCCCACCCTGGCTGTGATGACCCATCTTTTAGTTTTTCTGAGCTCATTTTTTAATCAGAAGTTGCAAGTTTTCTCCTGGGAAGGGCCAGAGAACCTTCTCAGGGTTGTAGGCTGTGTGAGTCGGGTCTCCGTTGCTGTGACCAAACACCCGGGGGAGTTGACTTCCAATGAGGAGAGGGTTTATGTTGACTCATGGTTTCAGAGGTCTCAGTCCATGTCTGCCAGCCCATTGCTTTTTGCTATTAGGATGAAGTAAAATGATGTTGAGTCCGGTGCCTGTTGCATAGGAACTCATATCTAAGGGTTATTGTTGTAGTTGGTACTGTCAAGTTGACAAACTCTAAGTGTCACGTAGGAAACATACCTCTCTGAGGGATTGTCTGAATTAGGCCAACCAAGGTGGGCACACTAAATGTGGGCAGCACCGTTTTACAAGGCACAACCCCCAACCACATAAAAAGGAAACTGAATCTGAGCCCAGCATTTATCCCTTTCTGCTTCCTGGCTGTGAATGTAATGTTGGGCCAGATGGTCCATATCTCCACACATCCCCCATGGAGCACTATGTCTGGTCCGTATCTCCACACATCCCCAATGGAGCACTATGTCTGGTCCATATCCCCACGCATCCCCATGGAGCACTATGTCTGGTCCATATCCCCATGCATCCCCCGTGGAGCACTATGTCTGGTCCATATCTCCCTGCATCCCCCGTGGAGCACTATGTCTGGTCCATATCTCCACAATCCCCCCATGGAGCACTATGTCTGGTCCATATCCCCACACATCCCCCATGGAGCACTATGTCTGGTCCATATCCCCACGCATCCCCCATGGAGCACTATGTCTTAATTACCTTTTTGTTGCTGCAACAAAACACCATGACCAAGTCAATTTATAAAAGAAAGTGTTTAATTTGGGGCTTATGGTTTCAAAGGGTTAGAGTCTGTGGTTACCTTGTTGGGGACACGGCAACAGGCAGGTGGGCATATTGCTGGAACCGTAGCTGAGAGGTCACATCTTGAGACATGAGGAAGGGGAAGCAAGAGATATGGTCTTTTGAAACCTCAAAGCCCACTCCCAGTGACATACCTCTTCCAACAAAGCCACACCTCCCAATCCTTCCTAAACAGTTCTGCCAGCTGGGGCCCAAGTGTTCAGATATGTGAGCCTATGGAGGCCATTCTCTTTCAAACCACCACAGTTTATAACCTCCAGCTGTGAGCCCAACTGTTAACTCTTCCTGCTTCAGGGTGCCTTTGTCAGGTGTTTTGTTGCAGCACTGAGGAAAGTAACCAATATTGTCATCACTAAAGTTGAGGATAAAGTACTGAGTCCATGTGAAACCTAAGCATGAGGGGGTTGTCAGTGCTGTTCTAGGTCAGCCATGTTTGAATGTCTGCCCAGTTTTGTGCCTGCCCGCGAGTTCTCTGAGCCCAGAGGCTCGGTGGAAAACCTACGCTTTGGAAATAGGACACTGAGCCCCTGAAGATGAGGATTATGACTAGTGATGTTGCTCACCTGTGTCAGTTCCCGACAGATACCGGCTCAGCGTGTTGAGTAGGTCTACAAAAGATGGTGACCCACCATGTAGCCGTTGAGTTTGAGGCCATGTCCTGTGTGAGTTTTTGTTCAATGAGCTTTTCAAAACGTGGCCGGGGAGACAGCACAGTGGTCAAGAATGCTTTCTGCTTTCATAGATGTCCCAAGTCATGTCAGGTACCTCACAACTACCTGTCACTTCCATTCTAGGGGATTTGATACCCTCTTCTGGCCTCCCTGGGTCCCGGGGAGGAAAAAGAATGCTTCCCAAATTCCTGAATCCTAACTGGCTTCTGGGATCACAAGTTCAATGTTATCATTGATCAATTAGAAAGATCCAGCCCACATGGAGATGCAGTCACCTTTGTAAAGCTTGATGGAGGCAGCATCTGTCTTATTCACTTTGCCACTGACATCAACATGGACCAGAGAGGTAGAGTAGTGTTCTCAGGGTTACCAAGAATCCAGAAAGATTTGTGGTAAAAATAGATTTGCCCTGCAGTCTGAACTCTCTTCGCTTTGCTCAATGTGATGGTCAGCTATGGCAGTCATCTGGAGTCATGGACATACATACCCAGGAACCATGAGTTGTTTTTGCATCTGTCTACCCAGCCTAAAAGATCTTTGCCTGATCCCCAGGATACTGGGACGAGGAGGCATTGAGCAACTCAATCCTGACTCAGCATCTAGATGGCTAGGGGATGCAGAAAGCAAAGACCTGATTATAGAGAGATCTTGTCAGAAGACCAGGGGTGGGTTTCCAAGTAAGCGCTACTCATGTTGAGACCTGAGAGCTACTCAGGAGTAGCCCGTGATGAATGGAATTGGAACTACATTAGTAGAAGTGGGATCAGACTTACTGATGGGTTTTAGGGATTTAGGACATTTAGAAGGAGCACAGGGGAGAGATGTAGATGATGCTGGAGGCAGGACAAGAGTCAGCCTTAGTGTTTGACTGTATAGATATTCATCTTGGGTCTAAAGGAGGTGGGACAAGAGTCAGCCTCTGGTGTTTGACTGTATAGATATTTACCTTGGGTCTAAAGGAGGTGGGACAAGAGTCAGCCTTGGCGTTTGACTGTATAGGCATTCACCTTGGGTCTAAAGGAGGCTTTCAACCCTCCGGCTCTGGTACCAGCTTACTTGCCGCGGCTTCTGCTCTTGTCTTTCTCCAACAGGATGCAGAATCTAGCTTAGGTATGAGGGCAAGCTCCAAAGTCTCCATCTCAGAAGTCCCTGAATTCCTCACAGGGAGCAGAATCTCACAGGGGCATCTGCTGTGATTTGTGTGTTCTACAAAGATGTGCAAAAGTCTTCAGCCCCAGGGCCACAGGGTAGGGACCTTACTAGAAAGGAGGGCCATTCCAGGTCTAATTAGCAGCCTGAAAGTGAGGTCATACTGGAAGTGGTGTGGGTCATTAGTACAAAAGCTGGTGTCTTATGAGAAGAAGAGACCTTAAGACCTTGGGAGATGGCTCTGTGGGTAATGTGCTTGTAAGTCTGAGAAGGTGAGTTATGATTCACTGAAGAGAGGTACAGTGGTGCATCTCTGTAACTGTGATGCTCCTACAGGGAGTGTGGTGCTCCTACAGGGAGTGCGGTGCTCCCACGGCAAGTGTGATGCTCCCACGGCAAGTGTGATGCTCCCACGGCAAGTGTGGTGCTCTCACGGCAAGTGTGGTGCTCCTACAGCAAGACTTGAAGCAATAACAGGATTCCCAAGCATTCATTTGACACCTAGCCTGCATGCACGGTGGTTAAAAAAACGATGCTTTATTTCAAACAAGGCACAGAAGGTTGTCCTCTGACCTACATGCACACACATACTCACATACAAACTCACATATAGACTCTCTCTCTCTCTCTTTCTCTCTTTCTCTCTCTCTCTCTCTCTCTCTCTCTCTCTCACACACACACACACACACACACACACACACACACACACACACACACACATACACACAAAGATTCTTACTTTCTTTTCTGTTGAAACGGGATCTCATTATGTAGCCCTGGCTGTCCTGGAACGTCCTGTGCAGTCCAGGATGGCTTGGAGCTCACAGAGATCCACCTGCTTCTGTCTCCCTCCCGAGTGCTGGGGATAAAGGTGTGCACCATCCAACTTACATACAGTTTTGTTTTGTTCTGAAGAAAAAGAGGGGAATTTGGGCATAGAGAAAGCCAGGAGGCATGTCATGTGGCTACAAAGGTCCTGGCAGTCAGGAGGCCACCAAAGAGTCTCGTTCACCATCAGAAGCCAGAAGGAGCACCAGACACTGTACCCAGGGGCTCTGCAGGGGCACCTTTTCTTGACACCAAGAAGAACAGAATGGTTTGGCCTCCAAATACCCCAGAAGATGAAGTTCTGTTGCTTCCAGCCCCCAGTTTGTGGCATGGCCTGTGACAGCCTCTGGAGACTGTAAAAAGCTTCTGCTTTGGCCCCAGTGACGTGAGTACCAGGCTAACGAGCCAGCATTGCGGGGCCTTTATGGTAGACTGGGGAGCCAGTGTGGCACCTTTGGGGGAAGTGACACAGCTCTTCTCAGCTGTGAAATTGAGCATCAGTCATTGAGTTCCAATGGTCGCCTCACAGATGGCCCCCTAGTGACCATAAAGAGTTAAATGCAGCTTCTCCAAATGCCCCTTGGCTCTCCGGGCAGCAGTTTGTGTGTGTGTAGTGGGGAAGGTAGGGAGGGCTCCTGGCAGAGAAGGGGGATGAAGCCAGTTAGTCCTGGGCATACAGATCTCTAGTGTCTGCCCTACCAAGGAAGAAAACTCTTCGGATTTAGCCATTTTCCTAGTTAAAAAGGTCTAAAGATATGGCCCGATTGGTAGAGCACCTGCCTAGCAGGAAGATCTTCGGCTCAATCCCCAGCACCTCATAAACAGGCATGGCGTGCACACCTGTAATCCCAGCACTAGGAGAGTGGGTATAGGAGGGTCAGAAGCTCAAGGTCATCCTCAGATATAGAGAAAGTTTGAGCTAGCATGGGCTATACAAACTATCAAAAAAGGGGCTCATTGGAATCCCTTTGGCTTCACCTTTACAACCCATTTTCTGGATTAATAATAAACTCAGCAGCTTCTTGATTTGAAAGGGCTACTTACTCAGAGCGCCTATGATGTTATGTTAGTGTTAAATGCATTCAAGCCCCTCCCCTTGCCTGCTCCAGGTTCTGTAGTCCCATGTGGTGTGACATGATGTGACACTGGTCCCTGAGACTCAAAGGCCTCCGTTTGGAATGAGGGTCTTTGTTCTTCCCTCCTCAGCAGAACCATAAAGGTTGACCTCAGCAGTAGCTGGCAGAGTCTGATTCCCCTGTGGAGGCTGTTAGGGGAGAGTCCCAAGCAGGCTTGTAGAGAGTCTGGGGAGGTGCACACCATCCATTTGAGGTTTCCAGTGGCATGCAGATGCTGACTGAACCCCAGGGTGTTAGATCCCTGGAGCGTGAGCTATAGACAGTTGTAAGGGGCTCTTTGGGAACCAGCTCTCTCCTTCTACCATGTGGGTCGTGGGAATCGAACTCAGGTCATCAGGCTTGGCTGCAGGTGCCTTTACCCACTGTGTCATCTCACTGGCACATATAGAAGTATTTAAGTAAAATACTCCCAACAATCTGGTGGGTAAACTCCATGGGCCAGCCACCTATCTGGGTGAATAGAATTTTCTTTGAAGCAGGTTTGGGATTTAAGAGTGGTGGGTGAGCAGGTCAGAAGTGCAGTGAATCCTGCCCTTTGAGACCTGGTTCCCTGTGGATTCTGTTTATTTAGACAGCTATCTGTAATGGTCTGTCCTGTGCCTTTAAGAGACAAGCTCTGCCCACTCCCCCACAGCCAAGGCAGGCAGATCTTCCTTCTTACCTGCTGCCCTAGCCCCTTCCTTTCCATCTCTCATCTCTCTCCCAAAGAGGTAGCTGCTGCCGTGGCTCCTCTCCTTTCCCCCTTACTCTCTACCTTTCTATGTGCTTTTCTCCCTTCTCCCCATCCCTTTTTTCTTTTTCCCTTCATAACCCACTAAGTAAATACCCACCTTCTCTGCATGGTGTGCCTATCTGTCTTGCCTATCCGTCTTGGTCTCTCACCTGCCACGTGGCTCCCTGCCTGGGACTGGCTGCCTTCGAGACCGCGTGGTCTCTGCCCGCCTCCCACTGCTACCACTCGGGGAAACTGTACCCACCATGTGGCTCCTTGCCCAGGACCCGGTTTTACCGCTACCATTGCACTATCCCCTGGTTATACAATATTCAGTATTAGGGGGAGTTGGGTGGGGAGTGTTAGTGAACTCTGAAGTATTTTTGTTATGTTTCTATATACCTAAAAAAGGGTTCCAAAGTTTTAAAAAATGGATTAAAATAACTTGTTTTTATCTCATCTTTGCCCCAGATTTATATATATATTGATTTTCGAGACAGGGTTTCCACATAGCTTTTTGGTTCCTGTCCTGGAACTATCTCTTGTAGACCAGGCTGGCCTCAAACTCACAGAGATCCACCTGCCTCTGCCTCCTGAGTGCTGGGATTAAAGGCGTGCGCCACCACCACCAGGCTCAGATTTTATATTTTTATCTTAATTTTTGTCTCAATCTTTAAAACAATTCCTTTTACATTCTTAACTTTCCACTCCTTGGGGTTAAGTCATTCATCTTTCTAAATTCTCTTCTGCCCTTCATCCCTTACGTGTTTGCTTCATTGGCTGGCAGTCTCCACAGCTTTCAAAATCTCTGCCTTTCTTTTTATCTCACCATTGAGAAGACAATGAATTCGTGGATTCTGTTTATTGAAGTTTAAGTTTTAGGTCGCTTGTCTTCCAGATTGCTCACCGTTTTAATCACTTTGTAACCAGCTGTCTCCCCTCATTATACCCTGTGCTTTGTAGCCGTGGCCTCCAGGGCACATGTGTTAAAGACTTCATCCTCAAGGTTGGGAGTTAGTGAAACCTGGGAGGCAGACACCAGTGGGAAGTCTTTGGGGAGTGGGTGGGGGGAATGCAGTGCTCCCCGAGGGAACCACAAGCTCTCCTTTCATTTTCAACAGTTGTCTTGAGGCATGTGGTTTGTGGTACTTTCCTGGTCAGTGTGGAACAAGGAGCCCCTGGGCGGGGCAGGGCAGGGCAGGGCAGGGCAGGGCAGGGTTCACTGTGGCGGTTTGAAGATGCATACCCCTTTGTGGTGGGGAAGCCACAGTGGCGGTGGCTGAAGGGTAAAGCAGCTGTCTCGAGCATCCACAGTGAGGCAGCAGGGAGAGATGAAGGCTGGTGCCCAGCTCACGCTCTGTTTCTCACACGTCTGGGTCCTCAGCCCACAGTACTGTGCTGTGCACATTGAGGGTGACTTTTCCTGCTTTAATGTCCTCAGTCTAGAAACTGAGGAGTCATGACGAGTGATTTGAAATCACTTTAAGTTGGCAAGGAGGCGAGGAGAGGTCAGAAGACGAAAAAGTCAAGAGCCCCAAATGACACTGGGACTCTTGGGCTGGCCGAAGCCGTCCTATGACTGAGGACAGAGGGATGAGGCTGCCCAGAGGCCTGTATCCTCGGTGATTTCAAGTCCAGTCAAGTTGGCCGTGAAGATGCTCACATCAGAGTAGCTAGGATCAGAGAGACAGCGAGTGTGTCTGGGTTGGTCGCCTTTCTCTTTTCCTCTCTTTATTGTACCCAGGCCCCAACACTGCAAACTGGTACTTTCCCAGACTTCTTTCCCTGCAGCTAGTCTTCTTTGGAAATGTCCTCATAGACACCCCCAGAAACATGTTCTACTAATCTCTGGGGTGCGTCTCAATGAAAGCAAGTTGATAGACACATTAAGCGACACTCTGTATCCATCCATCAGGCTCCAGCCATGTATTTACCACGAGTTCATGACTGCAGGCATACCAAGAAGCTGTTCCTACCCTCAAAACAAATATTTTTATGGATTTTTCTACAGTAAATGATAATAACAATTCAGATCTTGAATATTGCCTTTGGGTTAAAAGTGGGTTTTTTTGTGTATATTATCTCATTTGATAAATAACGCTAATTGCCTCCACCCTGATGAAAGCGGCCCAGTTCTTGTAGATGAGTGTGTGGCAGTCACTGGGGCTTCACTTGGGTCTTGGTCGGTAATGAGCACTTAGCATGCTTCAGGAGGAACGGGCTGGAGATTATCTCAAAGTATTATCATAATGTTTAGCATATTGGAATAGAGATGAAGAGACATAATTAGGCGTGGCCGATGTAGATGGAAGCTAAGTTCTTTGTTCCTGATGGAGAATAAAAGACTTGGATTAATAATAATCACACCAAGTAATCATGAAGTTGATTTCTGGCCATCACAGGAAATCTTCAGTATTTTTCAAATGTAGAAATGTTTCAGACCGTCTCCAAGGCCGTGTGGCATTGTAAGTGGAATTTCAGACTGCAGAGATGTCCCAGTCAATTCATGGCAAGCTGCCCCAACGATGCTATCTTATGGAACATGACTCAGACCACGAAAGTGATAGTCGCACAACACTATGAAGTGGACCAGAGTGATCTGTGTCCTTTGTGTGTCCAGGTGTGGGTGCTCTGAACCAAGCTCTTTTCATGTTTTATCACACACGTCCTTGTAAAGTCTCCTTGGGAGCAACTCTCCTTATGCCCAATGTGCAGATGGGGAGACTGAGGCATAGAGAAGTCTAGTGTCCACCTCAAGAATACCAGCTGATAAGTGGTGGAGTTCTGGTAGAAACTCAGAATTAACTCCAGAGCCGAGGCTCTTACTCCCTTCTACATAGCTCCGGAATTCAGACACCCCCCCACACACACCCCTACACATACACAAAGACTGGAACTTCCCCCTGCAATCTGTTGATGCTGGGGTGGAATTGTTGCATGGTTCAGGCTGTGTCTGTGGACTGGGGGTGGCTGGGCTGCCTGGGCTGGGCCTTTTCTCCCCGCTGTCCAGAACTTGCTCTGAAGTCCAAATCCTGAGAAATAAGCCCACCGTGTTGGCCCTTGCTACTGGCTGTCGAGCTGGGGGAAACTGAGTCCATCATATTCAGGGGCTCAGGAGAGGGTCAGCATCCACAGTGGCTGACCCCCAGACCTTTGCTCATCTCATCACTGCTCCCCCTTCAGTCAGATGCACTCTAAAGGCGCAACCCATGAGCAGGTATTGATTAATCCTGGGTAGTAGGTCCTTCTTAATGGTGTGTGCAGATGGGAGCAATGTAGGATAAATAAATTCAAAAACCACTCTGGGTAGAAGGGGACAGGGTCTCATGCAGCTCAGACTAGCCTGAAATTCCGTGGCCAAGGATGACCTTGAGCTTCTGATCCTATTGCCTCCGCGCCCAAGTGCTAGGAAGTACGTGTGCACCACTCACCTGGTATGTGTGGTACTGGGGATCAAACCCAGGGCTTTGTACGTGCCAGGCAAGCGCTCTACCAGCAGGGCCACATCTGGCATCAAAAAGTCACTCCTGTTCACTGTGATAGACCAGGCCCTGTGCCCAGCACCCAGGTGCAGTCTCCCAGACCTTTCTGGCTCCGAGGGAGCTCACGAAGGATGGGGATGGAGTAGGAGACTGTTTTACAGAGAAGAAAAGCTGTCCGATGTGGGCTCAAATCTCGGTGCCCCTTTCATGACCACCTCATTCACATCAAGTGACTCTCTTAACCTCGCCGCTCCTCAATTTTCTCATCTCCGAGTGAGGATAATAATCCCCACAGTACAGATCCGCTGTGATAAATAAAAGAAGACAGACATAAAAGACTACAGATCGGATGATTCCACTTGCATGAGATGCTCGGAAGAGACAAATAGGGAAAGACAAATGGAGAATTGCTGCTCTGGGCTGAGCACACTGAGCGGCTTGGGTGGGGTGTCTTCCTGAGGTGATGGAATATTCTAGAATTGCCACAGGGTGATGACCTCGATTCTGTCCGTTTTCTAAATGCCCTGGGATTGTACGCTTGGAATGAGTAGATTTCAGAATGTGTCGATTATACCTCAATAAACTTGTTTAAAAGAATAAAAAAATAAAGCGATCTGCTTAAAGGCTCAGGTAAGATGATGTCACCACCCAAGACAGGCCTGCGAGCAAACAGGCAAACGCACATTGTCAGGATTTTAAAAATGGCTCAGTGGGTTAGGATGCTCGCTGTGCAAGCCTGGTGATCTGAGTTCAATACCCGGATCTCAGGATGGAAGGAGAAAACCAGCTCCCCACAGTTGTGTTCTGACGTCTCCTTGCACATGTGCTAACCCCGCCCCTAAACCAAAATAATAAATAACTTGAAAGATGGAAGCTGATCACACCTGGGGCATCTTATGATACCCCTTCCACCCAGAGCCCAGAGAGCATCAAGGAAGAGGAGAAAGAAAGATTGTAAGAATCTAAGTTGACAGAATGGCTCTATCCTCTAAGTGAGACAGGGCTGCTGTACTCATAATCTCACAGAAGCTGTGGTCACTCACACAAGATCAGGTGATGGACCAGCCTGACTCCATCTTAAGACTGGAAACCATCTTGCTACAAGGTTGCACGAACTCAGGTTTACCACAGAACTCAGGTTTGGCCCGGCTTTAACCTATTCCTGGAATTTGACATGTTCCACACACTATGAAATCTGATCACATCCTGAACTTTGTCCTGATAAGATACGATACTCTGCTGAAAAATCTTGAGATGTTCAGCCAAGATGATCTGTCAAATAATCTTATCAGCTGTCGGCTTCTGAAATTTGCCCGCCAAAGTCTCGTATTACCAAATTTCTCTGAAAATCCCCAGTCTGTGCCTTTATCTCCTATAAGACGGAGGCCTGAAAAATTCACCCACACTGCTCTCTCAAATCCCACTCTGGAGAGTTGGATTTATGCATAGTAAACAATGTTTGGTTATTTATCTTTAATTTGCATGTTTATCTTCATTCTTGCTCGGTGGGAATCCACACAAGTCGGTCAACACTCCAGCATGTATGGGGGTGCAGGCCCCACCCCTGAGAGCTCTTGCCACTTGATGGTTGTTAGAGGAGAGAGTCAAGTTTCTTTCGTGATGTGGCCCATGGTAGGTTACCCATGCTCCAGGCAGTGGCATTTTACACCTGTGCACATACAGGAACACTAACTGGGCTCAGTAAGTAATGAAAAAGGAAGAACAAAAGAAGAGGAGGAGGGAGGAAGAAGAGCTGAAGTCGTGACGGTGAGATCCAGGAGGAGTTGGATGGGTGGATATGATCTAACCCTGTATTCACGTATGGGCTTACCAATCTTATCTGTTGCTTTGTGAGAACATATACGAGGATGCTGGATTGGCAGCCTAGCACACAGTACTCTAGTCTTTCTCAAACACTCATCAGAAGTTTCTTATAGGGAGGTCTTGGTCTTGGGTTCCAGTCTCCCTAGCATCCCACAGAAATGTTTGCTTCTAGCTGTGCTGAGCTGTGTTGCCACCAAGAAGAACTCGGGTATTGGAACCTTAAAACTTTCTTGGAACGCATTAGCAAGGTACCAAGTTAGAACTTGAGTAGCCATGGTTCCAGGAAAAAACAGAGGTGCCAAGGTGAGTTCAGAGTTCAATACTGCTTTCCCCCAAGGCCTTTGATAATTCAAAGTGGCACCCAGAAGCCTATGCTAATTCCAAAATGCCCCCTGAGGTCTTTACTATTTCCAAAATGGCCTCCAGAAGTCTATATTGATTCCAAAATGGTAGCCAAGAGTCTAGGAAGCTGAACAGACTTTCTGTTCCCCATCGTTTATGTTGCTTAGGGGGAATAATGGATCTCAAGACCTATGAAACAGAAGGACGCCCTTGTGAATACTATTGTGTGCTGCAGGGACCCAAGGGCTTACACTCTGCATATAAGGCTGAACTAGAAATAAATTATTGCTTATAAAAATAAAATCTAGCATCAGATCTGCCCCATGCCTGACTGGATTAATGTGACCAACCTCCCAGATGCCTGCCAGAAGAGAAAATTAAGTTCTCCCTAGAGAGAAGTGACATCACCCAGCAACTCCAATTATCTTCTCTAATTTTAGGAATTCAATAAAAATTTACCAGACATATCAGGAGACAAAATCATATGACTGAAAACCAGGAGAGGAAAAATAAAAACCAGACCCTGAGGAGAGTCAGATATTTAATTTATCAAATACAGACTTTATCCCTTGACTCTCCAGTGATTTAATCCATTCTGAATTTTTGTGTTCTGGGATTTGCCAGAATTAGGAGCTGTCTCCCAGTGGGTTCAATTTTGGTGTTTTTTTTCACCCAGTGTTTTGAGATGGAATATCTGGCACCAGTTAAAAGCATACAGCTGGGTGGACAGGGCTAAGTAGCCAGTAACCTGTGCAGATGTCACTGCCATGGACATACAGGACAGACTCATTGGTCCCCCCACCAAGTTCTCATCCTTCCCACCCTCAGCCCCTTTACCCTCTTGAAACTATGAACCATTTGGTGTCCTTCTAGAATTTCATAGAAACAGATAGATGAAGTCATTCTCTGGTGCCTGGCTTCTGTCCCCTGGTCACGTTGAAATGTATACCATGGCACTTTGTCGTTGGGCTCTTGTTCTAGCTGTTTATAGTTCGTTGTGGGGCAGACTTTAAATAGCCGTGAGTAAACAAGACCCTTCACAAGAAGATGGAGACTCTCCACAGGGTCCAGAGACCCACGTGGAAACAAGAACGGACTTTCTAGCAATCACGACCGCAGTAACTGAAGCTGGTACTGACACATGGGTTCAATTCCGAACTAGATACAGATGAAAGAATAGGTTAGCTAGAAGAGAGATTGGAAGAAAATAGCAGATTGAAGTAGAGACTGAAAAGCCACGGAAAACACTTCACAGTCTTCTCGAGATGCTTGGGGCCGGTTGAGAGGGTGCGGCAGACTTGTGTCTGAGATCCCAGAGGCAGAGAAAATGAGGAGGCAAAGCAAAATCTGAAGATACAACGGCGGAACTTCTGAAAGTGGACTTCAAGCCCCAGTTTCAAGATGTTGGCTCTTTAGCACTCATGTAGATGCCAGGCGGTTGTGGTAACGTGTCTGCAATGCCAGGGCATGGAGATGCCCATGCAGGCTGGCTAATTAATTAGATTAGGTGAATTGCTATGCCCTGGGTTCATGCAAGAAAGCCAGCTCGATAAATAGAAGGTAGAGAGTGGCCGGAGAAAGGCACCTGGTGTTAGTATCTGGCCTTCACATGCAGATATCCGTGCATATGCATGCTTGCTCCCGCATGCATCGTACCACAGAAAGGACACACTATGAACTCAAGCACGATGAACACAGCGACAGCCACACATAAGGCGATGCTTCTCAGGAAGGCTGCCAGCTGTGGCCTAGAAACAGTTCCTGAATCCAGCACAGCCCCTGGCCATACTCACTGGGTGTATGTTTCAATGAGTGAATGAGGAATGGATTGCAAGAGCGAGGAGGGAAATGAGGAAGGCAGCTGAATGGGAAGGAGTTTGACACTGGCGGCTTATAGGGAGCTCTGCAGTTGAGGGAGTAAAGACAGACAGACAGAAGGATGTGGCCTGATGTACACCATTCCCAAAGATTCCATCCACCTTCCGGTGTCAGAGAACTGGCCTGGCGACTCTGCTGTTTTGAGGTGAGACAGTGGCCCTCTCTGGCCACTCTTTAATAGTCGTGTGCCCTGGGAGTCGGGTCCTGTAATTTGGGGTGAGGTTGCCTTCTTTAGCCAGCGGTAGGAGCTAAGAGGAGATATCCAGGTGAGATTGTTGCACTGTTAGCTCTCTGATAGTATCCCCAAACACACAGTAAAGAAAAATTGTGGGGAACCAGCATGCCAAGTCCAAACCCTTTGAGGTAATGTATCCAGATACAGTAACCTACACCGTTAGGCCACAGGAATGAAGGTTTTCTATGGAAAGTGAAGGCCAGGAGTTCTCTCACCCAATCCTCATTTTTGCTTAGTTGTGCATGCATGTGTGTATGTGTATGTTTGTGTGCATGAGAGGGGAGGGTGAGAGACCACCTACAGGTCGAAGGACAACCTTGAGGTCCAGGTGTCCATCTTTACCTTCCATCTTGTTTGAGATAGGGCCCTTGCTGCTTGCCACTGGGTAGACCAGTTGGCCTATGAGTATCCAGGGATTCTCTTGTCTCTATGCTGCCCCCTACTGAGCGGGATGAGGACTGAACCCGGGGATTTGTGCTTGCTAGGCCAAATTCCTAACCCCAACCTCGGATTTCTCCACAGGAGTGCTGGAATTACAGATGTGCTCCTGCTTCTGGCTTTACAGAGTTCTGGGAATCTGAATCTAGGTCTCCATATTTGCCCAGCAACTGCTTTATCCATTAGACTCTCTCCTTGACTCCTAGTCTCATTGTGGCTGACTGTCCCCCCCCCCCGTTTTTTTCCAAATTCATCCATTTATTGAGTCACCATTTTAAAACACTTAGCAAATATTTTAATTAACTCTACTGGGTACCGCAAGTTGCTTCTCTTTAAATCCAGCCCACATCACCCGCTGTGCAGCAAATTGCAGTCACACGTTGTTTGGTGGCAGGGATATGTTCTGAGAGATGTGACATTAAGCAATTGCGTTGTTGCGGGACACCATGGAGTGTGTGTGCCCAAACTAAGGGCCTGGGATATCAACAAGTGATGTCATTATGAAACAATTGTCATAGATCCATTGTTGACCAAAGTGTCATTAAGCAACACGTGATTATACTTCAAAATTCAGTGATTTAAAACAGCCAGGAAGGACTTGTGTCAGACTGTGGGGTCCAGCGCAGGGTAGAAGGCTTGCCAGCTTGCGTGGGGCCATAGCTTCAGTCTCCAGCACAGACAGAAAACAAAGATGGGCGAGCATTTGTTGCCCCACAATGTCTGTGGGTCATGAATTTGTTACCCCAAAATGTCTAAGGGTCATGAATTTGTTGCCCCACGATGTCTATGGGTTATGAATTTGTTGCCCCACGATGTCTATGGGTTATGAATTTGTTGCCCCACAATGTCTATGGGTTATGAATTTGTTGCCCCACAATGTCTATTGGTCATGAAGTTGTTGCCCCACAATGTCTATGGGTTATGAATTTTAAGGCAGCTTAGCTGGGTAGGCTTGTATATGGGTCTCTCATGGAGGTGTTGTCAGGATGTGGGCTTGGATCGTGTTCTTATCAGAAGGCTTGGCCAATATGGAAGGCTGTACTTCCAAGATGTCCTCCCATGGCTGGCATTCAGCCTCAGTCTCTCTGCTCACACATCTTCCTGAGGAAGAGTTACTTGTGTTTCCCTGTGACACAAACGCCCCAGTGGTAGAGGAGCAAGTCTCTGCCTCTCCATATTGCTTTAGTGTTCTAAGTCAGTTTGGGCCCAAGATGGGCAGAGCCTACTCAGCTGATTGAAGACAAGATGTGGGAATGTGTGGGCATTGGGTTCTAGGAGGAAAGGACAGGAAAGCACATGATACTTTGAATCTGGTACCATTCCTGCTCAGGCCCTTGGGTCATTGGCAGGATTGAACTCCTGTATCCAAGCTGCTTCACATCAAAGCAAACAGGTCCTTCTAAATCATTGATTCTCAACCTTCCTAAGGCTGTGACCCTCTAATACAGTTCTTTATGTTATGGTGACCCCCATCATAAAATTATTTTTGTTGCTACTCCATAACTGTAATTTTGCTACTGTTATGAATCATTATGTAAAGATCTGATATTCTGATATGCAGAATAGCTAACATGTGA
Organism: Microtus ochrogaster; assembly: GCF_000317375.1. Classification (NCBI taxonomy): domain Eukaryota; kingdom Metazoa; phylum Chordata; class Mammalia; order Rodentia; family Cricetidae; genus Microtus; species Microtus ochrogaster. Next base: position 7,672,465 of record NC_022010.1, read on the forward strand.
CCCCCGTGAAGGGGTCATTCATCCCCTAAGGTATCTCAACCCACAGGCTGCAAACCACCATTCTAGATGAAGGGATGACTGTCTGGGAGTGGACATGGAAAGAGAGGACACACCTCAGCTGTGCTGCACACAGCACTAGAGAAGACTGGGAGAGATCACCCTACTGTTACCCACAGATCCTTGCTCTTGTAGCCATAGTGGGATGAGAGCACCCCGGGGCTGGGGAGACTAAATATCCCCTCCCCAGCATAAAAAATGAAAGCCAGGTTTCTGGAAGGTAGAGAATGCCAAGGATTTTTCTTAAGGGAAATGCTGTCTTAAATGTGCATATATTTTGCAAACACAAGTATCAAATTCATGTCAGGTCTTGGCTCATCAAGAAAAGAAGATGTCAAGACAGCCAGTGAGGGAGGGGCTCTTTCCTCACTCACATGTTAATGGAGAGATAATGCTTCAAGAATATTGAAGTAAATTTCAGAGCACTGCTGACATTTCCAGAATAAACATTAGTTAAACACTTAGGAATGAGCGTCAAGATTATTTCACGGTGTAAATTAAAAGGCGGCCCTCTGATGTTGCTTCTGTTTGCTCTCCCCAAGTTTCTACTGTTGACTGCACAAAAGTAGACCAGGAAAACACTAAGGGACATCTCACCACATGGAGATGTCAACAGCCCGGCTTTTATCTTCCGGTAGAATGCTTTTCCAACCAGATCAATCATTTACTCTTAATGGCGATATTAAATTCACATTTTATTAGGTAATGAGCTAGAATTCTGTGCAGCCCACCCAGGGAGAGAGCAGCAGAGGTCCGAGCCACTTCCCTTGAACCCAGACTGACACAGCCGATTCCTAATCATTTGCTGGTGTGCTTTCTCTGCTCTTGTCCTTACAAAGACTTTGCAGAATTTCCTTTTATGATTAGAAAATATAATGTATGATCAGGCCTGGGGCACTGGCTCAACATCCTGGCTATTCAGGAGGATCACAAGTTGAAGGCTTTTCTGGGCTATAGAGTGAGTGTTCATGGCCAGCCTGGGTGGCTTGTTCAGACCATGTGTAAAAACAAAAAGTAAAAAGAGAGCTGGGCATGGTGATGCACACCTTTAATCCCGCACTTGGGAGCTGGGCATGGTGGCACACACCTTTAATCCTGCACTTGGGAGCTGGGCATGGTGGCACACACCTTTAATCCCAGCACTCGGGAGCTGGGCATGGTGGCACACACCTTTAATCCCACACTTGGGAGCTAGGCATGGTGGCACACACCTTTAATCTTAGCACTCAGGATCTGGGCATGGTGGTACGTACACACCTTTAGTCTCAGCAGTCGGGAGCTGGGCATGGTGGCGCACACCTTTAATCCCAGCACTAGGGAGGCAAAGGTAGGCTAATCTCTGTGAGTTTGAGTTAGTTAGACATTGGAGGAACGTATCCTATGGGCCGGGGTCCCAGACTGAATAGAAAGGAGAAAGTGAGCTGAGCACCAGCGTCCATCTCTCTCAGCTTTCCTGACCGTGGATGCCATGGGACCAGCCACTTCATGCTCCTGCCACCATGACTTCCTCAGTGTGAAGAACCCCGGATAAACCCTTCCTCCCTTAGCTTGCTTCTACCGGGTATTTTGTCACGGTAGCAAGACCAGTGGATATGCCGTGGTGGGGGTGTATGCCACTCAGTTTTCTTCTGTCCTTACCTCAAAGCCTTGTGTATAAAGACTGCCCTTACCTTACGATGGGTTAACTCATGAATTCTTGCATTAGGAAGCCACCCAAGTGACCTACATGCACTCATAACCACACTTTGTGGGTGTTTGAATTACAGTGTTTGCCTAGACTGATGAGTGGCGGGCATTATAATGCTCTATGTTGGCCATGAGCAGAGAGCTGGGCGACACACAATCACATAGGTTAATAACAGGCACCACACAGTAGCTGTACTCAGGGGGCGGAGTGGCTAAAGATGGGCTTCTTGGGGCAGAACTCCGCTGTAAGCTGTGGAGCTTCTGGATGTCTGAGCATAGTGCCAGTTGTCCCGGCTTATGCTGGAAGACATCCAGAGCCAGGAATTAAGTGCTAGTGTGTGGTTTTGAGGTTTGGGAGGGGAGTCCTAAGACAGTGAATGTGAAGGAGAAGGGAGAAAGAAAAAGCGGGCGGAGGAGGCAGTGTGGCCCCAACTCTGTCCCCACTGCATCACAGTGAACCACACAGACACGACAGGGTACATTTGCTTGGTCACATATGTTAGGACAGGCAGCACAGATTCCACGCCTCAGGAATTGTGCATTGAAGAAGGGAGGTGTGAGGTGTCTTAGTTCAGGTTTTTATTGCTGTGAAGAGACACCATGACCACAGAAATTCTGGGGTGGTTCACTTACAGTTTTGGAGGTTCAGTCTATTATGGTGGGGAGCATGGTGTCATGCAAACAGATGTGGTGCTGGAGGAATAGCTGAGAACAGGCAACAGGAAGTTGACTGAGACACTGGGTAGTATCCTGAGCATAGGAAACTGCAAAGCCCACCCCCCACAGTGACATACTTCCTCTAACAAGGTTGTATCCATACCAACAAATCCACACCTCCTAATAGTACCACTCCCTATGAGAGTGCGGGGGCTAATTACACTCAAACTACCACATGAGGAGAGAGAGAGTTTATCCATCTCTTTCTCACTTCCTGGTCTCCAGGGTCAAGTCTGCCACAGCAGGAGCATCACCTGGTAGCGGTGTTCTCTAGCCCGTTGAACAGCTGCTCACAGAGACCAGATCCCAAGCCTCACAGCTGGGGGTTCCTCCTCAGTCCAGGGTGCGGTGTCCCAGAGACTCAATGAGTTGTTGCTGATCTCCCCTGGCACCAGAGCCCCAAGGACCAGGTGGAGTTGTGAGGCAGCCGAAGGGCAGCTGACACGGTGATCCTCAGACCTGGCCACTGCGCGATGTCCTGCATCTCTTCTTGATGCATTCCTAATGCAGGCTGGGGTCTGCAGGTGTGAGCACACACCCTTGTGGTAGGTTCCTGGGAACTGCTTTCCGGGAATGCTATTCTGATCTGAAGCCTGGAGCACAGAGCCTGGCATCATTTCTGCTTCTTCACCAGCTTCACACACTCAGTCTTGCCTGAGCTCTGCCAGCTCAATGGGTAAAACATCTTTGCCCTAATGTGCCATAGTGTTTCAGTGAGGGACCCGCTGGAGCGCAAGGGTACGGGCTCCTGGTATTTTCACTGAGCTTCTCACTCACATGTCTAAGAGTTGACAGACAGCTCCTGCTTCATGGGAAACCTCTGGCCCCCTCCTTTGTGCTACTCGTCGTAGTTAAGAGCATCATCTGAACAAAAGACATCACTTGCCGAAAAGATGCAATGTTCCTCCCGCTCCCAAACCTGTGTGTGTGTGTTTCAAAATATTTATGTATGAGGGGAGAGAGACTGAATGGAGGATGCTGTGTGAGTAGGCATGTCATTCCTCTGGAATCATTTTTAAGGGCTGTATAGTATCCCCTCCTGATCCACCCCATGTGTGAGTCACCCATCTTCCCGCTGTATGCCGCTCTGCTGGCTTTCTAATTCGGGGACATGCTAAACAGTTCTGCGATCGTGAAAGCCATCGGCACGGCTCCCGGTGCGCTGTGAGCATCTGTGACTATCTCCTTAGGTGGCACTTTTTGGAAGACTCATTTCTATGTGACAGAGCGTGCATATTTAGAGGGAGATTGAATTATTTTGCCAGATTGTCCTGTGAACGCCGTGCTCATTTATTCTCCTGGAAGCTAAAAGGCTTCGGACCCGGGATGTTGAGTAATGTCATAGCAAGAACACTCAGGGGAAAAGTAAGGTCTGAGCCAACATGGAAGCAGCGCTCTTGCTGCCAGGACCCAGCTTGGGGGATCTGGGTAAATCATGCACAAAACCCCCCGGGGCCGTGGATTTCCCGTTTGTACAAAAGGCATATTGGGTTAGCTCAGAATTTGGCAAGCTTTGTCCATAACAGGCTATAGAACAAATATTTTGGGTTCTGTGGGCCCCATAGCAGTTTTGAACCGGGAACAAATTTCTGCTCCCAATAGCTAGGAGTATTTGAGGTTGCTATGGATGCTATAGCAAAATGGTGGCAAGAGCCTGGTTGCTGTTTAGCATCCTCCAGTGAGGAGCAGAGTCTCCCACACAGAGGTCTCCAGGCCCCAACATCAGCCCTGGTTCCACAGAGAAGCCTTGCCATATGGTCCAGCTCGGTTACATTGCCTTGGCTTGTGCTTGTCATCCCAGCACTCATGGTGTAGAGAGAGGAGGGCTGCTAGCTCAGGGCCATCCTTGGCTAGAGAGTTAGGTGTGAGCTCTCCTGGGCTCCATGAAGCCTTGTCCAAACCCCCAAACAAACCCACAACGGAGAATCAATTGCAGTTTCCTGTGCTGCACAAAGGTACCTCAGTTAGTACAGAAGAGAGCTGGGGAAGTGGGTGCTGGGAAGAACTTGGTTTGGGGGCTGGGAAACACGGCTCAGGGGCAGAGTACTTGCCTGGCATACACAGGGCCCTGGGTTTCATCCACAGCACCGCATAAGCAGGATGTGGATGTGTGCACCTATAATTCCAGCACTTGGGAGGTAGAAGCAAGAGGATCATGAATCAAAATCATCCTCAACTACCCAGAGAGTTTGAAGCTTACTCGGGCTATATGATAAATTTGAGGATGGTATGGGCTCCTTGAGACCCTGTCTCTACAACAGCAAGCAAAGAATTTTTTTTTTCAAAAAAAGTGATGACTTGATTTGTGGACATGGAAACTTGAATTTCATATAATTTTCACGTTGTCAAACAGTTTTCTTTTCAAATGTTTTACCCTGATCATTCGCTTCTAGTTCTGCAGCCACAGGCAGCAGCTAGTAGTTTTAGCTCCATTTTACAGATGCATAAACTGAGGCCTTGAAAGCCAGAATACCCATTCGCATTTATAAACCAGAGAGCAGGGTTGATCCTGAGACGTTCACCTATTGCTACCGCAGTGGTTCTGCTTCCATCATCTGCTGGCATGCTTCCTGCATGGCTGAGCTGACCCCGCAGGGAGCCAGTGCTTGTGGGCCAGGCCTCCAGCTGAGGATTTAGCAGGTGGTTGAACGCTGAGGCAAAGCCGTCACTCGCATGTCAGTGACCACAGGGACGGGCTCGCTGATTGTGCGTCTGGACGTGCCCTCCTCTCTCAGAAGGGCACCAGCGGCATCAGAAGCCCTGTAGCCCCCTGTCATATCTGTCTGTCAGATATGGAGCCACAGGAACTCTGGCCTCATCTCCTGTCAGTGAGACTGCGGTGGGGGCACCCGCTGCCCATGAAGCCACTTCTCCCTGCACTGGCTCCTCCCCTGGGAATACTGGCTGGGGTTGGGAGCTCTGGTGCAGGTAGTGCCCAGCATGGCCCGCACCTGTCTTTGGAGGGTCCTTCCATGGAGGAGAAAGCTGTGGCTCAGGGTCCCAGCCTGGGGTCAGGAGGGCATGCTGGCCCACAGGTTCCCCATCTGGAGTCTGTTCTGCTCGCCCATTTTCCTGACTGACTTCCTGGAAAACCCCAGGGATCCTCCTGTGCCTGCCTCTCCAGTGCTGGGTTTACAGCTGTGTGCCATGGCGCCTAGCTAAGTGGGTGCTGGGGATTCCAACTCAGGCCCTCCTGCTTGCACGGATCTCCCCAGTCCCAATATATCTTCTGTTGTTTATAAAATATATGTAGATGCAAAGAGAGTGTTTAATCTTCCTTCGTCCACATCTCTGTAAAAGTCAGGAAAAGCCGTAAATGGGGACGAGCCTTCCTGTTTACCTTTTCTCTCTTCCTTTGTTCCTCTTGTGTGCAGGTCCTGGGATTTCACACGGGCTTAGCAATCTATCCCTGCCAGTCAGAGCCTGCCCAGGGAAGGCAAACTGTTCCAGCCAGCTTCTAGGGAGTGCAGTTCAGCTATGACTCCCAAACACAGAATTAGTACATGTCCAGCCAAGTGCTCCTGGATGTCTGCCCCTAAGACCTTTGAAACAGGTCTCCAAGCTTATGAATGTTGACAGCGGCTAAGGCAGAAACGGCCAACTCGTTCATCAGTGAATAAAAGGATTCATGGGTTGTGTGTGTGTGAAGTGTCTACACATGCAATGGAATATTATTCAGTCCCCCTCCCCAAAAAGTACTTATATGCGTTCCAACACGAATAAATCTCCAAAGCAGGATGTGAAGGGGCTGGAGGGGTGGCCCAGTGCTTAAAAACACTGACCACTCTTGCAGAGAACCAGGGTTTGATTCCCAGCAATCCACATGTCTGTTCACGATCATCTGTAACTCCACCTCTGAGGATGTGATACTATCTCTGGCCTCAACAGGCATTGGGCATGTGTGTGGCACACAGACGTACATGTGACAGAACACTCAAACACACAGAAGAATTAAAAACAATTCATTGCTAATTGAAAGAAGGTAAGCACAAATGTCCCCCTATGTATGAGTCCATTGGAAGGGAGAGTGAGCATAATCAGAGTGTTGACAGTCCACGGGATGTTACCACGGATGGCTGCAGGAAGGGAAGAGTACTAAGTGGGAACCCCTTCTCCAGAAGAGCAAGGAGAATTGTGGGAAATGTACAGAGGCCAGGCTCTTCCTGGAGGTCCAGGGACCTTGTCATCTGTCCTCATCTCTTGGTGCTATGGGGCCCACAGCAGTCCTGGACCAACCTCCTTAGCTTGAAGCTGCTCACTCCCACCCTCCCTCCAGTTCCTTGACCTCTACTCCCCCTCCCCCACTCGCACGTGGGTTTTGGTCCTTTTTTTTTTTATTTTGAGGCCATTCGTTTAAGGCCACACAAACCTTGTTGTAAGACCCTACTTTCACATATAGCCACATTTAGAGGTATTAAGTCTGAATTTACGTGGTGGCAGGGGCATGTCCATCCCAGTGAATTAGGCCAGTGTGGTGACTCTAGAGGAGTGAGCATGGGAAGGGGATGGTGCTATATCCCTGCAGTGTCAGTGACTCGGGAAGCTAAGCTCAAAGCTATCCTGGGCTACAGAGTGAGCTGGAGGCTACTCTGGGCTACAAGTTTGAGGCCAGCCTGGATTACTTAGCAAGATGGTCTCAAGCTACCTAAGAAGGGGCTGAGCATGCAGCTCGGTGGTAGAAAACCTGCCTAGCACGTGGAGCGCCTTGAGTTCTCTCTCCAGCAACACACACAGATATGTGTGAATTTATCATTTATAATGATAAATGCACAAACTGTCCATTCCTGATCTAGTTCATTTACGGGCTGAGTAGGAGACAGAAAGGTCTAGATTTGGGGGTCTACTAGATGACTCGGTGGGCAAAGGTGCTCGTCACGAAGCCTGAGGACTTGAGTCCGGTGCCCAAGACCCACCTGATGGAAAGAGAACTGACTCCTGCGAATTAGCCTCCGACCTCCACAAGTGCACACAGAAGACAACCAAACAAAGGGAATAAAAAAAATCCTAAAAATATTAAGGAAGCACCTGCTGGGTGTGTGCCATGACTGCAAGCACACAGTTGCTCCCATGAGGAAACAGGAGTTAGGTGGAGTCCAAAGAGGCTAAGCAAGAAGCTGCCCAAAGTTTATAAAGCTCCCAGTTACAGAACCAAGTGCCTGGCTCCAGATTCTTTCTTCTTATGACAGCCCTGCGGGTTTTTCTGTTCAAATCCTTATACAGTAGACAAGAAAGTCAACAGACTCAGAGAGGTGGAGAGACCCAGCCAGAGGCCCGGGCTGCTGCAGTCACCAGGCTCTGTCCCCACCCTGATCAAGTTTTTCCATAGAAAAAGGTGAAAGAAGAAGCAGGTGCAAAAACAGTCTCTGGGACCTGGGCTTGGCTGGCTCTTCTTCATTCAGTCATGAAACCCTCATTTCAGCTTTCCAGAATCAAGGTCCTATTGACAGTGGGCCAAGACGCCTGCATGCACTCAGAGGCTGGGCTGCCTGCAAGGTGAGAGGCGTAGATCAGTCCCGAGAATGTGTTTTCCTCCTGTTCCACACAGGTGACGGCGATCATAGGGAACAGAGACGTCATTAGGGTGCCCTCCTGCTAACAAGGATGGGGACAGGCAGGTAAAGGCAGAGGGGGTGTGGCCTAGGGCACATTCAGAACCAAACTATAGAAAATCAAGGCAGGTGTCATATGGGGGGGCACTCTGAAAAATCCCTTTGATTGCTTTCACGCCCCTCTATCAGACCTGATTCCCTCGCCTCTTCCTTTCCCCAGTCATCAGCCATGTGGCTTTTGAAACTGGGGAGATTATACCTTCTGATTTAGTTTGCTGAGTCTGAGCAACCTGGATGCTTTTTCTCCTCTGTAACTGCAATCAAGTGGTTTTTGAGTGCCAGCCCCGAGTGCTTCTGCCAGCCCACACCCGTCTTCTGTGATAGCTAAGGTTGCCTGTTTAACACCCCCCAGTTACAGGGCTGAGTCGTGACACCTGGGAAAGGTAGTTTCTCTGAGAACTTGGGGGGGGGGGCTTTAAGAAGACAGTGAGCCACTTAGCTGGTAAGACCTGAAGCTGCTTGGCCACACTGGGAAGTCCCTGTGAGTAACAGGCTTGACATTGTGGTACTCAGGGACCCTGCAAGCAGGAACAAATGCAGGAGGGGGACCTTGTGACATGTCCTTAGTCCCCACTGCCTTCCAGGTGTCTCTCTCCAGTGTAACAACTCTTGCTAAGTCTCAGGTCGCAGATTAACAGTTCCAGGGTGGAGGACCTTCTGAACAGTGTTTTCTACTCTTCCTGTGCAATGGTCCTCAGGTAGGAGACAAGTTGGCCACCCCGAGGGCTGCAGCAGTGTTTGGGGGTGTTCTTGTTTGTAACAGCTCAAAGGGAGGGCTGCTACTGGCTGCTCGGGATGACAGATCAGCTGTTCAATGTTCTACAGTGCACAGGATGGCGCCACACCAGATTTCACTATTGCCAGGGCAGAGCTGGGCTGTCAACCAGCTCCCAAATCATGATATGGAACTTATTAGTTATGAATTCTCAGCCTTATCTTATGCTTGTCCCACTAGCTCTTATAGCTTAACTTGTTTCTCTTCATCTATGTTTGCCTTGGGCTTTTTACCTTCCTTGGCCTTCTATATACCTTACTTTCACTGTTTCTCATTGCTGTCTGGCAATGTCCCTCTCTTTCTCCCTCACCTGCTCCTATTTATTCTCTCTGTCCATCAGCCCTGCCTATCTCTCTCCTGCCTAGCTACTGGCCATTCAGCTCTTTATTAGACCAATCAGGTGCCTTAGGCAGGTCAGGTGAAACAAGTGTAACACATCTTTACATAGTTAAACAAATGCAGCATAAACAAAAGTAACAACCTTTACACAGTTAAAGCAACATTCCAAAGCATAAACAAAAGTAACAACCTTTACACAGTTAAAGCAACATTTCACAGCATAAACAAATGTAACAACCTTTACACAGTTAAAGTAACATTC
>NC_022010.1:7682009-7727116 GCF_000317375.1 Microtus ochrogaster
TTTACACAGTTAAAGTAACATTCTACAGAAGAAACAAATGTAACAACCTTTACACAGTTAAAGTAACATTCTACAGAAGAAACAAATGTAACAACACATCTTTACATAACTAAACAACTGCAGCATAAACAAAAGTAACACATCTTTACATCAAGAAAGGCAACAGAAACAATGTAAAGATCCCAGAGCTTTTCATGAACTTTGATTGGCTGTCTTGAGTTGTATGCCTCTGTCTGAACCAATCACAATAGTTTAGAAGTCAGAATCCAGAGGCATTTATTACACTGGCAGGAGAATGCTCAATCTCAGGGCCAATAGGGGCTCAGTCTGCCTCAGCTTCAGATGGGTTCCCAGTGGAGAGTCAGGCTGCTCTTTCCAGGAAAGGACTGTGAGCACAAGCCATATCCAAACCCAAAGAGCCCTGTCCCATGGAGGGACATCCCTGGAAATATCGGGTTGTGCCTCTTTCCAAGGTGGATGTGGCTCCATTTAGATATCTGTATTAGTTACTCCTCTTGTTGCCGTGACTATACTATCTGGCAAAAGCAAGAGAGGAAGGACCTACTTTGGTTTACAGTTTCAGATAGTTTAGCTTCTGATTCTGTGGCCTTATGGACTTGGGCAGGACATCACAGTAGTGGGAGCATGAGAAGGAGCTGGTCACATCACAGTCCGCTAGGCTGCAGAGGGTGACAGGAAGTAGCAAGGGATAAGATACCCCCAATGACCTTCCCCTAGTCCTTTAGGTCAGTTTGACACATTAAAGTTTTCACGGCCTCCCAAAACAGTGGCACTAGGTAGAACCAAAAGCTGTAGGTCTGTGGATTATAATTCCTGTTTAGCCCATGGCAGTCTGCCCTTTTGTTGACCTGAAGGTCAAAGTTCCTCTCGGGGCACCCAGACAGATTTATAAACACCCACTCTGGTCATGTGGGGTTGCACAACTCTGCACGGTGGGCACAGTTGTGTTCATTCGTAAGATGCTGACCAGTGTCCCCTGGTCTCTACCCACCATTACCTTTCCCCTTGGAGTTGTGACAACCTAAAAAATGTCTCTGTAGAGTGGTGACCTTCCCTGAGGGTCACATTCAATAATGAGAAAAGCCATAGGTGCTGTGCTTACCTTCTTACCTCTTAGGGTGAGCGAGTTTGCTCTAGCAGGGCCAGCTTCCTTTTTTTGTCCATGGGTGTTTGGGGATTGGGGCTCCACCTCACGGTGCTAGTGATGTCTTTTGATGTTGAACACACCCTGTGGGAGCAGACTTCCATCCCCAGTGACCTCACTTGCAGAGCCTGTCACGGCACCGTCCTCTCCACAGACATGCCAGCCGCCTCTTAGAGAGGCTTAAGAAAGACACACTTTGGAGTAAGAACACCCGACTTGACCTTGAAATGTGATCCATCTGTAAGATGTCTCTTCTGCAGCCACAAAATATAGACGGCATGACACCTCTTTGCTCAGTGCTCTGAGTCTCAGGCCAAGGGGGACATTGATTGCCTGAGGCTCAGACCTGGTGGTGCCTAGTTGGGGGTCTCTGCTAGCTGGGTTCATCTGCCCTGTCCCCATGGAGCCCACTAAGGCAGTAAATTCCATGGAATGGACCTATGCAGGGAACATCTCTGCAGCCCTTTTGTTCCACAGACTATTAACTTCCACCAAACATTAAGTTGAAGGTGGCTGCATAATTTAAGACGCCGCATTTCTACTGGGGAGAAATTTCAGCTCAGACAACTCCAAATGGGTCTGATTTAAGTTCCATAAACTCAGTTCAAGGCAATAAATGTGTGAGTAATTGATGATGTAGCATGTGGGGTACTCGGGTCCCATCCATCACTCCGGGAGAGCCAGGGCTGTGGGCACGCTCCGAGGACAGGCTGATAGGAGGAGGATGAATGGCTGGAGACTCAGGCAGCTTTGTCCTCCCCATAACTCATGGATGCATCCCCCAGTCATGGTCTCCCTCCCCAAGAGCCTCGTCCTGTGTCTTGTTACCTCCAGCCAGAGAGAGGGGCTCTTCAGGAGAGCTGGTAATAGATACCTCTGTGGCAGCTGTTTTTTTTTATTGCGCCGACTGTGTGCTGGTCACTTGCTTCATAGTACCGTGTCCAGCCCATAGGGACACTGTGAGATGGTTCCCCTTCCCTGTGTTTTATAGAGGAAGAGGTCCATAAAGGGGAAGACCTCAGATAACAGGGTCAGACAGCACAGAGCCAGCCTTTATACCTTGCTCCGTGCTGCAAACCAACCCCACACAGCCTCCGAGGACAAAGAGGGGCTCTGTGCTCTTGGTGGTGGTGGGGGGGACTTTTGATCATTGCTGAGTCTAAACACCCCATCTGACTTGCACATCCTTGCCTGGGGTTCTGGATCTCCCTCTTCCTGCCATGCCCCAACCTGCTACTTCTGTGACCACCATTGCTGCTAGCTCGATTTCAGCGTGCAACCATTTACAATTGGAATTGATGGGAACCCAAGGCTGACTGCTTTTATCTCCTTATAGGGACATTGGAGATGATGGCCACTCGGGCTTCTGTCTGTCACCTCTTGTTTTATCCTCATTTAAGCTTGAGCCAGGCAGAGCAAGCCAGCATCTTCCCATTTATCATCATCTGTCTGCAGGTGGAGGACGCAGTTGGGAGGTGGCTGTGTGCCACCAGCCCTGCCCTCTATTTCCTCAAGATGCCTCTCTCCTCCTGCTTCTCTCCGGAGAGAATGCATAAGTAGGGGCTCCTGGTGCTCACCCCTGCTGTGGGTTTCTCTTCTCCTAGAAGATCTAATCAGACAATAGAGCAGAGTGTCCAGCCACGGAACTGCACTACTAGGGATGTTCAGATTCATGTCAGTGTCAGAATGCCATTGTCCTCCGGTGAGCCCCAAATGCCAGTCTTTCCATCACAAGGGGCATCATTCGTTCATTCATTCATTCATCTCATATGTACATAAGAAGATGTTGTCCTGGGCCCATCGTGGCCATGCTTGTTTATTGTGGATGCAGGCACGGGAAATGCTGCAAACTTCACTGTTAGAAGCCTTCACCAGGCAAACCAATGCAGCCCACTCAGGCTGGCAACCCGCAGAGAGGTCAGCATGTTAGGACTGCTAGTGCTAAGGCTTGAATTGGAAATGTCCCCCACCATGATGACACTGCATAGGGACACTATGGAGCCATGTGGAAGTGGGGCCTCACTGCGGGAAGTATGCCTGTGGATCAGGATGCAAAGCTCTTGGCTACTGCGCCAGTGCCCTGCCTGCCTGTGTGCAGCCACAGTCCCACAGAGGCAATAATGGACTAAGCCTCTGGAACTGTAAGCAATTCTCCAGTTAAATGTTTTCCCGTCCAAGAGTTGCCATGGTCGTGGTGTCTCTTCATAGCAATAGAAACCCTAACTGAGACAGTAAGTAAAGGGGTGTAATTTTTAAAAAGTTTTAAAGCCAGATGTGGTGATGTGCATTTGAAATCCTAGCACTGGGGAGGAAGAGATAGGTGGATCTCTGGGGCTTACTGGCCAGCCAGTCTAGCTTACTGGATAAAATAACAAGCCAAGGAAGACTCTGTCCAAAAACAAACAAACAAACCAACAAACAACAGGTGGATGGCATCTGAGAGATGACAGCCTAGGTTGTCCTCAGGCCTCTGTTTGCATGTGCACATGTGTGCATGCTTGTTCCACACACCTGCACACACACACACACGCACATACCTGTGCCATCATACACACACAGCAGCTTCACGCCTTGATGAGAACTTCCTCAGGAAATGCTGGACAAAGGCTAAGATAGTAGCAGTGACAGCCCTCACTTAGTTGTGCCACACACCTGGGGAGGGGCTGCCTATTTTCCCAGCCTTTGAAGTACCTACCCTCTGTGAGGGAGGTCTTTGAGGTAATGACCTTGAATCGTCTCAGATTCCAAGGTTACACAAACCATTGCCCTCTACAACCGCAACTTCAGCAAGACCCCACCCCCAGGGGCCTAGGTGAGTGGTCCCTCCCCAGCCCATGAATTCCCTGTGGACAATTGATCTCACAAGCACTTCCCCAAAACAGAAAGGGGCGGGGCTGTTGCCCTCAAGATCTTTCTAGATTTCTGGATGTCAATATCGGACTTGGGTTTCGGTTGTAACTGTGTCATCATCTCGTTACAGTGACTGAGTCTGACATCTCAGCGTGCCCCACTCTTCAAAGTGTAGCAGGAAAAACATGAGGAGAAGAGAGTGGATAAAAGGCAGGCTTGCAAACATGCCTGTCTTCAGATCCCTGGGGAAGACAGAGCTCCCTCTACACCCTCCCATCCTTAGAGCAGCCCCTCCTGGCCTCACGTTTCTCATTGCTCTTGTTGGCTTCTGGCCACCACTGTCCCCAGCCTCAAACCACCTCTGTCATCTCCCCATCTGACCGTTTACAGCTTAGATTCTCCATTCATTATTTCCACAGTGGAGTGGCGCCTCCTCTGTCCACAGTTTGATTTGTGGCAAATTAAGCAGGGAACACTTACCTGTCATGGTTCAGAGGCCAGGTGGCAGCAGCCATTCTTCAAGGGAGAGGATATCAGGATAAATATGGTCACACCTTCCTGCTTGATCCCAAAGGTGCCTCTCAATTGCTCCATCTTGTTTTTATTATTTTTAATCTATTTTTTTTAATTTTGTATGTGAGTACTTTTTACGTCATTCCAACCCCTTGCCCTGTCCAGTTTTTCATGTGTCCCCTCAAATTCACGACTTCTTTAATTATCATCATGTGTGTGTGTGTGTGTGTGTGTGTGTGCATGTGTGTGTATATACAACCTACCACATCCATTTAATGTTGTTGTGCATATATATGTGTGTTTGGGGTGATCATTTAGAACTGGGTAATCTGGGGAGCTCACCCCTGGAAAAAAAAACAATTTTCCCTTCTCCACAGTCACTGATTTCCTATACTTATTCATCTGGGGGATACTTAAGAGAGATTCCCTCCTACACAGCCCGTCAGCTGGTGGTGTCACTGTGTAGATCTTGTTTAGGCGATCACATTATTAGGATCACATGGGGGCAGCTGCCCTGTCTTACCTAGAAGACACAATCTCCCGGCAGGGGTCTGGTCCTCTGGCTCTTACAATCTTTTGGTCCCCTCTTCTCTGATGTGCCCTGGGTTTTAGGTGCAGGGGTTGGTGGTAGACTCTGGTTGGGGGTTGGGGACCCCGTGGTAAGTTGTCTCTGTGTTTCCACAGTTATGAGACTTCTGCGGCAGTCTCCGTCTGGTGTAAGAGGAAGCTCTTCTTAGGTGCGGGCCAAGGTTGGCTTTATCTGTGAGTATAAAGAGAAGTGTTTAGACTTCAGTTAGCAACTTTTGGGGTTCAGGAAAGTGGTGTGGTAGATTCTCTCTCCTTCCCATGGCATTAACTAGCACTGGGGTCAAGTGGAGGGGTGAAAGGGACCCTCCTGTGAGCACTGGGGTCGAGAGCAGGGGTGAAACAGCTTGGATAGGGACCCTCCGTGATGTCTTCTTGCCACGCCCTCTTCGCTTTCCCGAGTCTCCCTCCCACACACCGCCCTCCCCCATCCTTCACCTACCGTTTTCTCAGTGGGCTCCCCTCCCTTCCTCACCTGTCTTTCCAGGGTAGTTTTCCACCTTGATTCACTCCCTGGAGGCATCTCCTTCATCCTCTTTCTCCGTAACCATCCACCCGCCTCCGCTGGCTCACATATCCTCAAGGTCTTTTCTCTGCTTTGATAAAGTAACAACTAGAAAAATCTCATTAATGAAGCCAGACAGCAGCAGTGGGAGTTAATTTCCCTGTTTCTCTGCTCCGTGAGTTGACATGATTTCAGCAGTGACCCTTCATCAGAGGCGGTGTTGTCTAAACGAGTATTCTACCAGGAGACAGCAGGGGATCGGAAGAACACAAGCTGAGTTGGGCATGGTGGTGCAGGCCTGTAATCCCGGCACTCAGCAGGTGGAGGCAGGGGGGTCAGCAGTTCAAGTCCATCCTCAGCTACATGAGATTCTGTCTCTGAAAGAAAAAAAAAAGTAAAGAAAGAAGAGGGGAAGGAAAGAGGGGGAGAAGAAAGAAAGAACAGGAGAGAGACCCAAGCTAGGGTTAGCATCTGTACTCGTGTGAGATATGCATGTACATGTTCATGTGTGTGCATATACATTTGCACTCATGTGCGGGCCAGAGATTAGTATTGTATCTTCCTCAATCATGCTCCACCTTAGTTTTTGAGACAGGGTCTCTCACTGTAGATGGAAGTTTCTGTCCCACCAGATCCCACAGCCATTCAGTCCCTAAGAAACACGCAGAGGCTTATATTAATTATAAACTGTTTGGCCTATTAGCTCAGGTTTATTATTAACACTTACAACTTAAATTAACCCATAATTCTTACATGTGTTTAGCCATGTGGCTTGGTACCTTTTCTCAGTAAGGCATTCTCATCTTGCTTCCTCTGCTTTTGGCTGGTGACTTCTTTTTCCCAGAATTCTCCTAGTCTGGTTGCCCTGCCTATACTTCCTACTTTGTTATTGGCAATTAGAATTTTATTAAACCAATATGTGTGACAAATCTTCAGTGTACAAGAGCATGATCCCACAGCATCTCACTAAACTTGGAGCTTGCCTACTTGGCTAGGCTGGCTGACCAGTGAGCCTTGGGGATCCCCTTGTCTCTGCCTCCCTACCCCAGTGACTACAATTGCAGTATAGTGCATACCACTGTACCCGGTTTTTTCTATGGGTTCTGGGGATCCAAACACAAGCCTCATACTTGTGCAGAAAGCACTTTACTAAGCCAATGTTTCAGGTTCTGGGGTTAGCATTTTGGCTAAGACTATTTTTGTTTGTTTGTTTGTTTCTCTATAGCTTTGGAGCCTGTCTTGGAACTAGCTCTTGTAGACCAGGCTGGCCTCAAACTCACAGAGATCTGCCTGCCTCTGCCTCCCAAGTGCTGGGATTAAAGGCATGCGCCACCACCGCCTCGCTTGGCTAAGATTCTTGTGAGTCTCCCCATGCTCAGTCACGGGCAGGTTAAGCAAACAGAGGACACTAGGACTCATGTATATTTTGGCTTGGTCATTGGTCAAAGATTATTGGTCACTATCACTAGGTCACTGATCACTAGCAAATAGTCTAAGTGGGTCTTGAACTGCGATCTAGTGACTCCAAGGTTGGAGTGGGATGGGGAAGGAAGAAATCTAGTCGGCTAAGGAAAGGAGTTTCTCAGGAATTGATGGACTTTTTCTGTGAGAGTCTAGTTGATGGCTATTTTTGGCTTTGTGAGTTATATTGTCTCCGTCATCGCCTCTCAATTTTGTTGCAAGGCAAGCGGACAGCCACAAACAACACGTCAGTGTCTGAGCGTGGCTATGTGCCAATCAAAGTGTATTTACAGAACCCGACAACAGGCTTCATTAGACTCAGGGGTCAAGCGTACCGACCTCTGCCCTAAATCACAGTCAGCAGAGAGCTTTGCTGTGTTCTGCCTGGCCTATGAATTCTAGACGAAGAATAACGGTGTTGATGGCCAGGCCAGTAACAACAATGCATCAGGCGTTGTGCGGAGGGACTTCTAATTACAACCCCTCCATCCCTCTAATGGCCCCATAAGGAGAATCTATGATTCCCTTTTATGTAAGAGACCAAACCGAGATTCAGGGAAGCAAGGGCTTCCTGTTTATCAGTGAGAGAGCTGGTGTTGGCCACACATCTGCCGACTGGAAAATTCCCTGTTCTTCCTCCCACATTGCACTGGGTGACTCAATGCCTTGTTAGGGCTCTTCACTTAGAAATAGTGAGTGGGTTTTTTTTTTTTTTTTTTTTTTTTGTCTCCTTAGGAGCCTCATGTTAGCGGTCAGTTCTCCATCTTAAGCCACACACATGTAGCCATTGGCTTGACCTCAGTGCTTTCATTTAAGTATTGTTGGAGTTTGGGTATGCAATGACCTCTACAAGTTCGTATGATTGAATAGTCCATTGTCAACTGGTAGAGCTGTATAGGAATGTAGTACAGCCTTTAAGAGGGTTGGCCTGCCTGGAGGAAGTGGGTCTCTGGGGAAGCAGGTGTTGGTATTGATAGACCTGTAGTGATGAGGCGAGCAGGCCTGCTTTTCGTCCCGCCCTGCTCCCTCATGGCTAGCTTTATATCCAAAATAACAACCCACAAATAGTATTCTTTTAAACACTGCCTGTCCCATTAGTTCTACCCTCTTATTGGCTAATTCTCACATCTTGATTAATCCATTTCTAATAATCTGTGTACACCACTAGGTGGTGGCTTACTGGGAAAGATTCAGCATGTCTGACCTGGCGGCTGGCTCCATGGTATCTGACCTCACTGCCTTCTTCCTCCCAGCATTCTGTTCTGTTTACTCTGCCTACCTAATTTTCTGTCCTATCAAAGGGCCAAGGTGGTCTCTTTATTAACCAATGAAAATAACACATAGACAGATGACCCTCCTCCATCATAGCCCAGCTTCGCTTCTGGTCCTGACTCTGGCTCTTGGTCCTCCTGGATGTGAGCAAGCCTCACCAGCTGACTGACAGCCCCCACATGAGGGGATCCAGCATCACCTCCTGTGTTGCTTCTTGTGAGTGATTTGGTCACAACAATGAGAAAATTAACTAATAACCCCTCTCCCTATACAGGTAGCATCACTGTTGTCCCTTACTTGGCCTCAGTGCCCCAGGAGCCCCCAATCCCAATCCTTGTAAGCAGTTCCATCCTATGGACCACTGGCATGTCATCTAAGCATCACCGTCGACCCTTTATGCCCCAGCTTTCCCTCGTAGCACGACCTTGAATTCAGTCTCACTCCTGTGGCAGTGACAAGACCCAGATTCAAGCAACTTAAGGAGAAAAGTGTTTCCTGTGGCTCACAGTTTGAGGCAACAGTGCATCGTGATGGGGAAGGTGACAGGCGTGTGAGGTGGCTGGTCACATGGCATCCGCAGTGGAGAAACACAGAGAGACAACGCTGGTGCTCAGCCCGCTTTCCCCTTCCTCCCTTTTTATTCACTTTGGGATCACAGCCCATGGGATGGTGCTTCCACATCCAGGGGAGGTCTTCCCTCCATAGCTAAACCTCTATGGAAGGACTGACATAGGAATGTCCTGTGAGTGATCCCAAACCCAGTCAAATTGGCTGGAGTCTTTTAAAATTATGATGTGTGTGTGTGTGTGTGTGTGTGTGTGTGTGTGTGTGTGTGTTTCTTTCCTACCTTGTAGAGATTAAACTCAGGTTCTTAGCTTTGATGGCAAACATCTTTGCCTGGTCAGCCAACTCCCGACTTTCTTTATTATATTTCAGTTTAAGTGTTGGGGGTTGGTACTCATGCCATGGTATGTATGTAGCAGTCAGAGGAGAACCTGCCATGTGGGACAGTATTCAAGTCAGTTGGTCAGACTTGGGGGCACCTTTACCCAGCAAGCAGAGCCATCCATCAGCCTGGCAGTGAAGTTATCCCATCCCCTTCATCGCTGTGGTGCTGTGTAGCCCCACATGAAGTTGTCAAGAGACTTCCGTGATGATGTTTGAAGCTTGGGAAGTGGGCTATGTTAGTCTTGGGAGAAAGCTACATTGAAGTCTGTGAATAAACTCCACTCAGCCCCAAAGCATGGCGGAGCTGTAACCTTTGGAGACAGCTCATAATTAAAATGCTTTTAGATCTGACATACATTATATTTGGATTGGATATTAAAGCTAATAGAGTTCTTGCTCGCTGTGTGGATGGTACGGGCAGCTTTAGTCAAGCCTTGCTGAGCACCCTGGATAAATCAGTGGACTTGGGCTGGCACCTAGCCTGTGTCCTCAAAAGGGAAGTTTAGTGCTTTAAGTTTTATGAGTTGCAGATGTCTTTGGACTCAAAGAATTTTCAAGTCAATTTGAATGTGGCAAAGTTGCCACTCAATCCATCTTGTCCGTGAAGTGGAAGCTTAAGGATAGTTTGAAATTTCTATTTCATTTATGATTTTTCGAAAATCGGCTCTCTGGCTCTTGACTGTCCGAGCTCAGACCTCACCATCCAACCTGAAATGCAGCCATGGATTAAATGGAATTCTCAATTGAAACCACACATATAGTTGGTGCTCAATAAATGCTGGCTGTTCATATTAACATGTGCTTGGGGCTTTTTCTCCATGGAAATATGGTTAGGGATTGGGAATACTTCATCACTGTGGGGCTTTTAGAGACGTCCATGAACTCTAGTAAGGTGCAGTGCTTAAAATGATTGTCACATTTGCCTCAGAAGGGGACACAGTGATAGATGAGGACCAAGGATTAAGATTTATGGGAACTGACTTCAGCAGTCTGCTCAGCCGTAGGAGTCTGGACAAGCCGGCTGTGCTTTGGAAACTGTAGACACAGCTTCCCAGAGGTTTGCTTTGTTCCCAGGATGGGGGTGCTGTCTAGGCAGGATGTGGGTCTCCCTGACAGAAGTAGGTCAATAGGTCTAGCGCAGCCCCCATTTCTCTCTGTGGCCTGGTCGGCCACAAGGGAAAGCAGCTTTCTCTGCCACGTACTCTGCCATGATAGACTGAGACCCTCAGAAACTGGGAGGTAGAACAAAATCTTTCCTCTCTGAGTCTTCATGTCTTCCATGACTCTGCCACAGTCATGCAGAAGGGGCAGCTACGGGCTGAGGGAGGCCTGCTGTCATCTGCGTCATCACGTACGGTGATTAAGACTCTCCTCACTGACCTCACTGAGGTGGGGTCTCGGTCCCACCCAGTGCTTACCCACATGGCTATTCTCTGGCCAGCTTGCTCTGAGATTATCCTGTTCTCACGTCAGTGAGCTGGAATCCAGGCGGGATCTACTCCCCGTGGCCACCAGGGAGCTCGAGTGTTTCCAGAGTCAGGCACAGCCTGCTACTTACTATTTGAGTGCTGGAGCCCAAGTTTCCACTGCCTTAAAATCCCAAAGTCTGAACTGTTTTGTTCTCCAAAAGGTCTCTTTTTTTGTTCAGCTATTTGCTTTCTGTTTTCCCAAGAGACTCTTTAAAAAAAAAGTTTATTTATTTATTTATTTATTTATTTATTTATTTATTTATTATGTATACAGTGTTCTGCCTGCATCTATGCCTGCACACCAGAAGAGGGCACCAGATCTCATTACAGATGGCTGTGAGCCACCATGTGGTTGCTGGGAATTGAACTCAGGACCTCTGGAAGGGCAATCAGTGCTCTTAACCTTTGAGCCATCTCTCCAGCCCCTCCCAAGAGACTCTTAAGCATAGAAAACTTGGCTACGCTGTTCGGTATAGCCCTGATTCTTGAATTCACATCTGGCACAAGACAGGAGCTGTATGAGGTTTGTACCATTCTGTAACAAGCCGGCACAAATCCAGCAGTTTGCAAACCGTGTGTGGGTATTAACCTTCTAGCTCAGAAAGTCAGAAGTCTGAAATGGGTCTCACGGGATCAAAACCAAGGTTCGGGATCTAACCTGGAGGGAAGGGTTCATGGGAAGGATTTGTTCTTTCCCTTCCAGCTTCTGAACACTGATCTGAAAAGGGGTTGGCATTCATCCTGTCTTCTGTTCCTCCCAGACAGAGGTCGGAGGCATTGACAGGTGAAGCCTCAATCTTCCCACCGGTAAAACGGGCTATTGTTTGTTGAGCCCTGACTGTGTGACTCGGTTTGACCTTTATTTGCCCTGGGACAAATGGGATGACTTCTTGGTGTCTTGCTGATGAAAATGGGGGAACGAATGATAGATTGCCAACGTCTGTGCTCACGTGGCTGTCTCACGTGGCACCAGTGAGATAATGCATGGGTCTGTACTCACGTGGCACCAGTGAGATAATGCATGGGTCTGTACTCACGTGGCTGTCTCACGTGGCACCAGTGAGATAGTGCATGGGTCTGTACTCACGTGGCTGTCTCACGTGGCACCAGTGAGATAGTGCATGGGTCTGTACTCACGTGGCTGTCTCACGTGGCACCAGTGAGATAATGCATGGGTCTGTACTCACGTGGCTGTCTCACGTGGCTGTCTCACGTGGCACCAGTGAGATAATGCATGGGGCGTGTAGACCCGATGAGGATGCGTGAGGACTTTGGATTATGATGGTGTTGGGCGTTCAGGGACCTTCACCAAAAAGATCTGATTATTTCCTCCCCTTGACCCTCCTCTTCCCTCCTCTCCCCTCCCCTCCCCTCCCCTTATCTTCTTGCTCCTTAGTTACCAGTGAAGCACCCAGGACCTCACACTCACCAAGCAAGGCCCCACGACAGAGTCTCGTGCCTGCTCCTTCCTTTTATTTTCATTTATTGAGACAGGGTTTGCCTAAGTCACCAAGGCTGGCCTTGAGCTCACTCTTTAGCCCAGGCTGGCCCTGAGCTCACTCCCTAGCCCAGGCTGGCCCTGAGCTCACTCCTTAACCCAGGCTGGCCCTAAGCTCACACCTTAGCCCAGGCTGGCCCTGAGCTCACTCCTTAGCCCAGGCTGGCCCTGAGCTCACTCCTTAGCCCAGGCTGGCCCTGAGCTCACTCCTTAACCAAGGCTGGCCTTGTGCTCACTCCATAGCTCAGGCTAGCCTTGAACTCATTCTATAGCCCAGGCTGGCCTTGAGCTCACTCCATAGCTCAGGCTGGCCCTAAGTTCATTCTAAACCCACTGCTTAGCCCAGGTTGGCTGTGACCTCACCTTCCCTGGTAGCTAGTGGGTACCACCACACCCAGCTCATTATTTTTCTCATTTCTAATTTTCTTCTTCTTTCTCTCTTTATTCCCCTCTCCCTCAGCTTCCTCACCTTCCAACTTTGTCCGATATCTTCACGTACCTCTCATGTCTCCTCCTACACACCAGCTCAGAGCCTGAGGTTTTATAACAAACTTATCAATCATGCAGGCCAGACATGGCAATACCTGCCTGTAATCCCAGCACTAGGGAGGTGGAAGTAGGTGGATTATGCATTCAAGGTCAGCAAGTTTGAAGCCAGCCTGGGCTACCTGAGACCATCTCAAAAACCTGACCAAGTCAAGCCAAACCAAACATTTATAAAAATTGGGCACTTTATTAACACCGGCCCCCATGAGGCCCTTCTGTTTGACTCTTAGACTTCCAAGGTGGCCTCAAAGGCTGTGGCTCCTGGGAGGTACCCCTCATTTCATTTGGGGGGGGGATCTTTCTGAAAGAGTTTCTACACCCTAACCTAGGAACAAGGGTAGTCTTCCTCCCAGCTCTGTCTCTTTCCAAGTGGAAAGATATTTCCAATGGAAATATCTCGAAAGAGGCAGCGATTTTTCTTCCCCTGAGATGAAGGCAGCCGTGCTGCGCAAGACTCTGCCTTGTTATCAGAAAATTAGAGTGGGAAAGAGCCTTCCGTGCAGCTACGGAGACATCTTAATAGACACTTTGGTTGTTACGCAGAAGTTTCTAGATCGGTTTAATTGCCGTAAATGTTATTTGCCTTCCCTGTTATGATAAGGCCTCAAGTCTCTGGTATCTTCCCCCCTCTTCCCTTTCAACAGTTTCCCTTTGCTCCGAGGCCGAGGCTCGCGTTGGTAAGTTTAATGAAACCCAAACAAAGGAAGCAGAGAGACTCTTGGAGTTTGCGTCTCACGCCCACAGCAGAAGCCGAGCCTGGGGAGCAATGGCTCCAGACTAATGAGGCTTTGCAGCTTAATGCAGCTGACAGGACGTACCCCTCGAGCCGCGCCTGGACCATGAAAGCCAGCCCCGGAGCGTAATTGCCTCTGCCCTGAGCAAAGGGACCGGATAGGGACTAAGTATGACACAGAGCTAATGGGAGATGCTCATAGCTTGAGATGACGCAGCCTGGGGCCATCATCTGAGATACTTTATTTTTAGGGGATGGGCATTTATAGAAACGTCCAGATCAGGAGCCTCAACCTTGATGCAACTGATTCTTGGGATGCTTTAACTTGTTGAGGGTATGGGGAGAACTCTCACCTATGTATAAAAGGATGCTCTAGCTGCCAGTAGCAAACTCCCAAACACAGTGTGACACCCCAGAATGTCTTCAGAAATCTCCAGATCCCCCCAAAGGTTTGCCTGGGAGCTGAGGATGTGAACGCAGGGCCTCACGCTTGCGCAGCTGGCACCCACAGAGCAGCTCCCAGTCCCTTTAGGGAGTCACGTTCACATTTGCTCCTGCAGGTTCCTGACTGTGTGACCTTGACCGGATCAGTGCGCCTGTCCTGAGCTCCCTTGCCCTCCTTTGTACAAAGGGCATAGCTACGGCACTGGATGCAAGGAGGCAGAGGTTCTGGTTATTAAGTATACAGAGGATCTCGGCACATACTAACTGTCCAGTAAACTCTTTCCGTTGTAAGAATCTTGGCTTCACCAAACATATGTTAAGAGCATACTCAGCCTCAGGCACTATGCTCTGAGGTGAGTGCAAAGGTGAAGATTTGACTATTGCTTTTGTGGAGGAGGTAAATTCACACAAGACATATAAGGGCTGCATCCTTCCTTGCTCATGGCAGACATTACTAATCAATCTCAAGACTTGTTAGCAGTACCTCCTTCCTCGGGTATGGCAGACGTTAGCAATCAATCTCGCTACTCTTGCTCTCAGTCCTGAACTCAGCTCTATTCAGGCATTATTAATGGACTCTCCTTCAGTACATCCTGTTTTGTAGATCACTCGTAGGAGGTTGACCTTCCTTTCCTGTCCAGCCTTTCAGAGTTAATGGGTAATGTCTTTTCTCCCATGTCAGTCTGAAAGAGGGGTTGACATGGAGAATATCTTTAAAGAGCACTATCTTCCTTTTTTATCTTCCTCAGAAACTGGACGAAGTAGTAAAACGGGCTTTGTTAAACATTCTGCAGACTGTGGGGCTTATGGCTCTATCAGGCCACCTCCTCGGTTTTCTTCAGCATTTGGGGCTTGGAAAATCATCAGCTCTTGAAAAAAAAAAGAAAAGAAGGAAGGAAGGAAGGAAGGAAGGAAGAAAGAAAGAAAGAAAGAAAGAAAGAAAGAAAGAAAGAAAGAAAGAAAAAAGAAAGAGGTTCCAGCTTTTCAAGGGTTGCACAGAGGTTTCTGGAAACAGCTTTTAGATCACTGTGACCATCACCAGATAGAAGAGAGAGCCCACTGGGGTTAAATGCTCCCATGTGTTCCGACATGCCCAGCTCTCCCAATGAGAGCGACACTCCATGACAATGCCTGTGAAAAATGAGGCACACGTCTGCAACCCTGCAGCCCCCGGCAGGCTCCATCCATCTGGCTGAGAAGTGGGCGCTGGCGTGGGCTTGGCCGATTGCCTTTCTCCCGGACTGTCCAGGCAGCACTAGCTCACGCCGCAGCTGTTGGTTTATGTCTGCTGCCTGCAAGGTCTCCCAGGAGGCTGCTGGGGGGGGGCAGGCAATGGGGGGGGCATGGGGCTTATGCGCAAGGTCTCTGAGGACCTAGAACTTGACTATATGGTTTGCTCATATTTGATCTAAAGTGTGAAAAGAAAATAAAGAAAGGGAAGAAAGGACAGGAGCAGGCACTCAGTCTGAAGTCTACGTGCCTTATTATTTCTTTCTCAGTCTTATTTGTCCACCATCTGTCCATCCGTCCATCCATCCATTCATCCATCCATCCACCCACCCACCAAGCATTTCCCATGCATACCATGTAGCCACCCACCTCTCCTCCGTCACACGCTCTCCTTCATCCATCTACCTACTTACCTGCCCATCCATCATCCCATTCACCTTACGTCATCCCATTCAGCCAGTCATCCATCCGCCATCCATCCAGATAGCCTTACGTCATCCTTGCACTCACGTGCTCACTCACTCACCCACTTGTTCTAGTATGAGTTGGGATTGCACACAGCAGGACAGGCTGAAAGTTGTCTGCAGGATCCGAAGGGTTTTCCACATAGAGTCTGCTCGGCTTTGCTTTTTTTCATGTGTTTGTTATATGCAGCTCAGACCGGCCTCATGCACGGGAGGCACTCAGCCTACACCAGGCATATGCTAAGAACCATTAAGCCGAGGTCATGCTTGGCTGTATTCTTTCCACAGTGCCCACCCCACGTTCTCTCCCTCTCCCTCTCTCAATTCTATTTTTAGATTGCAAAATGTAACTTTTAATTACTCAGTGGTGTATGCATGTGGGCACATGTGTGGTCAGAGGCCAACTGGTAGGAGTCAGTTCTCTTCCTCCACCCTGTGGGAGGGACCCAGGCACCGAACTCGGGGCTTCCGCTTGGCAGCGAGACCTTTATCCATCCACCAAATCACACATGCAGTTTCTTTCTTCCTTTATTCTTTCCTTTTGTTCTTTTTTATTTTTTTGAGACAGACTATTACTATGCAGCTCAGGATGACCTTGAACTCATAACCCTCCTGCCTCAGCCTGAATGACTGGTGTGCTTCCCCACACCTGACCTCAGCTGACATATTTGAAGGCATCTGCTGCCTGCCCTACCTGGGAAGCCTCCTTTTAGTCAGCCCAGGACTTAAACTGGGGCTCCACCAGGCATGGCTCTGTAGGCCAAAGCAACCAACACCCTGCCTGAGGCCAGTTGGTGGGGTTCCTTTTGGTTTCCAGGGACCAGGCAGAGGTGGCTCAGCTCTTGACCCTTCCTGTCTGTTCTTCTCTCCACAGACACACTGTCTGTACCACGGTGGTCACCGCAGATCCCACGCAGAGACCTTGGCAACTCCATTAAGCACAGGTAGGTAGGAGACTGTGACCGTGTGTGTCGGGGGTGGTGGTGCTGGAGCCGGTGGGCACCGGTAATGTGTCAATCCTCAGCTTCCACACCACCACACCCTTCTGTGTTTTGTTGGACCGAGGTGTCTGCACCGTAGCCTTGCCCTTAGCAAATCTACACAGGACGGTTAAAAACAGAGAGACCTTATGTTCACTCTGACCTGGGTTCCAGTCCCTCCTGATAAAGCTTTGTAGCCATGAGAAATTGTGTACCCCCTTTGGACTTCATTTTTTAAAATGTTTTTATTATCAAAAATTACACAATATATAATGAGAGAAATAAGGGAAGACTCTGGGATAGTATAATCAAGACCTTTAAAGAAATTACATTAAACTGTCATTTAGGAAACAAGCCCAGCAGGCTAGAGAGTGTGACATCAAACCATAGTTAGAGAAGAAACTTTGATTTTTGTAGGAATAAGTTCATACATTCTGCCTATCAGTGGGATGATGTATTAAGGGCTGTGCACGTACCTTACTGGTATCGTAAAGTACTTCAGGCTCCAAATGGAGGCTCTTTACCCAGGAAACTCAAGATGGCTAGCTAAACTCATTGCTAGAGGTTACTGGAGAGGAGCAGACCAGCAGGAGGCCTTCCCCAGGATCCTCCATGGTCTGGAATTGTTTCCAACAACTTCTTGACTCTCCCAAGTTCAGCTTTCTAAAGGTTACCCCAGTCTCCTTACAGAACCATGGAGAAAGCGGGAGCTGAGTCAGGCCAGGATGGTGAAACTCTCTGACAGAGGAGGGGGACGGAGGCCCTGGTGGATGAGGCAGGGGACTGGATGCTAATCATGCTCAATCCCTGTGATCTGAGAACCCCTGGTGAGTGTCTGTGCCTGGGGGAGAGTCAGCTGCCTCATTGCTCCTTCATGGAGCCTTCCCTCCAACCTGTAGGATTCTAACGTCTGTGTCTCTGGGGAGCTGGCCAGTTATCCGAGGGTCTGTGGACACAAATTGACAGTCCCCAGTGGTCTGTCAGCCAGGTGAAGGGAGAAACCCTGGACACAGACACAGCCTCAGCCTGGGGCAGGGCTGCTTTCTCTCCTCCTGACAACGCAGCCCCAGTTCTTAAAGAAAAATGTCACAGCTGGAACCCTTGGTGGAAGCTGTGAGGAGCAGTGCCGGACAGGTCAGTCGGACAGGTCAGCCGGACAGGTCAGTCGGACAGGTCAGTCGGACAGGTCAGTCGGACAGGTCAGTCGGAGACCAGAGGCTGAGCTGTGGCACCAAAGGGACTCAGGATGAGGGCCTTTTCAAATGTTTCTGGTTTAGTTCCACCCCTGGGGTGGCCACAGTCCCTCGTTCAGTCCGCCTCTGTGCCACACACATTTTTGGCCCAGTCACCCTTCCAGTTTGGTCACACTTGTGGCTCAGCCACACCCCTGGGTTCTGCCTCAGCCTCACCGGGCTGGCTCCACCCCTGGGCTTTCACTGGAAACTGGTGGTGCCCCAGCTTCCGATTCTGATGTCAAGAGAAATGAAGCAGGCTGACCAGCTTGGGCCCCAGACCTGACTTCCTAGTGAGGCGAGAGTCCCCTGATGGGTGTTGTTCTTCAGCCTCGCCTGCCCTGTATTCCCCCCGCTGGCTAGGTGTCAGGTGGGAGAAACTCCCAGCCTGGTTAAGAGATTACATTAACATCCCATTCCCTGTGTTGTCTGGTGTAGTGGCATATGCTCCCAGCACACAGCGGGGCGAGATGGTGAGTTAAGAGTTCAGGGATAGCCTGGCCATTGTAATAAAATCCTGTCTCAGAAAAAGCACCACCAGGAGCAGCAGATCTCACTCTTTGTCACTGGAATTATCACAGCAAGAGCCGGGCAATAGAGAACATCCACCCAGGGGACAGGACAAAGCTGAAGAGGAGAGAAACCTGCCAGCAGACCCTGTTACCTGCCCCCCCCCCGTCCTATGTTGCTGTTCAACGGGTCTTTTGCTATCCCCTCCCCTGAGCTGCCCCAGCTTGCAGAATAGACCTGCTAAGCGCTGCTAAGACCCAAAGGGGCTTAACCAAGCCCAAGTGCAAAGCTGGGGAGGGAGCATCTCAAGCCAGCATCTCCGTTGTGAATATTGCTGTTTGCTTAGCTGTGGCAGCTCCAGGCTGTCGCTAGCTGTGTTTGAAGGGTTGACCCAGATCCCACAAGAGGGTAGGCTGAAGGAAGCAGCCCTCCCGCCTCACAGTTCTCCATCTCTGAGTTATGTAACCACGTCCAAGTTTCCCCTTTGACACTCGGAGGAGGCAGTGCAGATTGCATACCACTACTGCCGACGGTGGCACAAATTGAAAATTAAAATTAACTGTGACCCGGGAACCTTCAATAGCTTTGCTGGATCCAGCCCCACCTCTGTGTCTTATCTCAAGGCAGAAAGCATGCCACGGCTCAGAAGGGGTGATCTGCAAGTTAATCTAATAACTTCCACCAGGTGGCCTTGGTGACCGTGACGTGTGGGGGCGTCCACACAGTATTTGCCGCAGGTGGCAGTGACTGGGGGAGGGTGAAGCGGTGTTGTCTGAAAAGGTTTTCTTTTGTCGGGGAGCGGGACTCTACAACTGGATTTGGAGGTCCATTGCTGTCTTGAGGAATTGAATTTGCCATTTGTAGGCTACCTCCAGGATATGAATAGGTGACCATAACGAACACTCCAGGTAATAACTGAGACAGCCCAATTCATTGAGCATTACCTATGCACCAGGTGCTATGACACCTTCGATATGCCTGACCCAGTAACCCCTGATACCTGTTAAGTGTCTCACTTTATAAGCAAGAAAACTGAGGCTTCAAGGTTTAGGCAATTTGATTGAACTTAATTATCACCTGTTCTGGAACAAACAGGGCTGGAACCCAGGGCTTATAGGCTTCTCATTCTAGGGGTTCATCCTGCTGGAGAGGGGCCCATGGCCACTGCCCCACCTCGGACATTTCCTGTTTCTTTCTCACAGGTTTTCCACCAAGTATTGGATGTCTCAGACCTGCACCGTCTGTGGGAAAGGGATGCTTTTTGGCCTCAAGTGTAAAAACTGCAAGTGAGTGATTTCCCTTTAAGGAACTTTTTACAATGCCAGATATGAATTAGCACTGAGATGGGCTTTGGCTCACTCCAGGGAGGTCAGGAGAAGCTGGTGAGAACAGTTCTGATAAAGCCTGAGCTGTGCGGAGACCGTAGGAAGGCTAACGCGACATGTGCTGGGGCCGGTGGGCCCTCCCATGCTCAGGGCCTCTATTGTGGTTGTGAATGTGAAGAGTGTCCCACAGCCTCATGTGATCAGATGCTCGGCTGCCAGCTGATGTTTCGGATCCTTTTGGACACGGGGTGGGAGTCTGACAGCAGGCATTGGGTTATAGGAATAGAGCTTAACTGTTCTAGGCCAGCTCCCCTTCTGCCCCAACTTTTCCTCATGCTCCCACCACTAGGCTCTCCCACCATGACGGACTGTGCCCCTGATTTATAGTTGCCCCGCATATTCTGTCATAGACAAAGTACCTAATACACCATCGAAGGTCAGTCACCGGCTGATTTCTCTTCTAGCTGCCCTATAGTAAACCTTTTAAACTCCATGATCTTTGGAGGCCTCAGTGTTTCCCTCAGAGCTTCGCAAAATGGACTCGTATATTTTGAAAGTAACCATAAATAATTCAGAAATAGATATGGCCATGGATTTGGAGCAATAAAACTTTATCCATAAAGACAGTTGACAGCATGGGTCCAGCCCGTGGTTTGCTGATAGCTTTGAAAATTTGCAAAGTTCTTTCCCTTCTGCTCTTTCTCATCCTGTGCTGTCTCTGAGAGTGTCTTATGATTGTCCCATTTTATATCTGTAAAAACTGTGTCTCAACTTGGAAACGTCACAGCTAAGAAGTAGGAGTGAGGACTTGAACTCATGCCCCTTAATTCCTGCTCCATTTCTTTCTTTGGCTTCATGTTGGATGCTTATACTGGCCAAGAGGTGGGAATACCTTGATCCCTACTCCTTCCCCCTTCCTTATACACATTCTTTGTTATGTCTGACAGAAGATTAGAAAGAAGGCAAGAGAAAAATTGACACCAGCCATGGCCTCTGGAGGCAGATTAAACCAGGTTCAAATCCTGCCCCTGCCATTTAATAGCTGTGTGACCATGGGCACACCCCCTCACATTTCTGTCCTCATATGCCCCTCTGTGTATATCTGCACACATGTACTAACTACCTACTCAGGTCCAGCGGCTACAAAACTGACACATTTGACCATATGGAAAAGATAGGGGTGGGTATGTGTCTGCTAGAGATAGGCGGTAAGAGTCTCCCCACCCCTCGCCTGTCTGGTGGCCTCACTGAGCTCCCGGATAGCCTGGGCTGTGGGGAAGAGTGATTATTTCCAGCCCCTGGGAATCCTTTAGCTCACGACCTAAGGGTGATTAGGAGAGTAATTGCTATATATTAGCATTCTGAGCTGCTGTCCTCTGTGGTTCTGGGCTCTCCGATGGTTCCTCAACTTTCTGACTCTGAGCTGCACAGAGGCAGGTGCTTAGGTCTGGCTCAGAGGCTGCCTGATCTCCCCAGTACACCTGCTGCCTTGGAGACATCTCGACTGTATCAGGTCGTGCTGTGTTCTGTGGGGGAAATGCCTTTCACATCCTTACACCTGCTGCGTGGAGGCTTTGAAGTCAAGTAATTAGGTGACAGAGACTGGGCAGGAGTCAGCGAGGCTGAACACTCAGCAAGCCTTTTCAATTTTCAGCACTGGAGGTGGGACCCAGAGGTGGCTTTCCTCCCTGCCTTCTGTTTTAGAAGTAATGAGCAAAGCCTGAGACCCTGCCAGGGATTGGGAGAGAGAGGGGGCTGGGGACAGGAGAGAGGGACAGTCACACAGAGCTGAGGCTTTGGAAGTCAACAGTGCTAAGTTTGGGTCCCATTTCTGCTTGAAGTCTTAAGAGGCATGCCATCTTGACCTTCCTCTCTGAAGAGCGGATGTAATATTGGCGCCCATCACTGGACTTCTGGGGGGGGGGCAGTCACTGAAATGCCCTCGCCTCATACTGCTATCCAGGAACATTTCCTCCACTGCCTCATACTCTACCTTATGCGGGGTAGCTTCTGGCACATGGAAGGGTGAGGTCAGAGTTCAGACCAACTGGGCTTGGATGGCATCCATGACTTCACCAGTGTGCTCAGCCCTTCAACCATAACAGTTGCTGCTGCACTGGCATGGAGCCCAGCTGTGAGTCTGTCCCAGCCACACACCTCTGTCAACTACAACAGGAATAGGGCCAGCTCCATGAGATTGCTGTACAGGCGTACTGAGGCTCACGGTTGAGACCCGCACTTATCTTATGAATAAAGTCCCTGGAGCTTTGGTTAAAGCGAGAGGGTCAACATTTATTTGCGTGTGTTTGCAAGGACCGACAAAAAGGTGGAGGAATGAGTCTGCGTGGAACTGAAGGACAGCAGTGGCCCTGAGAATGAGGGGGCTGGAGGTGGGCAAGGCCATCTCACTGGTCACTCAACTAATATTTGCCAGTTGGAAAATCATCATTGCAGGTTAAGACGCCATTCTCTGTAGTGCTTGGGACTAAAAGTGTTTTTACGTTTGAAGCGCATTCTGACTTTGGAATATCTGAATAATGCAGACATTTGCATATGTGATGAGGTGTCTTGGAGATGAGACCCAAACTTCATTTGCACAGGGTTTTTGGTGAGCGGATATTTAAACTCAGGTTAGGCATGGGGTTGCTCCACCTGTGGCCCCATGGGAGCTCAGAAAGTTTCAAACTGGAAGCCACTTTGGGTTTCAAATTTTTGAACTAAGGATGTTTAGTTTTAAAACCTTAATACTATGTCCCAAAGGGTTTTCCAGGCACCAGAAGCAACAACAGGAGATAAAGTGACAAAATCCCCGGACTGGTGGAAATTACTTGTGGGTGGAGTGGGAGACAGGTAGGTGGAGAAGGAAGTCAAACTGGCTAAAAGGATGGTGATGGAGAAGGAAGTCAATCTGGCTAAAAGGATGGTGTGATATTGGATGATATTGGCTGCTGGGAAGAGCAGAGCAAACATGGTGCCATGCCTGGAGACTTGTCATCTCAGTAGTCGGGTCTGGAGCTGAGGCACAGCCTGGGCTGTGTAGTGAGACCCTGTTTAAAGAAAAAAGGAGGAAGAGAGAGAGAAGGGAGGGCAGAGGAAAGGAGGCAGAGAGGGAAGAAGGAAGAGATAAGGAAGAAAGAGGGAAGAAAAGGAGGAAGGGAGGGAGGGAGAAGAAAGGGAAGGATGGAGGGAGGGGAAGGAAGGGAAGTAGGGAAAGGGAGGGGAAGAAGGGCCACAGTAAGAGGTTACAGTTTTAATTCAAGAGCTCTGGGAATTTTAAGTTCTTCCCTCACCTGGGTCTTGTGTATTGTCATCTGTTCAGAAATGCATGTGGTATATGTGTATGTAAGACATATGGCTTCCTGACTGTGGGTGCCACGCGGCCAGCAGCCACACACTGCTTCTGACCATGGGTGCCATGAGGACAGCAGCCACATGCTCCTGCCGCCACGTCTTCCCAAGCACAATAGACTGTACCCTCAAAATGTGAGCCATGGTAAACCCTTCTCCCCTTAAGTTGCTCCTGTCAGGCACTTTGTCCCAGCAGTGAGATTAGGCACCATTGCAACTGTTAAGAAGGAAAAGGTAAACAAGATAATTACCCTCCGGAGTTCTTGCCCCTCCCTCACCTGGCCCATTATGAGAGCTGATTAATGGATACTAACACCATTACTGGCTTGACAAATAAGCCTTGGGATATCCCCCCACCCAGGAAGCCAGAAACTTCTCCTTCATGCCCAACCCCTCTCCCCCTCCACAGTTCTCCTCTTAAGTGCCCACTTCCTCCGGAATTATCATCAGCTGTCTTGTTGGGAGTCTGAATAGATTAATGAGCTAATAGGAAATTAAGGCTCTGAAAGCAATTTCCAGTTATCTAAATCGAGGCGTTCTCATCTAATCGGTTCAGGAGTGTGGAAGGGAGCTGCGTGCAGAGTGGTCCAGTGTCCACACTCTGCCTGCATTGTTTCACAAGTGTGGATGCAGCTGCCAGGGCTTGCTCTTCCGCGCACAGGGATGGATGCTGATGGGTTTCCCAGCTTTTGGCTTGGCGTTGTCTGCGATCCACCCTCCTCACCTTCCATGGGGGTCTGAAGCCCTGATATCTCATTTATAGGAATTCTCTCTAGCCTATCCTCCCGGCCCCCTTTTTAGAAGTCACTGTGTAGCTCAGAGCAGCTAAGAACTCAGCTATGTAACCCAGGCTGGCCTCAAACTTGTGATCATCCTCCTGCCTCAGGCTCCCCGGTGCTAGGATTGTATATATGCACCACCACAGCTGACTCTGTCCAGTTTCTTAGAGGTAGATAGTAATTTACACAAGAGTGTTTTGAGTGACTTTTGTGGTAGAAAAAGAGAATTGAAGCTGAGATGCATTTTTTTTTTCTTTCTGTCTGACCTCCTGCAGTGCGATAAAGATTGAAACATCTGGGGCTGGAGAAATGGCTTGGTAGTCTTTACTGCTCTGAGTTCAGGTCTCAGTATCCGCATCAGGCTACTCACAACTGCCTATAACTTTAGCTCCAGTTAGGTCTGATGCTCTCTTGTAACCTCTGAGGGACCTGAAGTCATGCACACACGTGCACGTGCGCACACACACACGCACACACACACACACACACACACACACACACGAACATACAGACACTCAAGTAATTTTTATAAAGAATGAGACGTTATCCCAAGCCATCAGTAGAGACATCACATTTAAACAAAGCCCCTGCTCGTTTTAACTGCCTCATCCTCTCTTCCACGCCATGCTTTAACTCTAGGTAGGTCAACAGGAAAGGTTCGCACAAGGTGCCAGATAGGGGAGTCATCATTGCCACTGGTTTAGATAAACAGGTTTGCATAATGGATCGCCCACTCTCAACAAAGGGATTGCAGCCTGCGCGATCTGGTTTCAGCATGCCAGCTGCCAGACATTTGCCCGGCACAACCGTGAACCCATTATTATACCTTCACCCGTGGGATAAATGATAAGATTCCCAGCTTGAGGTTTTAAAGGATGAATTACGGGATTTTTTTTCACTCTATAATTGCAGAATGATTATAGCTGTTATTGCCCTGTTTAGCCTGGGACTTTCCCTGTTTTAGCCGAAGTCCGAAATGCTTGAGCAAACTCCTTGGACAGCCCTAAGTTAGAAACCTTGTCACAGAGGCAGGTTGGTACTGCCAAGGCATTAACGTGTTCCAGTTGAGGCCACTGCTGGCCTCTGTAGGTGTGAAACCCCTGGTCAGTCCGGCAAGTGCCTGCCTTTCTTGGGGCCTTTGAATGCCCACGCTGAGTCCCTTGGCTGCCCGTGGCTGCACAGGCTGACTCTGAATTCTTTCCACATTGGCACCCACTCCTTTGCACTTGGATGGGGCTCCTGGCCCTTTCTGGTTTTGCTATATTACAGGATCTGTTCACTGCACTTCCAATTTCCCCCTTGCCCTGCACATTCTCCTGACCTGTGTTCTTATATCTTAGTTTACATAATAACTGTGGCCACAGGTGATAGGAACATTCAGAGTGAAGGCAGCCAGGTTGATGCAGGAGCTCACTGATTCACTTTTACCAGACTGGAGACCCATGGGTGCAGCTTCTGCAGCTGCTGTGGAGTTCCTAGAGGCCCGGGGGGCTGCCCAGCAGGCAGGATGCTGGCAGGATATAATTATGAGCATGTGTTTTGGAGATCACCCGCCTGAAGCCCGAACTCGCTTCTCCACGAATAGAGAAACTTCACTTCTTACAAAAAAAAAAAAAAAAAAAACTATCCTTGGAATTAATCATCTCTTATGTGTAATAGTTTTTATTATTATAGGGGAAAAGTTGAACCCTATTATAGTTATTTGTAAGAAAGAGATTCACATAATTCTAGAAATTGAGGTGGGAACTTGGTACAGTCATGGTAATAACAATGCTACTGATGATAGTGTCAATGATAAGATGGTGATGATGGTGGTGAAAATAGTGATAGTGACAATGATTATGCTCATGGTGATGGTGATGATAATGGTGATAGTGAGGTAATGGTTGTAATGATGGTGATGATGATGATAATGATGATGATGGTGATGATGGTAGTGATGATGGCTATGGTGATGGTGAAGATGATAATGGTGGTGATGATGGTGATGGTGAAGATGATGATGATGGTTATCGTGATGATGATGATGTGATGGTGAAGATGGTGATGATGGTTATCATGATGGTGAAGATGATGATGGTAATGATGATGGTTATGGTGATGATGAAGATGATAATGGTGGTGATGATGGTGATGGTGAAGATGATGATGATGGTTATCGTGATGATGATGATGATGGTAATGATGAAGGTTATGGTGATGGTGAAGATGATAATGATGGTAATGATGGTAATGGTGAAAGTTATGGTGATAGTGAAGATGATGATGGTTATCATGGTGGCGAGGATGCTGATGGTGAGGATGATATTAGGCGCTGAAGCCTCATCACATGGTAGGCATTTTGCTAAACACTTTAGAAGCACGGTTCCATTTCATCCATGTAACAAACTTGGAAGGCAGATGGGGATTATTATCACCCTCATGTTATAGATGAAGAAACTGAGGCCACAGAAGTCTCTCGTGGTGGGTATATCTGTCACTCAAACACAGACCCCCTTTATTCAACTTAATCATTTCGTGGGGGCCAAGGGCTGGTCCCACGGTGAGATGACAGCAGCAGTTGCTGCCTCCTGGACCTCTGCCTCTCTGGCCTGCCACACTCTCCCTTTGAGCTGTCCTTCCTGGGTTGTAAGGGTTACCACTGGTGAGAGGGAACCAGGGAGTGTCTGGGTAACTTTTTTGTCTTTTTGGAAACAGGCTTGACAATGTCAGGGTCAAAAGTTAAACTCAAGTGAGGCCAAGGTGTTCAAGTACTGAGAATATGAGGGCGGGAGGAAAGGGAGGTGGGCAGGTCCTCTGAAGCCACACAGGGAGCCTAAATTAGAGGACTGTGATACATTCAGACAGAAATCTGGGAAGCCTCAAGTCAGGGAACCTGCTGGTATCACGTGGGAGTCGATCTAAGAAGCATCTACACTCAGAATAGCTGACCACCACTCCGGAAGCATCCAGGAAGAAATATTTCCTTTCGATCTCCCCCTCTTCCACTGGCATCTTTTTCAAGAAATCTACCTGGAAACATGATAGAATATGCAAACGGGAAAGATAAGCAATTTAGTTCCACTTCATTCGGGTGGAACCCAGCCTTCCTAGGCAGAAAACACAGGAGAAACAGTTCCTGTTTCTGGGCTCTCCCACCTCGCCCCGAGGCATAGACACGAAGAACCAGGACTAGTACACAGGGGGTGGCCAGACACGGAGATGGCAGCCCCCAGAAAGGAGGGCAATGGGCTGACTTTCTTGACGATGTGACCAAGGGACATGAAACGACCCAATGCCCGAGTACAGTCACACAGGCTCCAGGAAGACATTGTATCTGTGTCAGCATCCTCTGGCTCTACACGGAGGGCCACTCTGCACTCCAAGAGCTTGGTATCTTGGAGAGGAATTATGTAAGACTTCCTTTGAAGATGGCTAACTTTTTTTTTGTAATTCCAAACCTTAATAGGATAAACTTCAGTTATGAGGAAAAGTTACTTGTGTAGAACATTTCATTTCCGCTAAAGGAGCTGCTGATTAAACGAGACATTATCTCCATCAGAAAACCAAATCTGAGCCAACCTCATCGTGTGACTCTCACTACCTGGGCTGCCGAGGTAGGCAAATGGCTCTTTCTGTGCCGGCCTATGTTTCTAGAAGGGCCTTGGTGCCAGGCTCTTAACACAGGAGACAGACCAACAGTCTCCCTGACTGCTCAACAGCCCAGCAGGGACCAGCTTGTCAGTCTGATATTGTCTAGAGAAAGACTCTGCATAAACAATGGTGGGGGGCATGGGCCTATGAGACCCGAGTACCCAGGGACAGCATAACTAAGGACACCCTAGGGCTCTTCTCCCCATGAGAGATTAAGGGAGGGGAAGAGTAGACTCACGACCCTTTAGGAGTGTGCATTCTCTCTCCTTTCCTAACCCCCAAAAGAGTAGAATCTCACAAGCCAAAGAAAGGCCCAGTGGCACCGCCCACTTCCAGAAATGATGCATGATGGGAAAGTGGTAAGTGGGTTGCAGAGGCAGTGAGAATGGTCTGGGGTCAGGGCTGAACCCAGGGTCTCCCGCTGTGCTCTGTGTGGGAAGTTCCAGGGGAAGCAGAGCCAGGCAGGAGTGACTGTGGTCCTACTCCGTGGCCAGCCCTTGCTCTTGTAAACTAGCCTGTTACATTTATGGTCTTGAGTCAGGGAGACCCATGTTTTAACAACTAATCTACCCTCTGTGAGATTCTGTGCCAGGTATTTACTCCCGAGGCCTCAGTTTCCTTGTCTGTAACATGCGGACAGTGACAGGGGACCCTTTAAATAATATATGAAATGCAGGACGAGGAGAAACCCTGATGTGATCATGACTTACTGGATGTGCGTATCAGAATGTCACAGCATGCTTAGCATGCATGGAAAATAGACGTGTTTAAATAATAATAGTGCACGTTAGGAACAACGGCTTTGGTGGTCAGGAATCTTCATAAAGAACAGAGTTTGACTTGGGAAGAATACAGTAGTTGAGAGGCATTAAAAGGTACAGATGACTGGCAGATTCACAAACCACGACCCTCAAAGCATCAAGAGCTGACACTCGGGGGCGATGATGGCTTAATTTAACTGTCACCTTGATTGGATTCAGAGTAGACCTGGAAACACCTCTGGATGTGTTCTCTGTGGATGTTTCCAGAAGGTTTAACTGTGGTGGGAAGACCCATTCTGAAGGGCTGGGGTAAGCAAACTGAGTCCCAGCATCCATCTCTCTCTGCTTCCTGACCATGGGTACCACATAACAGCCCTCTCGGGTTCCTACCCCCATGTCGTTCCCCCTCCCCCGATGGAGTGTGCCCTCAGAACTGAGCCAGCACTAACACCCTCTTCTTAAGTTGCCTGTGTGATGTATTTTGTCCCTAAAGGAGAAGAGTGATGAGCACAGGGACAGATCACGGTGCAGGAGGCGGTGTTCCAGGTGTTTTACTCGGTCCCCTCAGATTCCTCAATCACCCTATCATTGCAGGAGCAATGATGGGTGCCCCCCATTTTACAGAGTGAGAAACTGAGGCTCAGCCAGGGTCACAGAGCCTTGAGCAGCAAAGGTCTGAGCTCAGTTCTTACATACTGTGTCTCCTGACTTCCGTCCTGGGAGACAGGGATGTGGGTCAAACTGCTCCTCTAGACAGACCTAGGATGCCATAGGATTCCTACTGGTGTTCTCAAGCTAATACAATTTCCACTCCTCTGCCTCAGCTCTTTCTCTGGCGAGACCCTCAGACTCTCTGGCCTCGGGGGAGGGTCTGTGTTGTAGTGTTGGATCAAACCCCAAGCTAAGCTGGAAATAGTGTGCTCTTGGTACTAGGGAGCTACAGCAAATGAGTGGATGAAGTCCTGTGTTTGAGGGGAGAGATGGCTCACGTGGGAAGAAATAAACGGTGAGGCATGGAGCAGCATCATAAACTAAGATCGGAATGAAATGTAGAACAACAGGGACTCCCCACTCATGTAGGTGCCACAAGGGGTAACACTGGAGCTAATCTCTCCGAGCTCCAGTTGAGCCAAACTGGAGACCCATGGGTGCAGCTTCTGCAGCTGCTGTGGAGTTCCTAGAGGCCCGGGAGGCTGCCCAGCAGGCAGGATGCTGGCAGGATATAATTATGAGCATGCGTTTTGGAGATCACCCGCCTGAAGCCCAAACTCGCTTTTCCACTAATAGAAACATTTCACTTCTTGTAAAAAAACATCCTGGGAATTAATCGTCCCTCATGTGCATTTTTCACTATTATAAGAAAATTGTTGGGTCTGATTATTTTGATATGTGAGGGATGGGCATAATTTTCTGGAGGCTGAAGTGGGATTTGGATATGATGATGATATGATGGTAGGGGTGGTGGGGGATGGTAGATGATGTGGAGATGGCAGGGATCATGAGTGTTTCTGGGCATGATAATGATACTGGTGATGATGGCGATGATGGTGATGATGTTGGTGATGGTGATGATGTTGGTGATGATGGTGATGATGATGGTGATGATGATGGTGGTGGTGATGGTGGTGGTGATGATGATGATGGTGGTGGTGATGATGATGATGGTGGAGATGATGATGGTGATGATGATGGTAATGATGATGATGATGATGGTGATGGTGATGATGGTGGTGATGATGATGATGGTGATGATGGTGGTGATGGTGGTGATGATGGTGATGGTGATGATAATGATGATGGTGATGGTGGTGGTGATGATGATGATGGTGGTGGTGGTGATGGTGGTGGTGAAGATGATGGTGGTGGTGGTGATGATGATGGTGGAGATGA
Organism: Microtus ochrogaster; assembly: GCF_000317375.1. Taxonomy (NCBI): domain Eukaryota; kingdom Metazoa; phylum Chordata; class Mammalia; order Rodentia; family Cricetidae; genus Microtus; species Microtus ochrogaster. Next base: position 7,712,151 of record NC_022010.1, read on the forward strand.
TGGTGATGATGATGGTAATGATGATGATGGTGATGATGATGGTGATGATGATGGTGATGGTGATGATGGTGATGGTGATGATGATGGTGATGATGATGATGATGATGATGATGATGGTGATGATGGTGATGATGGTGATGATGATGATGATGATGATGGTGATGATGGTGGTGATGATGATGATGGTGATGGTGATGATGGTGATGATGGTAGTGATGATGATGATGGTGATGGTGTTGATGGTGGTGATGATGATGGTGATGATGGCAATGATGGTGATGATGGTGATGATGATGATACTGGTGATGATGGTGATGATGTTGGTGATGATGGTGGTGATGATGATGATGATGGTAATGATGGTGATGATGATGATGGTGATGGTGATGATGATGATGGTGATGATGGTGATGGTGATGATGATGATGATGAAGATGATGGCAATGGTGGTAATGGTGACTGAAAGTCACCATATTGCAGATAATTTGTGTAACTCTTTACAAGCATGCTATCATGATGGAGAAAGGTCATTGGTTAAAAAATAAAGAAACTGCCTTGGCCCATTTTATTGGTTAGAGCATAGGTGGGTGGAGTAAACAGAATAGAATGCTGGGAGGAAGAGGAAGTGAGCTCAGAGACGCCATGCTCCCCTCTCCCGGGCAGATGCGATAGCTCTGCTCTCTGAGGCAGACACATGAAGCTCAGACCCAGGATGGACGTAGGCTAGAATCTTTCCCGGTAGGACTGATACTACACAGATTATTAGAGATGGGTTGATCGGGGTATGAGAATTAGCCTGTAAGGGCTAGAGTTAATGGGCCAAGCAGTGTTTAAAAGAATACAGTGTCCGTGTAATTATTTCAGGGCATAAGCTAGCAGGCGGCTGGGGTGCTGGGGACGCAGCCCCGCTGCTCATATTACAACACTATCATTTCATCCTTGCAAAGTAGTGGAGTTCAGAATGTATCCCAGGTTGACATCAATTTTGCAAAGATCCCAGCCTTCCGAGTGCTTGACTTAGAGGTATATGCCACCATGCCTGACCTTATTACTGCCTTTTGGGCTAAAGTGTATTGTGTTCCTTGGTCAATGTAAGGGGCAACTTAAGGGCAGGAAGATTTATTTGGGCTCTCAGTTTCTGGGTTTCATTCATTATGGCAAGGAAGACATGGTGGTGACAGCCTACAGAGTGGCATGTTCATGTGACAAGAAGCAGGAAGCAGTAAAACACTCTGGACTCAAAGCAGGCATGACCTTCCAAGCCCACCCCTTGATGACATAACTAGCCAGGCCCTACCTCTTCAAACTAGCACTCCCAGCTGGGAGCCAAATGTTTAAAACATGAGCCTCTGGGGGACACCTCAGACTCAAACAACAGTGGTAAGTTCATTTAAAGATGAAAACTCACCTTTACTGTGAATGGAAAAACGATATCCTTTGCCAGTCACATAAAGTGACCTAAAAACATATTAGATAGAAGGAGATGGCAGTGAGGTCCCTGCTGTCCAGCTGTGTCTCGACTGGGTGAGCATCTGAAGACACCCTCCCTCCAGTTTGGTCAGATGGAAAAGGAGAGCTCAGCTTCCTGATTGTTTGGAGCCACCCAGGTAGGGTTGTCCTCTGTGTGCACAGGGGCCCCAGGTCTAAAGTCTCCATATCAGAGATGAAGGCAGGACCTTTCTCAGACCTGGGAGAGATGGTGAAAAAGATGGGAAAAGCTGTACTGCCAAGTGGACCCTTGGTTCCCCTGCCTCACACAATCTGGGTTGCTTCAGGGCTTATTCTAGCCCAGCTTCAGAGATGCCAAATCTGCAGAGAATCTCAGAGATATTTCCAGAAAGCACGAATGTTGTTGGGTGGGAAATCCATGTCAAGAACTGTGGAACTGGGCTCTTGCTCTGTGCTAACATCCTATGGAGAGTACGTCAGAGCTTTAGAGGGAAGAAATATACTCTAACCTCTGTATGGAGGATGGGATGTTCTATTCAATCTTACGATGCTGGGAGCCCGAGGGCAGTCTCCTGGCAAAGATGTTAACAGTTGGAAGCTTGACTTGGGTGCATAAAATGCCAGGTGAATCCAGAGAGGGTCTGTATGGGGCTTATCCAGTATCTCACTTGGGATGTCCATTCTTCTGCACTGATTGATGTCACTGCAGTGACTTGGGGGAGGGGTGGTATCATCCTCCTCCTGAGCAGTCAGGCAATGTGGTGGGAAAGAAGACTGACTCCTTAGATTTTTCTGGAAGAAATTCACTTGTGTCTAACACTCTTGAAAGCCTGCTAATGATTGCATAAGGTAAGCCTTGGTTTGACGTCTCCAAGAGCTTCAGGCTTTAGGGTAGATGAGAGACTATCTATGGTACAGTGGCTTAGGGGTTTATCCAGGGCATGTCAGTTCATATCAAGACAATAATAGCTACTTCTTACAGCTGTAGGATTCCAATAAACTAGTGTATGGAAGACGTTTGCCGTAGTGGCTGTTGGGTGAGTCTTTGAGCACTTGGTATGATGGGTAAGACTGGGGTGCTGTTGATGCAGATGATGATGAAAGCATGTTTCAACACGTGAAGTTACTATGGATATTGTTAAAAACAATTGCTGCTTCCTCTTGGAGCACCCGGGGTGGAACTGGAGAGTCCCACTGGAAGCCTCTCTCCAGAGTTAGCCATCTGGGTTGTGGAGGGTCAGCTTCTTTATTTGCTGCCTCTACCTCACCTCACACTCTCCTGCCTTCAGTGCCTGGAGTAGTCCAGACCACTGGGGTATCTCATTTGTCCATCTACTTATTCCTCCCCCCCCCTCATTCATCCATCTTCCATCACCTGTCCTTCCTGTCTGCCCACCTACCATTTATATAGCCATTTATCCACACATTTATCTGCATGTGTATTCATCTACCCCATCTATTAGTTCATCATCTGTCCATCCACCCATCCGTCCACCCATCCATCCATCCATCCATCCATCCATCCATCCACCTATCATTCTCTCATCTGCTCATCTATATTTATCTGTCTATCTATCCATCATCAGTCCTTTATCCACCAATCATGCATTTACCAGTTAATCCCTCCATCTTTCTACCCATCCATATTTATATCGATCCATTCAGCTCATCCATCCACCTCACCCACCCATTCTATTAATCCATCCATCCATCCATCCATCCATCCATCCATCCATCTATCCATCTGTCCTTCAAGCCATTCATCCACCTGTCCCAGGCCAACCAACCATTCAGTTAACCCATCCAACTTGCTTCTTCTCTGTCTTTCAGGTTAAAGTGCCACAACAAATGTACCAAAGAAGCCCCGCCCTGTCATCTCCTGATCATCCACCGAGGAGGTAAGTATTTAACACTTGTTACTCTGTGGGCTCAAGACTCTTGTATCCCAGACAGCCCTCCCACCCAGCCTGATTCCAGGGACCTCCCGATCCCTAGCCCCTTGCCCACCCAGTTTCTTTCCTCCTTCCTACCGTGTTCCCTCCCAATCCTGCACCCCTGTTGTCCCTATTTCTTGCTTTCCCAATGGTCCTTCTAAGGTTTTAGTGCCTATTGCCCCTGACTTTTTTTGCCCCTGGTCTTAATTTTCACTCCCTTTTTTCCTTCCACTCCATTGCTTTTCCTTCACACTCAAAAAAGAGTGCTGGCTAGGACCTTTCAATTGTGTGGCCCAGGCTCACTCAGTTGGTCTTGCAGAAGGGGCCTTGGGGAGGAGTCTGGTGTAAGCAGGCTTTTCTTCTGGACCAACCACCAGCTCCCAAATCATGACATGGAGACTCACTATTAGTTATGAATGCTTGGCCTTAGCTTCTTAGGCTCATTTCTTGCTAGCACGTATAACTTGATTTAACCTGTTTCTCTTCATCTACGTTTTGCCACAGGGCTTTTTCCCTTTCTTACCTTCGGTATGTCCTACTCCATGTCTGTCTGGCTGATGGCTGCCTGGATGACCCTGGGTGTCTTTCTTTCTCACTCACTCTCTTCCTCCTCTCTCTCTCTGTCTCCTAGATTTTTCTCTGCCTGCCAGCCCCATCTGTCCCTCAGCTGCCTAGCTTTTGGCTGTTCCACTTTTTATTAGATCAATCAGCTGCCTTAGGCAGGCAAAGAAACACATCTTTACCCTGTTAAAGTAATATTCTGCAACAGAAACAAATGTAACACATCTTTACTAGTTTAATATTCCATGATAGTCCAGGTCAGGGCAGAGCCATTTTAGGCCTTTCTGTGTCCTGTGTTTTGGGGTCCTGGGAGCGGCTGGGCCAGCCTGACCAAGCCTTCCGCAGTGCACAGCCAGACCGACTCAGCTAGTAGGAAAAGAGTTGCATTCTACCCTGGACTTGGTAGGCAATGATAACTCTTCCTAAAGTCTCACAGCCCAGTTTACAAAATAATTCCCTAATTCCTCGTTACTCCAAGCCTTCCATGACCCCATCCCCAAGGCGATCTCTAAAAGTCTGTGCTGTTGGTTAAGCAGCTATTAGCCACGTCTGACTATTTAACTTGTGGCTAATGGGAGTGAACTGAAAGTCCCACCAGCCAGATCTCAGGGCTCAGGAGCCACATGTGGCTGTGGCAGTGGGTGGTGACACAGAGGGATAGCAATTTCATCCCTGTAGAGACCTCTCCTGATGACGTCACTCCATCTTGTGAGAGCGAAGCCTGCTCCTCAGACTCTGGTCCGTGTAAATGGCCAGATGTTGCAGCCTAAAGAGCTCAGGCCGTGAGCTGCCCTCCCTCTTTTCCTCTGGGGACAGATAATTAATCAACATCTGTATTGTATTTTACAATCTCTAATTTATGGTCCCATCCTGGTTCCCCCATCCTCCTTGTCATGTAGGCTATCCCAGACTAAATCACATGATGTGGACTTTCTTGCCTCCACCCCCACCCCAAAATGAAAGTCAGATATTTTTCTTTATTTGGGAATTTCTCTGAAGGATCATGCTCTGCTCCCCTCCCCCACCCTGTCATCCTGCCTGTGGCGGCCGTCTAGTTCTCTTTTCCCTTGAGCAGGCTTGCTTCCTCTTCTCTCTCTCCTTCTTATTCTTGCTCTCTTTAATTTTTTTTTTATTAATTCCTTGAGAATCTCATGCAATGCATTTTGAACATATTCACCTCTCCCAACTTCCTCCATCACCACCGTCTACACCCTCCCATCCTTCCCTAACCAGGTTTGAGATTTTCGGGAAGCACTGGAGCTTACCCTGACCTAAGGCCAATCTACCAGGGGTCACATCATTAAAGAAATGAAGCTTCTCCCTGGGCTTTCAAGAGCTGTCCTTCCCTTTTGGGCCTGATCGTGTTGTCTCTCTTCAATGCTTACTCAAGACTTGATCATGGCTCCCCTGGTTGGAGGCCACCCTCTCCCAGTAAAGCTTGTCCCTACAAGGTAACCCTATGCCTGCCATTTCCTTTCCTAAGGCAATGTACCTGCACGCCGCTGTTTTGTGTAACTAAAGTGTGTGTGACTCGGATACTCCCCGCCTCTCCTCTCCGCATCCCACACCTTAGTAGCCCTCGCATTTTGAAACCTGAGTTCACACAGCTCCTGAGCCCATCTGAGGTCAGCTTCACAGGGGAATTCGCCTCCCACCAAATCCTGCTCCTTAGTCGGGGCTCTGGAGGCTAACTCCACAGGAAGGTGAGATCCAGACTGCAGGGAGGCAAGCCTGGTATTTGGAGAGGGTCTCCCTCCTCTCACCTGCCTTCAAGGCCACACTCCCTGGACTCCAGGGGGCTTGTGCCTTACAAGTAAATCAAAGAGAAACTTTCCTGAAGAAGTCCACTGGCTTCCTGCATCCCCCCCCCCCCCCATCTCCCTGTTGTTGGGAAGTTGAAAATAGAGTCTGTTTCCATGGTAATGGCAGCTCAGGCTAAGCAGAGAAATTAAATCCCTGGGTCAGTGCAAAGCTTGAATTCCTCAACCCCCCACCCCCACCCTACACCTCCAACAAAAACACAACTAACAAGGAAAGGTGGTAGGCAGGCAAATCTGAACTTGAGCGGCTCACTGGCACTGCACACTGTGTTCCCTGTGAGTGACAGAAATAACAAGAGGCAGGCTCTTCAGGATGGAGCTCTGTCCCCACCAGGAAGCAGTTAGTTAGCGTCTTGCTTGTGTATCCAGCTTTGGCTCTGGGATAATACCCAGGGGAGAGGCTGCAGGAGCTGAGCCATCATTGCAGGGATCCGTAGTTATTTGGGACACATGCGGTCCAATGTGTGACAGTTTTCTTAGTCCCGACAAACCCCATACATAATAGAAGATATCCTAACGAACGGTTAGAGGCATAGGGACAGGTGTCCATCATGGCTTGTATGCTAATTGTAGGTCTCATGGAGTCACAGCTGAAGTTCAAGGCTGAAGTAAAAGGCAGTGTGTCACAGTGACAGTGTGGGAAAACAAACAAAAAGATGGCAGCTCCCTATATCTGTTGTCAAAAACCATGTGTAAGGGAATAAATAATTCAAAAAAGAAATATTTGAAAAAGCATGTATCGATACTGGGGAGATGGTTCAGTTGGTAAATTGATCCCTGCCATGCAAGTATTAGGACCTGAGTTTAGATCCCCAGAAGTCATGTCAAAATGCCGGAATGGCAGGACACTCCTGGGACCCCAGTGTTGGGGGTGGCAGCCTAGACAGGCTGATTCCTGAAGCTCATTGGCCAGCTAGCCTAGTCCAATCTATGAGCTTCAGGTTGAGTGGGAGACCCCATCGCAAAAAAGAAGGGCAGAATGAGACCAAGGATAGACCTGCTGCCAACCTCAGGTCACCACACTCACACCCACACACGTACCCACGTGACACATCTACACTGACAAGTGCATGTGTTGTACGTGCGTGCACACGTACACACACACACACACACACACACACAGATAATACAGAGAGTGCAAAACCACACCACAGAGGGTCACCCAGAACATTTGCCATGATGGTGCAAGACTGTCGTTTCCAGCGTCGCCGGTTCTAAATTGGGATGTGAGCTGGGTCTCCTGACATGACGAAAGTCGATGTGATTCTTAGACTCTCTTTGCTGTTTTTACCCCTATGGACCCAGCAAGGTTAGTGCGAACGGAGTCGGTCCCCTGTGACATCAACAACCCTGTTCGGAAGCCAGCACGATACTCAGATCTACACATAAGCCAGACGCTCCCCAAAACCAACAAAATCAACAAGGTAAGGTGTGGCTTTTACGGGGTGAGCATGGGGGGGGGGCAGATAGCAGTGACAGGGCCAGATGACAGCTGGGAAGGAGGAGGGGATTGAACAGGGGCATGACACTCACACTCATGGTTCTGGGTGGTTCGTGTGCAGTCAGTCTTTCAGGGCAGGTGGGAAGCATCCCGTGGTCAGTTGAAAGAGCTACTCAGGGCAGAATGCACGGTATAGAGTTAGGCCCGTGGGAATGAGAACAGATGCCTTGAGGGGACAGAGCCCTGGGATGATAAGAAGCAACCAAAAAGGGTTTCTGTGGTCCTTCAACCCCTGGCTACTCTGCCTGGGATGCCTTCCCCATCTGCCAGAGTAGCTGTGCACATGTGGTGAGCTTTCTAAACATCTGTTGAACTAAGGGATGATGATCTTCTGGCAGGGGCTTGGATGGATGGGTAGATGTCATTGGGGGCTCTGAGTAAGAGCGGATGGCAGCAGGCTGCCATCTGTACATCTTCCTTTCTGGCGTGATCACTCCATGTTGGCTTTGGTCTATTGATGGTCTGTGCTGAAATCGTCCCAGGGACAATTCTAGCCCCACAGTACAAACCAAGTTCTCATATGCCAAGAGGTGCTTTTCTCAGGCCCCACAAAGCCCCCGTGTATTATATCAAAGATGGATAAAGCGTGGTGCCGACTCAGATGTGGGAGGGCACAGATCTGTGTGCAAATGGCAGAGGAGCATCTTGGTGACTGCTGACCTCCTCCCTGGCAAAGTGTGGCCTTGCTTCCCTGCTCTGTCTGTTGAGAAGACCCCTTTCCCCAATCACTCTCCCTCCAATAGCCAGAGTGGGTCTCAGTGAACTTGACTCACTGACTGGTTTTCTGTTGGTTTCTGAAACCAAATCTAATTTGTTTTTACTTATATAAGTATTTTCTTTAATTTTCATGAGTATGTGGATATGCGGGTGTGTGCATGATTTTGTGTATTTGTGGGCACTTGTGCGAGGGTGCACGCGTATGATAACTATGCATGCGGAGGTTCGAGGCTGGTGTCAAGAGCTTCCTTAATGGCTCCTGTACCTTATTCCTGGAGAAGGGCTTCTTAATCAAAAGCAGAACTTGACGATGGGGCTACTATTGCAAGCCAGTTTGCTCTGGGGATTCCCCTGTCTTTGTCCTTTAAGGATGGGGTTCTAGGCAGGCTTCACTGCTAACTCAGCACTTACATGGGTTCTGGGGATCTAGACTCTGGTCCCCTTGCTCATACAGCAAGCAGTTGAACCCCTGAGCCATTCCCCTGCTGGTCACAAATTTGAGATCCTCCTGCCTCAGCCTCTTAGGTGCTGGGATTGCAGGTGTGTGCCATCACATCCAGTTTGTCACATGGTTTAGAGCGGTGTCATTTGGCCCCACCCTTCATGTCTGACCTCCCACGGTCCCTTCCAAAGCCCTGTCTGCTTCCGCTTTCCCTGCAGCTACTGGCTATCATTTTTTATTGCTAGTTCTCGGGGTCACTTTCTGGCTCCTTGTTATACCATCCTAGCATTTGAAAGAGCCTGTGTTCTGGGGTCAGGGCAAACTGGCAGCCAGCCTTGTGGTCTGTGAAAACATAGACAAGTGATTTAAGTCTCTCCGACCTAAAGTTTTCCTCTGTATAAAATGGACATGTTTCAGCTGTCTACTGCTTTACAGCAAATCACCCCCAAATGAGCAGTATATAATAACCACACTTGTATTGTGCTTGTGGTCTTCAGGCTAGGGGCTAGGAATTAGGACAGAGCTCCATGGGGGAGTATGACGTTTTACCTTTGTGTTACAATATCCAGAGACTCTATCGGGGAAACCCTCATAACTGGTGGCTAGTCACATCTAGACTAGGCTACGTTCAGCCCACTGCTTGCTTTTGCATAACTCAAACCATGCCCACTCTGTCCATTGCTACCTTTACGCTGGGTGATAGCAAAGTTGATGAGCCACAAGAAGGCTACGTGGCTGAAAAGCCTGCGATATTTACAGTCAAATGCTTTTACAGTTTTACAGACTTCTTTACTCTCCTGTCTGTTCGTGGGTTGGGAGTAGTCAAAGTCAGTGCCTGGCAAGAGAAGTCAGGCAGGGTGAGTGCCTGCAGCCTCGGCTTCCCCTGATAGAGCCACTCCACGGCACCTGTGCTTCTCTTCCATGACGGCTCATGAGACCATGGCAGTGTTGTTCCCACAGTTCTTCACTAAGGGGGCAACTGCACGCAGGACTTGAAGTTAGGCAAGGGAGATGCCAGTTGTCACTGGGAAGGGGTTTGAGGTCCCTGCTTTATGAGGCTCACAGTGCCTATTAAGAACACCAGCTTTGGTGGGGATCTGTCCCTGAGGCACCGGCAGATAATAACCATTCAAAGATGCTTCGTGAGGTTCCTGGTGCCTAGCAGATATCCAGGGAACGGGAAGGAGCATTGTCTTTGATCTCGGACCTTCTCACAAAGCGTCAAATCCAGGACCATTTACTTTGGTTGCTTCTGGAAGTCTCAGGGCTGGTCTCAGTGGATAAGAACTTGGCTAGTGTGTGCAAGGCTCTGGCTTCCTTGTGTGGCACTGCTGAGAGGAGAGAGGGAAAGAGGGAAGGAACGAGGAGAGGCAGGACAGTGTCCTGCTCTTCCAGAAGTGACTGTGCATATCTTAGGACACATCAGTGACATCATCAGGGGCCAGGAGCTCAAAGCCACTCCGAGACCTTTCTGTCTGGCCTAGCCAGTGCTGGAGCCTCTTGATGTCAGATGGGACAAAAACATGGGTCAGATGGATGAGCCAGAGTGACACTGTTGTGCTTGTCTGCCAGCAGGGACACCCAGGAAGGGACAGAAATTGGCCTCAACTCAGACAGCAGTTTTGCCACGGAGGTGGACAGTCGCTCTCATCGGGCTGGGCTATTTTTTTGCCTTGTTCTTGTCTCACTGGCTTCATGCAGATTCTTGTCGTCAGGCAAGATATGGTTTAGGGACAGATTTCTCAGCCAGTTTGCTCTGAACAGTTCCTGCTCTTATATTAGTCTGTCCTCCTCTTTGGCCCAGTCCATCCAGGTTCATAGAGGCCCTGCTTCCTCACCTGACAGGTTGGCAGAAGGTAGATTTGGGGAGTCAGAAAGCTTGGGTTTGTAGCACAGCTCCTTAAGTTGCTGTGCTGTTGTGATCAGGCCGGTTCAAAGTGCATTTGTCTTACTTTTCCCCTCTGTGAAATGGTCAAGGTGATAGGAGGGGTGGTTGAGAGGATTGGATATGTCGTATGTATAAAGGATTTGGTCCAGCACTAAGTGCTCAGGGATGAGAGAGTAGGGGCAGAAGGAAAGAGAGTAGAAGGGGGGAGGACCAGGGAGGAGGAGGAAGGAGAGTGAGAGGAGGGGGAGGAAGAGGGGGAGGAGGTGTGGAGAGAAAGGGAGAAACAAAGTAATGGAATGAGAGAGGAGGAGAGGGAGGAGGGAGGAGGGAGGAGGAGGGAAAGGAGGAGAAGGATGAGGGGAAACGGGAGCGAGGAAGGAATAAATGATGAGGAGGAGCTAGAGGAAAGAGACGAGGAAGTGGTGGAAGAAAGAGGGAATGGAGGAGATGGAGAGGGGTGGGAGAGATAAAGACAGGATATGGAGAGACGCCGGACAAGCAAAATCAATAGCGTCTGCCAGCTCTTTCAGTGAGCAGCCTCCAGCCCTAGACTCCTATGTCAGGGCATCCAAACAACCATCTGTGGTGACAGCAGAGGCCGTGGCTCTTCCCGCTGTGAGCACGGGGTTGGAAGATCCTGCACTCTGCTCTGCCCAGCTGCAGGTGCAAAGAACAGAGCCCCACCTACCCAGCTCCACAAAGTGAGATGCTGTAAGAATAGCCAAGAGGCAAGGAGGTACCAACAGGTCACTGTCAAGGGGCTCAGCTCTCTGGAAGTAGACCTGGAGGGTGGCCTCAAGTCAGGTGGGTCCCCTGACCCCAGTGACACCAGTTCTTTGCTTTTCAAGTTTTATTTTTTAATTGTGTGGGGGTGGGTATGTGCGCATTAAGTGCGGGTACCCAAGGAAGCCAGAAGAAGGTGCTGGATTCCCTGGAGCTGGAGCTTCAACTGTTGTGAATCTTACGACGTAGGGGCTAGGATCTGAACTGGGGTCCCCTGGAAGAGCAGTGTGCACACTTTACCACATCTCTCTAGCCCTAGACACTGTCATTGTAAAGATAATATGAAAAGGCAAAGTAGCTAGAATAACCAAAAATGTTTATATATAAATATTATATATATATATAAACAAAATGTAAACAATAAATTCTATTCAATTTCAAAACTGAGTAAATAGCTACAGAAATCAAAACCAAAAGGACATCCAGAGGACAAGCAGGCTCAGGAGAAGACACTTACTATGAGCCAACACTACAAACCGTTGTCACATGCCTGTCACAATAAGAAATAACAGCACACTAAGTACTGGCTAGGCCACAGAGGAAGTTGCTCACTGTGGAGTATGGATATAAAACGGTGCCACCACTCTAGATAACCACGTATGTGCCCACAACCTCTTTTTGAATATGTATAGTAGCTTTATCCTCCCCCCAACACAGAGTAACCGTGACCAGGAAGCAACTTAGGTATCCCTCACCAGACAATAACTGACCAATTGTGGTAAATCTGTGCAGTAGACTATAACTCAGCTCTGCTAGAGCCGTCATTTTAGTAAAGCTGCCTTCTCGAGCTCTGAAGAAGGACACATGCCTCTTCCAGCTTCTGGTGGCTTCTGCAGCCCTGGACTGCTGGTGACATCACCCCAGTCTCTGCATCTGTCTTCGTACGCTCTTCTTTTTATGCATCTCCCCTTTTCCTGCCTCTCAGGAGCATATTCATCTTCAGAGTCAGGACTCAGTCCCATCTTTGGCTTTGTTACATCTTCAATGGCCAACCCTTGTTCTAACTGGGACTGGATTCTAACCTTCTGGGTGACGTGTCTTGTGGAAGGTCACATTCAACCCACTGACCTGTTTGCTTAAGTTCATCCAACAAGGGCATTTGGCACGTGCCCTTAAGGACTCCATCTTTGCCCTTCCCTTGAAGCTGATCTGAGAGCAAGACAGACGATGCAGGTCCCAGCTGCATGCCGGGGGAGATGCTGAAGGCTCACACCCACGCTCTCTGGAGCTGTCGGGCTGTTGATTCTTTAATAAACACTTGGGAGGAGACCTGTCAGAGCAGGGACAGTTCTCTGGGCACCTCGGCATGGGGCCCCTCCAGATCAAAGAGGCACAGAGGGCTTGGCTAGCACCTCTGTGGATGTCATTATGCCACAGCAGCCTTGCCTGCCTGGCGTTCAAGCAGCAAACAGGACTGTGACTCCAGAAACTCACCTCTGCATAGGGGTGCAGCCTTGTAAACTGGCTTGCTCAGGTGTTTTGTCTGTGTGCCTGTGCATGTGTTGGCCTATGCATACACCTGTGGAGGTCACAGGTTGTCTGTGTGCGTGTACACGTTTTGACCTATCCATGCACCCATGGAGGTCACAGGTTGACCTCAAGTGTCTTCAAGAGACTTTGTATCTTATTTATTTGTTTATTTATTTATTGGACAGGGTCTCTTACTGAACTAGGCTAGGCTCTCGAAGACTCCAACAATTGCAGAAGGGGCAGCCATGGCTGAGGAAGCTGGCTTGGGGAGCCCCTTCCTGTCCAGCTCACCCCGTCTGCTGTGTCTCTGCTCCCCCACCTGTCCCTGACCCATGCCCTGTTTTTCTTTCCACAGGACCACATCCCTGTCCCTTACCAGCCAGACTCCAGCAGCAACCCCTCATCCACGACGTCCTCCACGCCCTCCTCACCAGCACCCCCTCTCCCTCCCAGCGCCACGCCGCCTTCTCCCTTGCACCCTTCCCCACAGTGCACAAGACAGAAAAAGAACTTCAACCTGCCAGGTACCTCTATGCTGGGTGACAGTGGATACCACGGGGGGTAGGGACGAGATGAGGGAGGGCATTGGGTCACTGCCAAAGTCAACCAATATGGGACCAGTGATCAGAGAGAGTCAAGGAGGTGCTTACTATACACAGAGCAATTGTCCTGTAATAACCACATTTCTGCTTTAGAGGAAATGTGAAGTAAGACATCTACTTGACAAATGAGGAAACTGAGGCAAGGGACTCTTAGAGATGTGTCTTTTGTTTAGCAACAAAGCTGATGTCTTTACCTAGCTAAGTCACAAGTTAGAGTGGGCAGTTTCTGGTGAGAATAATTGGTTGAGATTGGTGGCAGTTGCTGTACTGAGGCTCCCATAGGCACACGCCTGAGCAGGGTCACTTCACAAGTCCCAGCCCAGGTGCCAGACATGGCTCAGAATGAACAGTGTTGAGGTCCTGGATTCCCTGCCCTCACTGTGTGATCTGATTCTGTCACCTCAGTCTGCAGGAGAATGAACCGCTTGTGAGACATTGTTAACTCCTCATCTTCCTTGTCACTGAACCCGAGAAGGGGTCTTTCTTTCTCCGTCTTCAAGTGGACCATACCTAAGAGTCTTGCTGCCTCCGCCAGTGCCCAACCAAGTCTATACATAGGTCTCAGGACGGCTGGGCCAGCCATGTCCCCATCGTTATGCTTCCTGGGCAAGGGTTGTCTGTTGAAGGAGCTGTGGGCTGCATTCCTGCCGCCTGGCTCCTGGCCATCTGGCTAGCTTATGCCCCAAAATAACGACACACAAACTGTATTCATATAAACACTGCTTGGCCTATTTCTATTAATGTGTGTAGCACCACGAGGTGGTGACTCACCAGGGAGATTCTAGCTTACATCCATCCTGGGTCGGAGCTTCATCGCATCTGCCCCAGAGAGGAGAGCTATCAAGTCTGAGCTCACTTCCTCTTCCTCCCAGCATTCTGTTCTGTTTACTCCACCCACCTAAAGGCTGGTCTATCAAATGGGCCAAGGCAGTTTAATTATTAGCCAATGACCTTCCTAAATCAAGGTGGCTCAGTGGGAAAGACTCCCGCTGTAGGAGCACAAGGACCTAAGTTCAGTTCCCAGAATTCATGTTTCTTTTGCTGTTGTTGTTTTGTTTTTTAAAAAGCCTGGTCTAGTGAAACATGCATAGAGACCCAGTATTAGGGAACTGAAGGCAGATGGGTCTTGTTGAGATCTACGTAAAGTGACAAGTTCTATCTCATAAAATAAGGTAGATGGAATCTGAGGAACTGCAACCTGAGGATGACTTCTTGGCTTCACCAAGCATGTAAACTAATGCTTGGATGTAACGGTATCACTAGAATTGATTAATCTAGAACATTCAGAGGTGTCCGAAAGGGGCTGTGAGGTTAACAGCCAACTTAACTTGCCTGGTGACCTCAGAGCACATGGGGATGCTAGCAAACCAAGTGTGACATGTGCTAACTGGGTGCTGGTGACATTTGGCCCACTGGACTGACCACTGTTTCCCATCCTTTCCTGAGCCTTCCTGTCCTGTGGAAAAACCCAGTCTAGGTCAGCAGGGAGTGGCTCTGAGCACGGATGAATCTGATTTCAGACCCCAGTTTTGGTTTGAGTGGTTTTGATGCCCCCATGGCAAGTGGCATGAAGAGACTTCTGGGTGGAACCTCCAGATATCTTTCTTTCTTTCTTTGGAACTATCCTAGCACACAACATAGAACACACACACACACTTATGTACTTACATGCACACACACACACACACTCACATGTACATACATACTCATGCACTTACACACATGCTCATATACACATACTCATGCACTTGCACACATGCTCACACACATACACTCATGCACTTACACACATGCTCATA
>NC_022010.1:7727425-7754799 GCF_000317375.1 Microtus ochrogaster
CAAACTCATGCACTTACACACATGCTCACACACACATACTCATGCACTTACACACATGCTCACACACATACACACATGCAATCCACTCCAGGAAACAAAAGATCCTGGTGTCTTAAAATTAAAGAAACAGAGTAGAGTCGGCCTTCGGTGGACACAGCGAGAGTTCCTTTTTTACTTTCCTTTTTAGTTTCCTCTGTATATACAATGGATGGTGGTATAGTCACCCATTCCACTCTAGTATCCCCATCTTTTCCCTCTGAGTCATTTCTTCCCATCTTGTCCTCTAGTGCTTACATCAGCCAAGAAAATGGCACCCCCTCCTCCAGCTAACACCCACAGGCAGCGGGTTCTCAAGAAAAGAGGGGCCTCATGGGCACCTGCTCTGTCTGTGGGGGAAAGTTGAGGTCCAGTCTTGTGCAAGTGTCCACTGCTGCTGTGTGTTCATGGTTGCCATGGCAACATCATAGCTAGATGGCAACATATCATCAAGTTCTTCTCCACCCTCTCTCTGGCTTTTTAGTGCTTTCTGCCTTTTCTTCTGTGTTGTTCTATGGTGTGTGTGTTATATGTGATGTATGTGTGGTATATGTGAGTGTGGTGTTTGTGTACATGTGTGATGTATATAGGGTATGTGTGGTGTGTGTGTAATAGTGTATATTGTGTGTGTGGTATTTTTGTATGTGCACATGTATGGTGTGTGTGCATGTGTTAGTGAGTATGTGGTATGTGTTCATGTGTGTGTGGTGTGTGTGCATGAGTATGTAGCATATGTGCATGTGTGTGGTAAGTATTGTATGTGTGTAGTGTATTTGCATAGCTACATGGTACATGGGTGTATGGTGTCTGTGCACATGTGTATGTGTGTGTGTGTACACATGGCACAGGTTATATGGATGTCCCACACTCGCCAGTAATTTATTGTCAGCATGTTGGCCAGATTTGAGTCTCTGTAGTAACCATGACGTCACCCTCTAAGGGCCAGTAGGATTTCTAAGTTTCTACTTGGTCTCGGGCAATACCTCCTCTCTTCTGAACCCTGCGCCACTCTGCTATGTGATCACGGGGATTGATTTATTAACTTGTTCACTATCTATCCCCTCCAACCACACACCAACACCTTAAGAACAGGAAATCTGGTTGAATACCAATACCTGTGGGATAGCACGATGTTCGTTGAATGCATAAAAGAATGGATTAATGCCTCAAATCCTAAACATTTCCCAGGACTCTAGTTTTCCTTCTTCAGATTGTCTTCTTGACTTTCAGAGGGCATTAAGGAATACCCATTGAGCATCTTCTGTGAGCCAGATGCTTAACATAGGACCAGGAACACAGCCTGACATGGCTCTGTAGTATTAGAGTCTTACTGCCCTTGTGACAAATGACCCCAAACTCAACTGCTTCAAACAGCGCAAAGGTGTGTAATATTCCTGAGGTTAGAAGCCCAGAGCAGGTTTGGCAAGGGAGGAAGCTCCCTGTGATCCCAGGTTTCCCCAGAAGATATGGTGAAGAAGCCGTTTTCTTGCTTTCCCCAGCTCCAGGGTTTATTTATAACTTCTTCATTATTCTACCTGGGCCTCTATCATCCCCTGTGTGCGGGCTGCTAGAGCCATCAGAGAAGAAGGAGGCTCAGTCGAGGAAATGCCTTCCTGGGATCCAGCTGTAGGGCATTTTCTCAATTAGTGATCGATGGAGGAGGGCCCAGCCCATGGGATGGAGCCACCCACCATTGATAGAGGCTATTCCAGACCAGGAAACAGGCTAAGCCAAAAGCTTCCACTCTGAGTCTTCAATAAAAAGCAGTGATTTAGTCAATCCTCAACAAGTTCCCTGCCTATGTGTTTGAGAACTTGGGGCTCCTGTGGCTCTGGGATTTACTTTCGGTCTGGAAGGAGCTTGTTAATCAACTTTAGCCTCAAGGGGAGTGTTTCATTTGCACCCCCAACAAACAGTTTAGCACTTGAAGCAATCTGGCTGTCTCTTGGTTCTAAATCATTCTTGGCTGTTGGTTAACAGAGCCGGGAGTTCATTCTTCAGCACTTGCTAATACATTCATCCCACAGATCCAGGGTTCCTGGAGTCTCATGAATATCACAGTTCAAGGCTGCTCATGTCCTTGTGTATCGGGGACCAGCCTTGACAAAAATATCTCTTGCCAGGGGAGGGGCATGGGAATTTAGAAATATAAGTAAAGAAATGCATAAAAAATAATAAGAGAGAAACTGTAAAATAGTGCCGAGAGAGCATTCCAGTGATTACTGAAAATCACCTGCGGTTATTTTTCTGGAGCTTTTATACCTAATGTAACTGGAGGGGGATGGGGTGGAGAGAAGGTGACAAAAGGTTTTATTAACATGATACAAAGGACAACTCAGTCAATTGCTCTAACATTCTGATGCTGTAGGAAGGCCACTTGTTGGTTCCTGGCTGCTCAGCCCTGAAATAATCACACAGAAACTGTATTAATTAAATCACTGCTTGGCCCATTAGCTCTAGCTTCTTATTGGCTAACAATTATATCTTAATTTAACCCATCTCTATTAATCTGTGTATCACCACATGGCTGTGGCTTACCAGGTAAAGTTCAGTCTGGCATCTGTCTCTGGCAGGAGCTGCATGGCTTCTCTTTGACTCCAACACCTTTCTCCCAGCATTCAGTTTTGTTTTCCCTGCCTACCTAAGTTCTGCCCTATCAACAGGCCAAGGCAGTTTCTTTATTCACCAATGGTATTCACAGCACACAGAGGGGACTCCCACATCATTCTGTGACATCAAATCATTAGCATTCTGTTGTCTAGGTAGTAAAGCTGCTATAGATCACATATCCTGAAAGCCACCTCTCCCCAGGTGACCTCATCCTCCCACAGGCTAACCCATCTCTAGGTGACATGCAGCGGTGAGCACTGGCTGAAAGCTGTATAAATAGTTCTCATGTATTGCTTAGGGACTCATCACCAGGGAAATGTATACACATGTGTGGAAGCTACATGCGTATTCCACAAGTGTGGAGGGATGGTCCCAGAATCATCTCCCTGTGACTAGGATTGTCCACATTTTGTCTGTAAACACTGAGACATGGAATGGTTTGCTTGGATTTTACAAGGGATATAAACAGCAAATTCTCAATGCTACTGGGTCAGTTTCTGGACTCCAGGCTCAGACTTGGGTCCTTCCAGGGAAGAGTCAAAGGACAGTTAGCTATCCCTATCCTGAAGGCACTCAAGTTGCTTCTGGTACCAGATTCTGCAGCAGCTTGAATGTAACCCCATCTCTGCTAACCACCGTGCTTATCGCGAGGATGGGAATATAAAGTGACCTGTTCACATCCTGTGCACTGTACCACAAAGGACCAGGTGACAAATTAGAAACCTTGACCTTTGGTGCGTGGACCAGAGGTAGAGTAAATTGTCGAGAGAATTGGCAAGTGAGATTCAGGGATAATTTTTTGAATAATTATTCTTGTTAAACTTAGAGATTAATCCATGATTATGGCAAGTGAGGAAAGGCCTTGCTCTCTGAAAGAGCAAAAGAGAAGGGAGAAAGACGATGTTTATATCCTAACCAACAAGCCTGCACCTGCTGTGACCAAAGGATTGTGGCAGCTGGGATTATAGTGCAGATTCTGAGGAGCACAGAGTGTCCTGGATTATGCCAAATTCAATCCCATAAGGAGCAGGCAAAAAGGCCAACAGGAAGTGATGTCAGAACAAAAAAGACTGAGGAGAACTGCTGGGGAGCCAAGAAGTACTAGACTCTCTGCTGACCATGCTTGCTTGAGAAGATAAACCACCTGCCCAAAGGGCTTGGGTTGGAGTCTCCAGGAAGCCCAAAACATATGTCTTGTTCATGGCTCTTTAAGACTCATTTCACTGCTCCAGCCTCCAGACTATAGAGCAATGGTTCTGAACCTTCCCAACGCTGTGAACATTTAGTTAGTTCTTCATGTCGTGGTCACCCCCTCAACCATAAAATTATTTTGTTGCTACTTCATAAGTCTAATTTTGCTACTGTCATAAATTGTAGTGTAAATATCTGATATGCAGGGTATCCGATTTTGCCCCCAAAGGAGTTGCAACCGACAGGTAGCAACAGGAATCTCTGCTGTTGCTGAGGGATTTGTCTCTGCTAAGGGATCTATCTCTGCTGAGGGATCTGTCTCTGCTGAGGGATCTGTCTCTGCTTAGGGATCTGTCTCTACTGAGGGATCTGTCTCTGCTGAGGGATCTGCTTCTGCTGTCAAAGGATCTGTCTCTGCTGAGGGATCTGTCTCTGCTAAGGGATCTGTTAGCGCTGCTGGGGGTTGCTGTGTTTATTGCTACTTTATTACAATGCAAAGAAAATAATTAGATGCAAAGTTTGATGCCAAAAATTTGCCTAAAGGATCTGTAAAGGCAAAGATGACTTTGGATTATGGCTTCCTGGTGGTGGTGGTGGTGTGTATGTCACTGTGCCTCTGGGAGGGCGTGGCCTGATTTTAGGGAGTGTGAGATGTCAAATGGTTTGGGACTCACATCTTCCTACTCCCTTATAATCAGGGTGTCTGCTACAGCATGGACACTCTGGGGGTGGACAGAGAATGACTCTGCCCTGACAATGGGAATGGGGCCGGGTACCTGAAAACACGGCACTTGGGCGGTACTCATGCGCTGTTCTCTGTCTTTTGCAAGCTTCCCACTACTACAAATATAAGCAGCAGTTCATCTTCCCAGGTGAGTTTCCTGGGGACCAGCCCTCTGAGGAGCAGGGATTGCTGGGGCTGGTGGAGAGAGGTCAAGAGCAGAGAGGAGACTAGTGGGGTCTCCACACTCCAGGATAACATCTGGACATGGAAGAGGGGAAGGTAAGGGTGGGAGATCCCAAGGGCACCAAGGGACCCAAGGATATACCTAGCACGGTGGAAGCCCAGAGGGTCAGCAAGTCAAAGGACCTGAGCAGGACTGAGGTGTGAACTGAGGAGGATTCAGGGATGGGCAGCGGATGCTCAGGCATCCTGTCTAGTCACCTCGGCAGTGAGGATGTGTGTGCAGCATCTCTAGAATGCTGGTCCATCTCAGTGAGTGAGGCAGGGGAAAAGGAAACTGGCCAACACTGGAATCCGTAACACGGACTAGGGTTGCTGGCTGCTGTGCCTCTGGGGCAGGTGAGGGTCATGGGTTCCATGTTTGATCTCTGTATATCTGTTCTCTGCCTCTCAGATGTGGTGCCTGTACCAGAGACGCCCACCCGGGCGCCCCAAGTCATCCTGCATCCTGTCACCTCCAATACAATGTAAGTGATTTCCTCCCTTGCCCCAAGCTTCAGTACCTTCAGCCTTCTTGGTTCCTCAAACCAGAAGGAGATGAGTTGACCACAGAAAGACACGGGGCATGACTCAGTAGAGAGAAGAGGGCTGGCACCCCAAGCCGAGAGAGCAGTGATAAGAGGCAACCTTACCCCCCACAAGCCAGCTCTTCCTGTGGCTCTGGTCCTCCATGGCAACCACAGTTTCTGGAGGTCACACCATTACCTCCCAGTGTCCTCCTCATGATTCCAGACAGCTGTCGCAGTAATAGTTAGACTTTAGCTTATACCATGGTCTCCCTTTTTAAAAAGTGTCCTTTAAGCTGAGCCTGGTGGCACCTGCCTGTCATTCAAGATGCTTGGGAGGTCAAGTTCAAAGCCAACGTGAGCAACTTAATAAGGCCCGGTATCAAAATATCAAAATCTAAACATCTAAAAAAAGGTTCTAGATCCAATCCCTGATCCTGGGAGATGGTGGTGGGAAGATAGGGTGGTGGAGAGATAGGGTGACAGAAAAAAAAAGATAAAGGAAATATACAGTTTTCACCTGTATATATTTCACAAAATAGACAGTTTGTTGGGATCAACAAACTCTAGCCTGTCAGACAAACCCCATCTGTCACTTGTTTTTACAAGTAAAGTTTTATTGAAACACTGCCATGCTCGTGTATTGACAGGGCCTTGACTGACCGCCTTCTCAGTACAGCAGGAGGGTGGAGAGGCTGTACGGAAGCATATGGCTCCCCAAAGTAAAAAAAAATTGACTCTCTGGCCCCTTGCAGAAAGTGCCTGCTAGCCTCTATTGTTTATACCAACGTGAAATGAGCAGTAGCTAATTTGGGAGTATTTAGGATATTCTGTGAACAAGGAAGGGAAACTTGCCCTTTGGAATTTCATGCTGCTAGAATGTTCTAGCAGTTTTCTCGTCCCATTCATGTATTTGTGATTCAGGACAAAGGCAGTTACAATCCTTACCACCCTGTTTCATCTTTAGCACAGTGACACTGATTTCCCGTGAGATGCTGGGCAGTGTCTTCCTGGCTATAGAATGTCATACCGATGTGGAATTCAGATCTCCCTGCGGTAAACAAGGTGGCTACAAATGTCTTGGTGCACATATCCCCCAAATGACCTATTGCTTAGACAAGCAGGAAGTCACCCTCCTTCCCTTTTGTGCCTTTGCGCAGAGTCGGTCATGCTGAGATGTGCCGCTGTTCACAATTCTCATTTCTGCCTGCTTGCTTTTCCTTCTCGCTTCCCTAATGGCTCCATCCCACTTGACCCGCATCAGGACTCTGTGAAGCGCCGACATGGTCGGTGCATCTCCAAAATCAAAGGAGCGGTGTCTTGCCGGCAGGCACTTTGCTGACCTAGATCTCTGGGTCAGTTCTCTGCTGCTCACAACCCGCTGCCTGCTTTGTACAAGACGAACTCCAAGTTATTAGCGATAGTCGGAGCTGCCGTGGAGGCGCAGGGAGCTGCTTGTGATCTGTTTAAATGTGCAAGGAGTAATGGACAGGACAGCTGCAGCGGGAAGGAGTGGGCTGCCCTAGGGTGATTAGGAGAGGAGAGGGACTCCTGTGTTGTCCTGTTTTCCTCACCAACCCACAGACTCACCCCACTTCCTAAGGCTACACCATAAATAATGTAGCTCACAGTGACTCTCCCCCTGTTAGCTCAGCCTGCAGGGCCCTCAGCTCCCTGAGATCTGAGGGTTGGGATAGGGAGACTCCCCCCACAATAGGGTGGGGAGGGGAGTGGCTAAAGTTCCATCAGAGAAATATAAAGAGGACACGGTTTTCCTGGCAATGGCTTTGTGCTAGGTGTTCTGAATTTTGTGTGCAATCTGTGGCCAAGCGGCTCTCTTCCCACTGCTCTCCCTAGACACACATCCTTAAGTGTCAAAATCGTCTCCAAACACCCCTGTAAACACTTAGTGTACTCCACATCCCCATTACAGAACTACGCATTTGATAGTGTGCTCACACTGTTAATACACAGTCAGTTAGAGCATCCCTACTGCCCTTCTAGTGTGTCCACGCACCTCGAGACCTGCCCTTTCACACATCCGTCATCACTTGCATTGCCCGCACAGACCCATTTCTCCCCAGCACCCACGCTTAGAATACATCTGCAGCGTTTGAGCTTTGCACACGTGACACACACTCACGCCCATGTCTTCCCACCCAGCAATGCTCTTGGTTTCCTTCCATGTATGCTGGTGCCATGAGACTGGCCAAGCTAAACTCCAACACCATTGTCTGTCGCTCCTCTGTTGCTGGGAAGAGACACCATGGCCAAGGCAACTCGTATCAAAGAAAGCGTTTAATCAGGGGGCTTCCTTAGAGTTTCAGAGGGTTAACTGGTTATCGTCAGGGTGGGAAGCATGGCAGGCAGGATGCTGGGAGAGTAGTTGGGAATTCTGGAATAGTTGTGCATTCTGATCCACAGGCAGGGGTGGGGGAGACTGGGCTCAGTATGGGTCTTTGAACTCTCAAAGCCCATCTTTAGGGACACACTTCCTCCAACAAGGCCATATCTCCCAATCCTTTTAAATGGGACCACAATCTAGCAATTCAGCATTCAGATATTTGAGCCCATGGGGGTCACTCTCATTTAGACCAGGATAACCATGAACTTCCAGATGCGCCCAGTGTGTTGGTCTTTCTTCTGGGAATCCCCCCAACACTCCATCTGTTCAGTTCACTGGTGGCTGCTGGCCCTTGTTGCTTTCAGCCCCCTCCTCCCCATTTATAGTAAGCTCTTTAGGTCATACAAAGACTTCCCTTCATGCCAGGAGCCATGCTGCCACCAAATCTAGAGCCTCCTTTTGAAGACATGCCTGGTACAGAATTCTAGATGAGTAGGTGGATGAGTTAAAAATGAGTAAACGAACAGACAAATGCATTGTTATTGAATATCCTTGTAAGGATGGCTCAATAGCTAAGAGCACTTACCAACCTCTTGCAGGGGACCTGAGTTCGGTCCCCAGCACCAGCATTGGGTAGTGTGCTAGCCCTATGTCTGTTGCTGTGATGAACACCGTGACTAAAATCACCTTGTAGAAGGAAGAGTTCCCATCAGCTTTCAGCTCTCAGGTCACACACTGTCCCTGAGGGAGTCAGGGCAGGAACTCGAGGCAGGGACCTGGAGGCAGGTCATGGAGGCCGGCCATGGAGGGGTGCTGCTTACTGCCTTGCTCTCCATGGCTTGCTCTATTTCCTTTCTTACACAACTCTGGACCATCTGCCTAGGGGAGGCACCACCCACAGTGGTCTGAGCTCTCCCATATCAATCATCAATCATGAAAATGTCCCACAGACTTGCCAGCAGGTCTATCAGTTGAGGTTCCTCTTCCCAGATAACTCTAGCTTGGATCAAGTTTTAGAAATGCAATAACCATCGCGGGTGGCTCACAACCCTGCGTGACTCCAGTCTCCAGAGCCTCAGCTACCCTCTGGCTTTGGTAGGTAACACAAGCGTGCACACACACACACACACACACACGCACACACCACACCACACCACACACACCCTCACACAGACACAACATTAAAAATAAAACTCAATCTTCTTTTTAAAGACCCTTATAGGAGAAGTTTAGAAGTGTGGTTTATTCTTTCCCGGTGCACATTAGACCTCGGAGGAGTTGCTCACCTGTGATGTTTTTGCCCACCCGAAAAGAGGCTGCTGTACTGGTTGAAGCTGAAGGCATAAAGGAAAGCGAATCCTGAGCAAACTGGGAGAATTTCTTTTAAAATAACAGTCTTGGGAGCTCTTTCTGTACTCCAGGCTGTGCATTGTTTCAGACCGGAGCGTTGGGGTGACACATGACCAAGGCTTCTCACTTCAGACTCCTGAGCATGGCTCACCTTAAATCCAGAGTTGTAAGGGTCACGGGTGTTTTTCCCCCCTCTGATTTACAGCTTGGAAGGAAATCCATTACTTCAGATTGAAGTGGAACCAACCTCGGAGGTGAGAATTGGAGACTGGAGAGGTGGCTTTGGCTCGAGGTTGGCAAAACTGCCTGGTGCCGTCGATGACGCAGAGGGACAGGGTAGGGAGGTGGGGCCCCGTGGCTGTTTGATGGATGTTCTCACTCTAGATAGTTAAGAAGCTGCGGCTCCTCCAGGCGCTGCGCCTAATGGGCCGTTCGCCTGTGTTCATCCTCGCAGAGACAGTTGGATAGAAATTGGCCTGTGATTTGCATTTTTAGGTAAAAAAAAATTAGCTCAGGACTGGGAGAAAGTGGAAGGGGATGTGCCCCACTGCCTTTGAGATAACATACACTAGCAGGTGGGAGTCCCGAGGATGATGGGTTGGCAGCGCAGTGAGGAGGTTCTGGACTTCCTTCCATCTGTGCTAAGGGAGTAAAGAAATGTCCTGAGGAACAGCCATTGGGTCTGATTTCTTGGCCCTACTGTGTGCCCTGAGCTAAAAAGGCCAGAGGCAGGGCTCTGGGAAAGAGCCCCACGTCCCATTCCGAGACAGGAGCAGTCTCCTAGAACTGAGCCTGAGAGCTGACATTCCATCTCGATTCCCCTCAGTGCCGTGGACAGCCAGCTCATAAACACAGGGTTCAGTGAAGAGGTCCCTTTCTGGGGTCATCTCACTAGGGTCTCTAGGGCTTCCCATGGGGTCTGGCATCTGCTCTTCCCCCATGTTAGTTGAGACACCCCCGAGCCTAGATCTCCCCAACCCCTATGCATTCTCCCTTGATTGGTCACCACTGACCTCATGAGTCCTGTAGTTAAAACATAGATCTCACTGCAGGCCTGCTGTTGTTTTAAGTCAGTAGATCTAGGTGGATGGGGCCCTAGAATCTGCATTTTCTCCAGCATCCCAACACATGTTCGATGTAGGAGGTGGCAGAACCTCAGAACTCATCTTCTATTAAAACTTTCTGCCACTGCCTGGAGAAAATTCTTATCTAACTTCCACTTTAAAGGGAGATAAGGAAAGCTCAGAGAGGTGGACCAATTTTCCCAGGGTTGCACAGGCCAGAGGCCATCTCACTGGGTCTGAGTGTTTAGCACATGGTCTCAGCCGTCTGCTCTGGGCTCTCCCAGCCTCCTGGTCTTAAAAGGGCCAAGTCTGCCAATCTCCAAATCGATTGTGAATTTCCTGGAGGAGGCTGATAGGCAGCCCATGGTGATGGTTGTCCCCTGTCACATAAAGAGACACACAGCACATTCATCTTCTAGCCTGCTGTTCTTCTCGTACACATACTGTCAAGCAATTCAAAACCAGCATGGTAGAACAGGAATGACATTGGATAGCAGGGATCCAGAAACCTGAATCTAAGCTGTCCCTCTGCTTGGCTGTGATCCAGGGTGAGGGAGTGAAGACCTCCCAGGGTAACCAGTTTGCCCAGGGTTGACAGGTGTCCTCAGACATGTCACTTTTCAGTGTGAAAACTGATACTTTTCAATGTAAAAAGTCCATTCAGACTAGAACAGCTGGTTCCATTGGCATTTTTCCTATCTCAGCACAAGGCCATTGGACCATCTTGGCTCTGCTTTAAGTCCTTTGTGGTTTGACTCGAATTCAAAGATACCTGGGAAACAGTTGTGTCTACATATGGAAATATGGAGCGTGTCCCAACCTCCACAGCACGCTGCTACCCAGCAGGCCCCTAGGGAGGGTGGAGCTGGGGTGGCCATAGCTTTGACCTCTCTCCTCTCTGGCCGCAGAATGAAGAGGGCCACGATGAGGCAGAGGAGTCTGAGGATGATTTTGAGGAGATGAACCTGTCCCTCCTCTCAGCCCGGAGCTTCCCACGCAAGGCCAGCCAGACCAGCATCTTCCTTCAGGAGTGGGACATCCCCTTTGAGCAGCTAGAGATTGGCGAGCTCATTGGGAAGGGTCGCTTTGGGCAAGTGTACCACGGACGCTGGCATGGTGAGGTGGCCATCCGGTTGATTGACATCGAGAGGGACAATGAGGACCAGCTCAAGGCCTTCAAGCGGGAAGTGATGGCCTACAGGCAGACGAGGCACGAGAATGTGGTGCTCTTCATGGGAGCCTGCATGAGCCCGCCCCACTTGGCCATCATCACCAGGTCAGTCCCGTTGGCTCTCACGGGGGCTTCTCAGGGCTTTATCAGTGTCTGGAAAGATGTACAGCACTGGGAACCAGAAAAGCAACTTCTGTCTCTGCTCTGCATAGGCAGCTCTTCGACTCTTGTCTCTCCATATGTAATATGAGTGTCTTGCTTTACACAGAGGTCAGCCAGCGTGTGTCACAGGCCCAGGGAGGTATGTGAATCAGCCTCGCAGGCTGCAGTTTCTGCCTTAGCAAGACAGTTCTGCCACCGTCACACAAAAACGTCAATATATAGATGGATTTGCATGGCAACGCTGCAATAAGACTTGTAGAAACCCAAGTGGCAGGCCAGATCTGCCCCATAGTTTGGTCTGAGATGCCGGAGACCATGACTGTGGCTATCGATGGTTCACAGAATGTTTGTGGAGCCATTGCCGCCGCTGTTCTGAGTGTCCAAGCTTTAAAAATCTCACCGTGAGCTAGTCACCTAGCGTGAAAGGTGTCAGAGAAGGGCAGCGGCTCAGCAGAGGTGGTGTCTGTTCCGTCTGTTTCCCAGGCCTTGGCAGCAGGAGAATTATCAGGTTGTCGTCGATTATGCAAATGGTAGGGACGACTGGTTCTCCCATATCAAATGGCAAGTGCCTGCAAAGCCTGGGGATGGTGGTAGAGGCCTCTGCCTCTCCTTAAACCAGTATAAACATGGGGGCTCTCGTGTCTCCCCAAGACAGAAGTGCTTCTCAAGCCATCGTTTTTGGGAGCAGGCTACAAACTCTTGGTAGAGTAAAGGACCAACTCTGGAGCTCAGTGCCTTCCCTCCGTGCTGGGGATAGTTCTGGATTGAGTCCTGTTCTGTGGCCTGACTCAGCTGGCAGCAATGAAGGATCTGGTTGGGGGAGGGGGAACCCCTATCTTTACCTGTCTGCTAGTCGGTAGGTACCCTGGCAGCCGGGGTATCTCAATTCTGCTTCACACGACTTCCAGGACTTTCCCATGTGGCCTCTGTACAGCAAGGGGTCAAAGGTTAAATGCACAGGTGTTTTGCATGCCTCCACTGGGTGACTTCCATTAGCTAGAGCATCTCCTGCGGTCAACTGGATTAAAGTTAGGGAGAAAGACTTGGTCTCTGAACAGCAGCCTCTGCAGGAAAAGGACCATAGATAGCTGTTTTTATAGCCCTCTTCAGCGATCCCTCTTCAGGGACCCCTCTGCGCTCTGAGCTTCTCTCTCATCGGGAAGCAACTTCTCTCTCCCAGAAGTTAGGAGCCCTTCCCTTGAGATCTACAAGTCTGGTGACCCATGGATCTCAGGGACCCATTCCTCCTGCCTTCCCCTCCCTGTCCCGAAGAGTGGCTCATGCACATGTACAGACCCTATTAGCAGCTCCGGAAAATGAGTGGCCATTGTGAAGATGTCCTGCTCATCCCTGAAGCCCAGCTGCTCTGCAGCCTTCTGTTCTGCGACAGAACTGTGGGTTCCTGCCCTGCATGCCATAACCACCATAGATTTCACAAAGCACCCAACCTTTTCTGGGCACCACGATTAAAAATAAAAAAAATGCCTGGCGGCTTTGGGACATATAATTGGTCTCTGAAGTGTCTGGTATTTTGTGTGAGGATAGCAGATGAGCCCTGAAGAAGTAGTGTCTATTCCCCGATTATTTCGTTGTTACGTGTTTATCACGGGGAGAGTCAGTCTGTCCCCCACTTAGCTCCATCTACTTGCTGCCCTTTAAGAGTACCTATCTGAACGTTCTCTTCGCACCCAGATATCTGAGTAATTCGATTAATCATTTGCATCTGCATGATTGATTGTTGGAAGCTAGCCAACTGACTAGAACAATTTGGGGGACCTTGGTTTTATTTTTACAGGGAGCATACGACCAGATAATTGCCTGGCATAATCTAGCGAAATCCACAATGGTGTGTTCTAGCCAATTACTTAGTCATTATCAGCAGAGCTAACAAGTATTTCAGAGCTTGGTTTCCTTGTAAAGCCATATGCTTGGCTCTTGTGAAATGGATGTTAACTAACCAGCTTTCCAGTCACTACAGCCGCAAACAATTCAAATCTGGATGGCTAGATTATTTCATGATTGGGTCATTATGAAATTACTGCCAAGCGATCGGCAGCCTGCGCAATTGTTCATGCTGAAAACTCCAAATGGCATCAAAGGGCCAAGATTGAAAGGTTTGATTGACAGTGCCCTCATCCTTCAGCCCAGCTGCAGGGTCCCCCGAGCCTCAGTTTCTACATCTGTGAGATGAGTGGGCCGAAGCAGGTGTTTGTCCTAACTCTGACAGAATACTTGGGCTCTCTGGAAATGGGTTGTTTGTGATGCAGCAGCCAACAGCCTCGGATCAGCGGCTTCCCAGAGTGGTCTGTCTGGGCCTCACAGCCCCACTGAGGAAGCAAGGCCATTCCGGTGCAGACCCCTATACGCCGGTGTGTTCAGTTCCTAACAAATCACCCTGACTCTGTGGCATCAGGCAGCACACCCTTGCCCCTACAGTTATGAAGGCTGAGGTGACTCTCACGGGACTGACAGAGCAGCGTGGTCTGGAAGACTGGACCCAGCTTTTTGCCTTTTCTACCATGACTTCTAGCTTCTTCCGCCATCTTAAGGTCAGTAGCCACAGGGCATCTTGTTTCCATGGTTATGTCAACTGCTTTGGTCAGACCTCCTTTGGCTTCCCATGTGATGGGACAATTCCACTTAGGGCCCACCCAGATCACCCAGTACTACCTGTAAAGTCCCCTTTAGCTGTCCCCAGGCACTCTGGGGGCCATTCTTACACAAAGTAACATTGAGCTAATATTGAGGAGGCAGTCAACACCAGAAAGGCAGAGGGGGGCATAGCCCATGTGGGGATCCATCAGGTCAAAGGTCCTGAGGCAGGAAGTAGGGATTGATAAAGGAGGGAGAGAGCTAGGAAGAGTGTTACAAGATGCTGGGTGACTGTAGGGTCTCAAAGGCTCTGGACAAGAGCACAGAGTTGGAGGAACTACAGTGGCGGTGTTCTCTGCTCTGGGAACTCCTACAGGCCTGAGCGCTGTCTCTTCTTGCTCTCAGCCGGTTGATTCAATGTGTCTAAACTCACCATTGTGGCGCCTTGGTGGTCAGAGAGGAAAGAACAGCTCAGGTACCGTATTGGATTCTGATTTGACACAAGGTGGGAAAATGACCCAGGGCTTCCTTCGCATCCAGGTCACTGGGACACCTTGCAGGCATGGTGGTAAGAGGGAATAGGAAGTGGGGTGCTGTTGGAAAACAGGAAATCACTGAGGGAAAGGCTCAGCATGCGTGTCCTTGGGAGGAAGTTTTTAAACGTCTCATTTGGCGCATGCCATCGGTCCCGTCCCCAGCTTCCAGAGTCCTGACGCGGCTTCTCAGTCAGTCCTGTGAGGATGACTTAGGACCAGGTAGCAATGAAATCCCAGGGGCCTCATTTGCAGCATTCTAAAATCCAATACGCAGCAGGGCCTCATCCACAGATTAGTTATGTCTAGCCCCAAGTCTACTCTGTTTCTCAGGCTTTCAAATCCAGTCACGCCACACTGCCAAGTCTGACAGACAGGCAAGCAGGGCCACGGCCTCCCACGGCCTCCCACGGCCTCCCACGGCCTCCCACGGCCTCCCACGGCCTCTCGTGGGGACAGTTCTCTTGTGCTTGGATGAGACTTTATTTTGATTTTTTTCCCCCTGTAACTTGGAAAAGGCTTGTGTCTTTTGAGTTTGTTTTCTTTCTACAGACCAGTTTGATTGTCCTAAATATAACATGTAAGAATTGGGGGCCTGATCCATGAAGATTTTACCCCACCCCCCACCCCTCCACCACACACACCATCCAGTGGCGCTGGCTTCCTTTAGTGCTTAGGAAGGCTGAATTACTTTCCTTTTATGAATCTCAGATGAAAGGATTTTTTGTCCGCGGCTGCCTTTAATTGTGTGCTGCTCAGGACTTTTGTGAAGGAAGTCGCTATAAATGTCCGCCGTCATTAGCACCATTAGAGCAGCATCCTCTTGTGTGTGTTTGTGTGTGCCTGGCTGTAAACAGTCACGTGACAAGCTGAGGCCTCTGCCTGGTGGAGGATCTTGCTTCTTTCTAGTCACTTTCAGCTCCCTTATATCTCCAAGATGCTGGATTCGTGTGTGTGACAGTTGCCATCACTTCTGAAATCTTTCTGTCTTTCTGTCTAGGAGATAGCTCATCGGGTGTTGAAAATACAGACCAGATGAAGAACAACACCACATGTAATACAGCCAGGCAGAGTTAACCACATGTGTGATGGGGGGGCAGGGCTTTTAGTCAAAAGAGCTACGAAGTCATACTTTTATATTGATCAGTCATGATAGCTGCTCAAACAAGTAAGACTTAAGACAGAAAATGCTCAGGGGCAGGGTGGAGAGAAGGGCTTGCTACATATTGGGAATACCTGACTGTGAACTGCCGAATCCGTGTTAAATTGCCAAATGTGCAGGTGACCCAAGCACTGGGGAGGCAGAGATGGGAGAATCCCCAGGACCCACTGGCCAAGCAGTGTAAACTAAGTTGTAGTCAGCTCCAGGCCCGTGAAAGACCCTGTCTCAAAGGATGCAGATGGCCTTCTTGGGGACAGTTGCTGAAGTTGATTTCTGGCTTCACACACACACACACACACACACACACACACACGCACACGCACACGCACATACACACACATGTGCATGCACGCACGCACACACACATGCACACACGCATGCACACATGCTCGCACACATGTGCATGCACACACAAAACCCACAATAAACAGAAAAATGAAGTGGCTCTGAGAGTTTCTTTCTAACAGAGCTTCTGAGAGTACCAAGAATACCACCTGGGAGCTTGAGCTATAAAAATGATCCAGATGGCTTTTCTCTATGTGTGGACGGATGACACATATACATATGACAAAAGTACCCCTCCACTTCTGGTCCATCATACTCTAGGGGTCAGAGGTCTCTTTATTTAGCTGAGGGGAAAGAAAACAATCACAAAGGGTCACATTGGGGGTGTCCATAGGCCTCCAAGCACCCTGTATCCCTCCATGCATGTGCCATTGGCTCATACTGAACCCCTTAGCTATATCCAGTGGCAAGAGAGGCTCAGAGATAGCTGTGCTCCCGGGGGAAATACAGGGGAAATGGTCTGATGAATGACTGGTTCGTCACTAGGGCTGAGCCATTGAAGGTTAGCCCCACCTGCCTCCCATATAGTTCTCCATGATTCCTGGACTATTGTTACACGGCCAGTCCTCCAGTCCAGTGTAAGCACTGCTTCCTTTCTAGAAAGTTCTGCTGGCAAGTGCCCTGGCTGACAATGAGTGCACTCAGGTGTACTTTTCTTTGATCGCTTTCCTTTTTCTGTCCCTCTTCTTGTAGTTTCTCATTTATAAAATGACTGTGGTACTCATATCTCTTGGAAGATAGGGATAAGAATAAGAAATCCCTGGGCCAATCAGATGGCTCCGTGGGTAAAGGTGCCTGCCACCAAGCTTGAGAGGTGAGAAGCCAGCTAGCCAAGGGACAAGCGAGGGGCAGAGTTTGGACAGAAAGATGAGTCCTCAAACCCTGGCCACCATCACGTGCCATTTGGTACCAGCTCTGGGCCATCGAGGGGAGGTGTAGAGTGATGGGCTGTCTCCAGCTGAGCAGGGAGCTTAGAGCTAGAAATAACCTTGCATGAGTCATCTGGGTGGATGTGGCGATTGAAGCCGTGGGCCTCAGGAGCTGAGGTCATCCAGGGAGCCAAGAAAGGTCACTAGAGGACAGACGCTGAAGCACCTGCCGCTCTGAGTGGGCTTATGGATGGCTCGTCCTGTAGAGGGCCCGGGAGTCAGCCATCTGGGGAGTGGGAGCACCCAGAAGAGAAGGAAAGTAACCGGAAGTCATGGCCACTGTGCATTCCCAGGCTGCCTTCGACTTTGTCTTTATTCGGACATGTGTCACCGTGGATCTAGTTTTATTGCTTCATTTTGCTCACCTTTTGACTTCCCTGCATCCTCTCCCCCACCCTAGAACACAGCCGTGAGAGGGCCAGGGTCTCAGTTGTTTAGTTTGTATCCCCCATGTGTCCATCAGGTCATTTGCATGCACTTATCAGATTAATGAATAGCAATTAAAAAAGCATGTCCCTAACCTGTGCCTCTGGGCAAGCGTGGCATGGTGGGGGGACTATTTGATTTGGGTTTCTGACAAGTGCCAATGTATAGGAAATAGAGTATGGACTCGGGGGTTGGGTTGAAGGGTGGAGGAGACTGAATGGTGACAGAAAGAGATACTAACACTGTGATAGTAATTTCTCACTGACAGCAATGCAGAACTGGCCAGGTGGCTTGAGGACATGTGCCCCAAACATACATTATATGCAGATTTCTGTGCTGAAGTTGGGCCTGGTGAGAGGGATGGCCTGTGCCTGAGGTCAGAGATGGAGTTCACTGTATGGCCGTGTTCTCCTGGGATCAGAGATGGAATTCACTGGATGGCCGTGTTCTCCTGGGATCAGAGATGGAGTTCACTGGATGGCGGTGTTCTCCTGGGGTTTTAGATGATGGAATTCACTGGATGGCTGTGTTCTCCTGGGGTCTTAGATGATGGAATTCACTGGATGGCCGGCCATGTTCTCCTGGGGTCAGAGATGGAATTCACTGGATGGCCCGTGTTCTCCTGGGGTCAGAGATGATGGAGTTCACTGATAGCCGTGTTCTCCTGGGGTCTTAGATGGAATTCACTGGATGACCTGTGTTCTCCTAGGGTCAGAGATGGAATTCACTGGATGGCCGTGTTCTCCTGGGGTCAGAGATGGAGTTCACTGGCTGAGTCTTCAATGTGGTTATGATCTGTACCATGGGGTCCCAGAGTTGGCCTGTTATTCAACCAAGTAGCTGCCACGTGGGTAGGAAAGCAGTGTCACTGGGCAGTCAGAGGACCTGTGTTTGATCCCCAGCACCCACGTAAATGCCAGGTGTGGAAGTGGCACATGCCTGTGGTTCCAGTGCTGTTGAGGCAGACAGGAGGAGTCTAGGCAGTCTGGGAGAGCCAGGTTCAGCATGGCCGGTCACTGAGCTCTAAGTTCAGTGAGAGACCCTGCCTTTTAAAAAGCAAAACAAAACAAACAAACAAACAAACAAAAAAACCAAACTGGAGAGCAATTGAGGAAAGACACATGACCTACGGCTTTGCGCATGCCTGTGCATGTGTACACATAGTAGTGTTATTCCTAACAGAAGGACCAGCATGGGCAAAGACCCCAAAGAGTCTGGGAGTCCTGGACCGGAATTGATGGGCAACAGGGAGAAGCTGAAGAAATTGGCAACCCATCATCTAAGGCCTTTGAGTTTCTCTTTAAAGATGAAAGGGAAACCATATGAGGATATAACCTGAGAGGTGACGCAGTCTGGCTGACTTATTAGAGAGCCCACTCGAAGGCATCCCTCATCTCAGGAGCCTTCCCGGTAGGATATGTGATGTATTCTTCTCCTTCTGTCATGGTGTAGATGGTCCCTCTTGGTCCTAATCAGAAATTAGCAGGCATGCTTGCAGGTTTGGATCCCCTGGCTTCTGAAAACCAGTTGGCCTGCCTTGTTTTGGGGGAAAGCAGCAGAGAGCTGGCATCTTCTGGAATCACAAGTGTTTTCAACAGCTTTCCCTATTTCCCAGAGTTAAAAATAGGCTGATGTCTTCCCATGTTTTGAAGGCAAGCGTGGGCACCAGCAGGTCCTCCATGTGTGTTCCAGAGAGATCAGGGATGGTTGCCTTTGCGTAGCTGACAGGCAGTGGTTAAACAGCGATAGGGGAGTTTGTGGTAGGGAGGGCTTCATGGAGAGAGGCAAAACTGGAATTAACGCTCTCCGAGGCTCCCGCCCTTCATCTGTTTGCTTGTCTGTAAATGGGGGTGGGAGTGGGCTGAAGGGTACCTACTTT
The DNA here is from genome assembly GCF_000317375.1 of Microtus ochrogaster. Classification (NCBI taxonomy): domain Eukaryota; kingdom Metazoa; phylum Chordata; class Mammalia; order Rodentia; family Cricetidae; genus Microtus; species Microtus ochrogaster. Next base: position 7,746,690 of record NC_022010.1, read on the forward strand.
AGAGGACCTTCCAAATGACTCAAGAGACAGAAGAAACAGCAGCCAGTCTCTGCATGAAGGTTGATCAGATGGCAGGGAATTGACTTTTAATTATAATTTTGCTCAAGGGCATCAGGCAAGCCCGGAACCTGAGAACCGGAACCCGTCTGATTGGAACCAAAGCCCTAATCAGAATGTGTTTTCTCTGCTTTCAGAGCTTGTGGGCTCCCAGATTTGATTTCTTCCCAACCCAGTTCCTATTGCCTGGTCACTGCTCAATTTTCTGCTTTGGTCCCATCTGATTGTGTTTAAGATAATTAAGCCCATATATCAAATAATAAATAGATATTGACTGTTTGTCATGGCAAGTATGAGGATGGATTGACCACTGTGATCCTGCTCCTCTGGATCAATGGGAGCCATGGGGATAGATAAATCCTGATCATGACTGACAAGAGGAAAATCGATAGTCATATTAATATATGCACCAAGGCCATCGATCATCCAGCTGGAAGTGGGACCTTGGTAAGATAGGGAAGCCAGAGATGGAGGGAAGACAGACAGACAGTCAGACCAACTGGCTGGGTATTTTCAGATATGAAATAGGCACTCGGTGATTATGAGTGTATATAGAAAGGCAAGGAGGGTGTCCTTTAAAGAGAAGCAGCTCAATATTCATGCTCCCCCTTCTTCACATTGAAATCCTTTCTGCCCATGGGCAGCGTGGTTCTTCTTAGTGCTTGGCCCTGTGGTGTTATGGGGAGACCGGAGAGAAGATACAACAGTATGGATTATCTGGAACGCCATGCCCCATAGGTGCTAGTGACCCTCAATGACAAAGAGATTGTTAGATCCCATCAGGCTGTGGAATGGGGTCAAGAGAATTGGAGTGGTTACTGAGTGTGTGTCCCCTGAGACCAGAAGGGGACCGTGTTAAGCTGTCCTCTAGACTTCTATCCATAAATGGCTGTGGCATAGTGACCTAAAACTAGGAGCCACCTGTCTCAGGATATTAGAGGGCTGGACCTGGATTTCACATGTGGATGTGTGACAGAAGCCTCGGACAGTGGCTCTCAACCTTCCTAATCGTGAGACCCTTACACAGCTGTGGTAACCCCCAACCATAAAATTATTTTTTGTTATTACTTCATAACAGTAATTGTGTTATCACTGATCTTAGGCGACCCCTGTGGAAAGGTAAGGCAACCCCTAAAGGGGTCATAACCCACAGGTTGAGAACCACTGCCCAGGAGGTTTCTGAAAGCTGACTGCTTCCTCTGTATCTTTCCCCACCCAAAAGTCCTGGTCTATCAGGTCAGTAATTAGACCTGGGATTGTGTATTGGTGAGTGTGTGAACTGAGACAGTCTCAGCATCCTCCTGCCTCAACCTCCTCAGTGCTCTAAGATGTCAGGTGTGGAGATCAGGGACGACTTACTGGTTAGTCCTCTCCTTCCACATGTGACTCCCAGAGATCAATTGTGTCTTATCAGGCATGGCAGCAGGCCATTACCCACCGAGCCGTTGCACTAGCCTCTCAGAGCCTTCTTTCAACAGCATTCAAGGATGCTGTCACGGGATGAGGGTACCGCAGGGTGGAAACTCTCCTTAGAGACGCGGTAGCCTGATGAAAAGACCTAGGCACAGGCACAGGAGATTCTGAAAGGTGCATGATCATGGGACCCCGGAGGGCTGGAGAAAGCAGGGATGGGGTTACCCTGGTGCCTGGAACAGTCAGTCACCCAGCAGGGAAACAGTGTATAGTTCCAGGGCCTGGGATAGGAAGGACAGATGAGGCACAATTGAAAAAGTGTCTTTTGGGTCGCTGTCAGGCTTAGCTTCAGGTTAGCCATTGGTGCCACTGTGTTGTATCAACTTCCCGTCCCCCTGTGACCTCAGGCACAAACTGTCCATTTCCAAAAGGGGTCATAGGTCATACATGGGTGGAGCTCTTCACCCTCCCCACCAGGCGGACAGTGGATTGTCTCAGTGAAGATGAGGAGGGCTATCAGGGGGCAGAGGGCACAGCTGGGAGGCCATTCCTAGCAGCAGTTCCTGGCGGGCAATAGCTTCGGTTTGTCGGAATACAGCGAAGGATCACTGAAAGTATGACAGCGTGGTGTCCTCTCTGGGGACTGGGCAATAGTGACATTAGAACTGATCTTTGAGGTTCCACTATCATTTTCCTTTCCAAATAAGGGAGGGAGTTGATACAGGAAGCAGGGCTTGGTTGGAAAATTGATTAATAAGACTGTTTGTTGAGTGGCCACTAGACACTGGGCATTGTACTGAGGACTGTGCAGGTATGGTAGCTTGTTTCACTGGCCTCAGAAGGGGGAGGGGCTCATCAAAGGGCATCTGATGGAGGAGGCTAAGGCAGAGTATGACCCAGATGCTCTAGGCTGTCCCGTGTCATCTCAAGGATACAAGGCTTTGTTTGCCTGCCCTTTGGGAGAGGCTACTCTCCGGTCCTCCAAGGCAGGCTTTGTGGCCCATCTCACCAGCCTCCTCTAAACTCATGAGAATGTACCACCGTAGAGAGGATTGAGATGTATAACAAGCTCTTAGCCATCCAAGCTGAGCCTCCATGTGTCCTCCAGCGGCTGGCCTTGAGGTCCCCAGGAAACATGTAGAGAAATGTTTGTGGGTAGTTATTTGTAGGATTGTCTCTCATTCTGTTAGTTAGTCAGATTTCCTGGGCTTCAGTTTCCCTGTCTGTACAAGGGGAGATAATAGCCCCACCCTTAGAGATTGGGGTGAGGATGGAATGGACCCTAATCTGTACCCCAGTGCCCAGAACTGAGCACGCACAAGGCCAGCTTCAGCATCCATTCACTGGAGCCCCTTCCGCTAATGCTGCCTTGGAGCTCGTGGAGTGGCAGACATACACAGCCCTCATCCCGTGCTGTCCCACAGTGAATACTGGAGACACAGCTGGAAGTATTGGGTGAGTGTTCTAGCGCGAGTCATGTGTTGTGTGACCTTGGATATGTCGCTTGGCCTCTCCGCACCTTGGTATTTTCTTCTGCAGTGTGGAGAGGATGACGTATGTCACCCTGAGTAGACAATAGGAATAATCGCAATGAAAATTGTAGAAATAACAGTTTAAAAAGCATATCTATATAAGCATATATTGATTATATATAATATTGGGTTTCATGATGATATTTGTATATATATATATATGCAAGTAACAGATTACTGTATCCCCCTCCATTGTCTCTGCTTCATCTTCCTAATGTGTCCATTTTTACATAGCATGGCACTGATATTAATAGTTAGGAAACAGTGGCCAGGTACCCACTCCTTTCTCAGCTCAAACCCTTCCATGGTCTTCAAAGTGTCTGCCTTTGCTCTGAGGATGAGTGAGGAGAAGCAGGCCCCCTCCCCGGCCCCCGCCCCCGTCAGCTTCCCTCTTTGAGTTGACAGTCCCAGGGCTGAGAAGTCGCTCCCACTTTTAATCAAAAGGTTTGTCTCTGAGTTCTCTTCAAACGAGGATTCCGTTTCTTCTAGGTGTTCAAAGGCCTCAGAGAAATGCTGTAGAGAGCCGAGATCAGAATTCTTCAAAAGCAGAGGTGGGCCCCAGAGCGTCCTCAGTCTATCCCCAGCTGTGCCCCTCCCTCTAAGGCAGTTATTAGCTCAACCCTTGGGGACTCGCAGCCCCAGATCAAGGACTCTCTGCGGACTTGTTTGGGGGTGTTTGTAGACTATTGAGGGCTGTCATCTGCTCTTGATCACCGGGGTCTGATTCCTCTCCAAGCGACCCAGGCTGCCTCTGACAGCTCTCAGAACTGCAGGCAGCCTGCTTCAGCTCAGAGGGCTGCTATTCTGTCTTGTCAATAAACAGAGTTCCTGGGCCCTCTGGCCTCACCGCCCCACCAGCTGCACAGGAACTCTGTTCTCTTGTGCCGTCCTCCCCTACTTTGAGCCAAGGAACTGGTGTATCCTTGACATCCTGCTACAGCAGGAAGGTGGGCTTCCCATCAGAGGTTGCAGTTGGAAGAGGAGGGGCCAAGGGGGCAAGGAAGGACTCCCCTTCTCTATCAGTTCTGGCCCTCAGTCCCTAGCTGAGTCATCCACTTCCTGCTCTGCACTGTTTGACCCAAACTGGGCCCCTGGAAATGACCAACTATTCACCCATCCGCCTGCTGTCCTACCCATCCTCCTGTATCCCTGTCTCCATTTGCCCACCTGTCACCCACTGGTCCTCCCATACCTCCACTCAGCCCCTGTCCCCTCTTTTCATGTGTCCGTTCTGTTTACCCATCCACCCTGTGTATGTTGACCCATCCCTTTCTTATATCCATCCATCTACTATCTAGTATCTCTCCGTCTTCCCCATCCTCCTGGCCACCACTAGTATATCCACACTCCTGTACCCAACCACCCATTCCTACCTTTCCTCCTCTTTCTGCGTCTGTTTAATCACCTATTCTCCTGTCCATTCACCTACCTCTCCATCTACCTGAGTGCAGATATCATTACTCTCACCACATATCTATCACCTGTCCATCCATCTACCCATCCACTCATCTAATATCTACCCATCTGCCTTTTCAGCTTCCTGAAAGCAGATACCATTAATCTATCCATCTGTCCATCTGTCCATCCACCCGTCAATTCAATATCTACCTACCTCTCTCTCCACTCAACAACTATTAACCTACCCATCTAACCCATCTACCTTCCCAATAATCTAGCTAGCCATTAAGCAGTATCCACAGGGTTTCTTTGTCAGATCAGGTACAACATGGGTATCATGAAGGAAAAACTGGGGTATTTTTTTCTGGGCCATGATGCAGGCAGGCAGCATATGTAATACTTTAAACCAACTCCTCCATGCTAAGAACCATGACTGGCTGGGCAGAGCTTGAGGTTGTGGTTGGCATCAAGCTGTCTCGCTGGTTTAGAGATAACAGTTCAGAAAACCAGAGAAAACATCCGTCCATGGGAACTCATCCCACCGCACAGCTATGGAGACACACTCTGTGTCACACTCCAGATAGGAAACCAAACAGATGCCCCTGCCAAAGGAAAGACGGGTGGTTGTGGCTCTAAGAACCATCCCCACGTTTTCTTCTCTTTGGCTTAAACTTAGTGGACGTTTTCACTGGCGAGCAGGGTGGGGGATTCCTACCAGGACACCAAGGGGAGGAGAGGCCTTGTCTTAGCTTGATGCCTCGAGTTGGGTAGATAAGCAGAGGGCAGTCTTGGACGGTGGTGGGAGGGGATGAAGACGCTAATTCTGTGGAACCTGAGAATGCTCGGTGTTGCATCTGAGGGTGGTAGGGGGCTGGGGCGGGGCTGTAGACAGGAAGCAAGGCTGCTTATTGCTGACTTCACACCCCATTAACTCCCAGCTCCTAATAATTTCTCAGCAGCAGCTCGCGGTTTACTAGCTCATTATTTATAGAGAATGTGTTTGCTAAGCAAATCAGTAGTTCAAACAAGATCGCAGTAGGGGGAGCTTGAACCCACTCAAGAGACCCAGCTTGAGGGGACAGTCTCCACAAAGCTGGCTGTCTGCAGGCAGATGGGAATGCCGGAGCAGATGGACAGCCAGCCCTGGGGCTGTGCCTTCCGGTATCAGACATCCGCATCTGAGCTTCAAAGAGCCCCTCTAAGGAACACCCCTCAACTTCTCTCCTACCCCCTTTTTGTCTGAAGTTGACCCAACTGTCAATTTGGGTCTACGTTGGCTGTCACAGTAAAAGCACTGAACCTGGCAGGAATATGCTTAGCAACCAAGTGTAAAAGTCGTGTCCCTTCTCTAGTGGGAGATGGATGGTTGAGGGATTTTTAGACTGTAGTCAAGAGCTCTGGTTCCTTCAAAGAAAGCCTTTTAGACTTAGGCTTGCTTTTGGAAGCCTAGATCCCTTCTGGTGTTAGGCATCTGTCCTCATTTCAAATACCCCATCAAAAGCCAACATGGGGAGGAAACGGTTGATTTGGCTTCAATTCCACATCACCGTCCATCATTGCAGGGACTCACATCCCCAGTCAAGAGCAGAGCGAACAAAGACATTCCTGCTTGCTCTCAGCTCACTTTCTCTACTCTTACACAGTCCTGGGTCCCCTGGCTAGGGAATGGTGCCGCTCACAGTGGGCTGGGCTCTCCCACATCAATTAACACTCAAGACAACCACCATAGTCATGCCCACAGGCCAATCTGCTCTAGATAATCCCTCAGTGGGATTCTCTCTTGTGTCAAATTGTCCTTGGGCAGGTCCTTGGGACTCTGTGCTGCTCACCCTCTTCCTTTGGTTCCCTGGCGCACAATCCAAGGGATAGTGATTTCCCACCCAGCAGAAGTAGCCTTGTGGAAACTGTTCTCACAGAAGTCTGGGAGCAGGAACAAACATGCTAGCTGGTGTTTGAGTTCTTCTCTACCTATATGACCTGGGGTCATATTCAGTATCCCTGCAGAGCTAGGAAGGAAGTAATACGGCTAGAGCTTTAACTGCAAAGGTGTTGGTGGGGGGGGGGGAGTGTCACACACCCTGGTGGTCCCACTCTGCCCTATCAGGCCCATACCACAGACCATCCTCCCTCTTCTCAAGGAACCTGGGATTTGTCTGAGTATGTTCAAGAAGTCTCAGCCTTCCTCAGAGCCACAGTTCCCTCCCAATTAAATCAGCACAGTGGGAATCCATTCCTAAAGGAATCGGATGGGGGATGGAAACAGGGGATGTTTCCTAGACCTAGCACCACACCTGTGACACCAGATGAGTGGGGGCTATGGTTCTTGGAGCCTCAGGGGTTTTTTTCCCCCCTGAAGGCTTGCCTTCAACCAACCCCAGCCTCCTCTCCTCTGTTTAGCTGTGTGTCATTGTACACGTTACCAATGACTTACCCTCTCTGTGCCCTGAGCTGCTCATCTGTCAAATAGGGAAACAGAGTACCCCCTCCCTGAGCGGTCATTCACGATTGATTACATGCTTTGGGGAACACCAGACACATCTAAAGATTAGTGACTATCCTTGTTAACATTGTAGGTAGATTCTTTCTTAGTTCTTAATTCTTGGGTTTTTTTTCTCCTTGTATTGAAATCTAAACTCTATAGTGTGGGGGCATGATGATCCGCCTCTCTGAGTTTGGGTCTCAGAAACAGCCTGGCTTTGTAGGAGATGCTTAATGCATATTTACTGGATGGATGGATGGATGGATGGATGGATGGATGGATGGATGGACAGATGGATAGATGGATGGATGGGTCAGTGGGTTTATGGATGGATAGACAGATGGATAGATGGATGGATGGATGGATGGATGGATGGATGGATGGATGGATGGATGGATGGACAGATGCATAGATGGATGGATGGGTGGGTGGGTGTATGGATGGATAGACAGATGGATAGAAGGATGGATGGATGGATGGATGGATGGATGGATGGATGGATGGATGGATGGACGGACGGACGGATAGATAGATGGATGGATGGGTGGGTGGGTGGGTGAATGGATTAATGGACAGATAGATAGACGGATGGATGGGTGGGTGGATGGATTAATGGATACATGGATGGGTGAATTAATGGATATATGAATGATTAATTAATTAATATGCAAACAAAGCATATTGGCTGTCAGGTATCACATACATCTCCTAGACATTCTAGGATTTGGCTGCTTCTCCAAAGCATCCATCTCTGCACCTCGAATGTGACATGTGAATTGAGCCCTCACTGCCTGTTTGTCCCTCAGAAGTCAGAGTGGCCTTGCTCTCTCCCTCGAAAGGATCTACAGTTCCCTAACTTGGTGCTTTCATCTCACCCAGACCTGAAGCCAGGCATCCATTTTTCCTCTGGTTTACAGTATTATCCTAAGAGCTGTTTCATACCCGGCTAGTGACCATCCAGAAAGCTATATACCTCCTGGTACATTTCAGAGTGATCAGAGCAACAGGCAGGAGTCAGGTCCCTGGGGCAAGGATGACATCACTCTGCTATGGAAAACCCTGGAAGAATGAGGGCAATATGACCGCTTTCGTGGGTCATAAAGGCTATTCCTGCTGCAGTATGGAGAGCAGACTGGAGGAAGAGAAGGAAAAGTGGAACACCTAGCCAGTGAGCATTAGACTCCAGTGAGCATTAGAATCCAGTGAGCATTAGACTCCAGTGAGCATTAGA
>NC_022010.1:7754949-7772717 GCF_000317375.1 Microtus ochrogaster
GAGCATTAGACTCCAGTGAGCATTAGACTCCAGTGAGCATTAGACTCCAGTGAGCATTAGACTCCAGTGAGCATTAGAATCCAGTGAGCATTAGAATCCAGTGAGCATTAGAATCCAGCTTCCAAAAAAGCCCTTGAAGACCTGAATTTGATCCTTAGAACCCATGTAAAAATGCAGGCACTGTGGAGCATGCACGCATTGGGAATATTCCCAATGTTGGTCTGATGGGAGGCAGAGTCAGGTCGATCCCTAGAAGCTCCTGAGCCAGCTGGCCTAGCCTACTCAGCGCGTCTCCAAGCCAATGAAAGGGCAAAAGGAAATGCAAGCTTCTTATGTTATTGCGGTTACAGCCATCCATATTGGCATGGGATGTACCCAAGATTCCAGGGCATGTTCCAAACCTCAGGATGCACCAAGACCTGTCATATGATGCTGTTTGCCTTAACACAGAACTTATTATGCATGCTGTCTCTAGCTTTTGCAGTTCGAGAGGTGACATTAGAAACAACATAGGTGCTGGGGAGATGGCTCAGCGGGTAAAGGTGCTTACTTTAAGCCTGAGGATCCAAGTTCAATTCCCAGGACCTACATGGTAGAAGCAGACAACCAATATTGTAGAGCTGTCCTCTGACCTGCACACAATCATGGCATATACTCCCAATAATAATAAATACTTAAAAAAAAACTAACACCCAATTCCTGTTTTTTCTTCACAATGTCGCAAATAGAGGATTCATTCTTACAATACATCTTAACAGCTCCCATTGAATCCAGTGACCTCCCCTTTGACTTAAAGAAAGTTCTTTGTGGCCTCTATCATTTCCAAGTTGTACCATTCTTGGACTTTGGGACCTTTATAAAATAAAACAAGGGTCACTGGATCACCTGAGATACCACAATCGTTGATCTGGTCACCGGTGGCTCTTGGGTGAGTAACGGGCAGGTAGCATCTCTAGCATGGATAGGCTGATCAAAGCAATGACTCACGTCCTAAGCAGAATGGGGTGGTGTCAGAATGATGTAGCATGCGGTTTCATCGTGTACCCGTAATGGCCTGCAGCTGAAAATATACAAATTGTTTATTTCTGGAATTTTCCATTCCTTGTTTTACACTATAGTTCACACTTTAGTAGCCGAAACCACTGAAAGCAAAACAGTGGGAGGAGGGGTGGAGAGCCCTGGCCCTGGTTCGTGAACAGCTGCATTTTCCTTCTCGGAGCCCAGCAGAAACAGTCCTAATGTGCGGTCTAATTTAATTTTCTGGAGACTGGAGGGAACTCATTGAACCCGGCTTACGGATGAAACAGGCTCACACCGATAAAGCAGCATCTCACGGTGGAGTCGGCAGTCACCTGGTTACCCCCCTCCCCACCCTCTGATTTCTCACATAATATTGTTGCTCTGACATTGCATTCAGGAATTGGGGCTCAGAAAGGTTAGGTGACATGCCTGGGCCCCCTGTAGCATGATTGACTGAGCCCACATCAATTTGTGGCTCCAGTTCTCTCCCCTGGGCCTCTCTCTCCTGCCGGAGAAAGACCGATGTCCACTTCCTCCTTGGAAGATTCCCCCCCTCTCCCAACATAGACTCCTCCCATTCTCCAGGTGTACTTGTTCCGGGAGGCCATGGCCAGGCTTGGGTGGTGCAAATCAAGTTTCTATGACCACATGAAAAGATTTCTCAATCTCTGAAGCAAACAGATCTGTCACAACGTGCACAGCAGAACTGGAGCTCCAACCCGAAGCCGGCAACCCAGGAAAGAAAACAACTGTGTTTGCTAAGTGGGAAGAGATATGATATTGGCTCAGGAGAAAAAATGTCATTTTTCAGTCAGCCAAGAGGAATGTTAACATATAATCTAGAAAACCAATAAAAAAAAACAACAACAGTCAATTCTTCCAGGCTGCCTGCATGGAATAATTCATGAAATTGCATCTAAGAACCCTGACATTTCGCTCCTAATTTTGGTAGAAAAGACATTTTCTGAGGCCTGATATTGGCAGCAGGTATATTGACTTTGTATATATCCCTGGCTATAGGTCATCAGGATGTGTGTCCCCAATCAAAATGTTCAGAAATGGCATTGTTAAACAATGTGTGTGTCCGTTCATCTGCTCATCCAGACATTCAGCTGCTCAGTCAGGGAAGGGAGCAGGTTCTGGGACCATGGTGCCTCCTAAGACACACCTATCCCTAGAAGTCTCTCAGCCAGGGCAAAGGCAGGTAGAAGAAACCTCCAGAAACTGTTATGCCAAACAGGCAATTTGGGGTAGAGGTACACAAAGGGTGAACTGAAAAAACGAGGCAAGATAACACTAGGGTTTGAATGTGAAGTGTCCCTTCAATAGGCTGGGAGTTGGAACACCCACTTGCTCCCTATCTGGGGGATGAGGAACTTTGAGGACACACAGCTGGCTGGCCCCATGCTGGACCTTTGGATCTTAAAGATCATACATAGCCTGACCCTGCTTCCTCTTTCTGTCTGCTGATTGACAGAAATGTGACCAGTTGCTCCCTGTGCCTGCCACCTCCCGTCAGCCGCTTCCACCACTATCCTTTGCCCTACCCCGACCAGGAGGCAAAATGAATCCTTCCCCTGTTAAGCTGCTTCTGCTGGGCTTTTGGATACAGCCAAATAAAACAACGAATGCCGGTGGAATGACCGTAGAGGAACGAGGCATTCCGAAAGAAATGGGCAGTAGTGTTAGTTTCTCTCCTCTTGCTGTGGTTAAAACACCGTGACCGAGACAGTTCATAGAAGAAGCATATTCTGACTTGCAGTTCCAGGTTAAGGTAAGAGTCAGTCACAGTGGGGAAGCTTAACAGCAAACAGTAGGTGTGGGGGCTGGAGACGGATGCAGACGGTGTGCGCGACCCATAACCAGGGAGCAGAGAGTGAACTAGGAAGACACTGGTGTTTAAACTTGCACAGCGCACCTTCAGTGACATGCTTCCTCCAGCAAAACCACTGCTCCCACTGTCTGCCCAAAGGGTGGCACCAACCGGGGACCAAGCATTCCAATGCATGAGCCTGGAAGGGAGGAATCCAACTGAAGCTACCATAGCAGTTGAGGAAGGAGGGACAGAATGGCTGTGTTAAACAGAGGCTCGTATCTCCAGAGTCAACCAACCATGGGTGGAAAAACAAACGCTTGAGTTGACTACTGTAAGCGGAGACTGCACTTTGGTTTTCCAGCCACCCAGGCCCAAATAATCACATAGAAACTCTTTATTAATTACAACACTGTCTGACCAAATGAAGGCATATTCCTAGATAGCTCTTACATCTTAAAATAACCCATTTCTGTTATTTTATATTTTACCACAAGGCTTGTGGTTTGTTACTTCTTACTTCTTGGGCATGTGCCTGACTCTGCCTTCTTTCTCTCTGCATTCAGTTTAGTTTTTCCACCTAGCTGCATTCTGCCCTGTCATAGGCCAAAGTAGCTTATTTATTAACCAATGCTCCTAAAACATATTCACAGTATACAGAGGGGAATTCCACATCAGACTACAGAGCATTGGATCCATTTGAGTGGATCAATCATAGCATGTCTACTGAGGCCCCACCTCATGATCTTCAGGCTCCCCTGAGCCCTCTAGCTAATATTCTTCCATGTCTCACTCTGGGAGGTTAAATCAGCTATGCTTGTGTTTTACGAGCTTTTGTGGTTTTTTTTCTTCTCCCTAAACGCTATGGTATGAGAGTTACTTATAGAACGTTGACATTACAGAAAGTCAACATCTCCATGTATTACAGACATTGTTATGTAAACTATCTGAGATGATATAAAGGGACACAGGACCGTGTGCAGATGGCGTATTCCGACACAGTGCTGTTTTCCATCAGAGAGCATCTGCAGAGTTTAGCATCTGTGGGGAGGGATCCTGGGACCAGAGGGACAGCTGTGCTTCACTTAAGACTAAATGGTGCCAACCAGGAGGTTTATCATAAAATGCCAAATCCCTGGGTGGTTTTGTACAAATGGATAGTGTTGGGGACCGGCGAGGTGGCTCCGCCAGTAAAGTGATTGCCATGCAAGCATAAGGATCTGAGTTTATTTACATAAAAGCCAAGCACAGCAATACACGCCTGTAGTCCCAGAGCTAGGGAAGTAGAAGCCGGAGGGTCCCCGTAGCTTGTTGACTAGACATTCTAGCAAAAGTGGGGCACTCCTGCTGCAGGGAGAGATGCCTTAAAAGCTAAGATAGAGAGCAATTGAGGGAGACACCTAATGTTGACCTCTGCTTTCCACACGCACACACACGCACACACATGTGTGCACTCCTTCCTATACATGGACACCAACAAAGGAGAGTGGCTAGTGGCTAGCTCTGCTTTACCCATCCTATGTTATAGAATTCTCACAACCCTCCTGACACGTGACTGTGAGCACGAACACAGTTTTACACACCAGACTCCAGAAAGCCATCACTTCCCTAGAATTCTTTCTCAGAAGCAGAGCTCCACTTCTGCAGCTGTCAGTAATTTCACGGAAAACCCAAGGTCGTGGAAAGCAGAAAGCCCAGGCTCATCACTGGGGCAAGGGCAGACCTCCATCACTTGAGGGTCAGACCCTGTACTTTCATCTCCCCTGTGGGACCAGCCACACCCACCCAGCTGACCATGACTCACATGGTATGGTAACCTCTATGACAGTGGCTGGGACAATCAGGGAACTTGGGGTCAGGGCTCTGGTCCTGAGTGGTGTAGACCAAGCATCCCCATTGGCTCTGGCTCTTCTTGCATATCCCCTGGCCCAGGCCAGAGCTCCTTCCACACCAGGCAGCAGCCAAATTCACATATAACTTGGATAGCAAAAGTGGCTGTGCATTGCTTGGGATCCCTGGATCTTCACCCTCCAAGTTCAAAGGAACTGTGCCTGTGGGATTTGCCAGAGGCGGGGCTGATGGTGGGAGGTGGGTACGAGGGGGTGGGGACAAGATTCCCTGGCGAACATCAGAAAAGTATTCTCTCAAAGCCCCAGAGTTGAGAGCTTAGGGGGGAGCAAAAGCCTACATGAACCTGACTTGTGATTTCTCCGGTCTCTGAGAAATTGGCAAAAGCTTACATTTTGTTCCTGCACCTTCTAAATTGGGTTTTTGGGGACTGACAGGACTTTCGATGGGAGCAGATTAACAAGGTGAGGCTTGACGGCTAATGGAAATATTCGTAATAGGGATTACGAGAAGGTTTTTTTTCATCTTGCCTGTGGGGAATGTGACAGTCTTTTGGGGCACAGCACCCCTTGTCTCTAATCTCCCTGGACACTTATCTTCTGTTTGTAAATGATGGAAAGGGGAGGTCATATCCCAGCAGTGACTGGCTTGCTATCTGGGACAAACTAGAGAAAGCTATTAACAAAAAAAGGAAAAAAAAAAAAAACTATGAAATTGAATCTCACCAAGTAGAGATTCCCATTTGCCGGTAGGTTCCTTTAAAGCCGCTCCACGGCCTGGTTTTGTGCAGTTGGAGATATCCATGGGCATTTGTGTAAAGAAAGAAAGAAAGAAAGAAAGAAAGAAAGAAAGAAAGAAAGAAAGAAAGAAAGAAAGAAAGAAAGAAAGAAAGAAAGAAAGAAAGAAAAGAAAGAAAAAAGAAATACAGAAACAAAACCCACCGTGTTTCTTTAACCCCAGGAAAATACAATGCCATGTGAGGGGGACTGAGTTTCTCCAGCAATCCTTCTTGCAGGGCTTGACCGGATCACAGCATTGTTGCCTCGGCTCTTGTTCATTCTCCACTTGCTTCTCACGGCCTCAGTTCACCTAGCATTCTGAGATCCACTAATCTATTATCATAGCCAGTATTTATCGAGAGCTTCCCATCGTTCCAATCTCTTCACATGTCTATGAGAATTATTCTACATCTTATTTATTGACGTTGTGTCTGTGGGCACGCATATGTCATGGTTCTCTCCTTCCACCGTATGTATGGTCCCTGATGATTGAACTTGGGTCATCGGACTTGACAGCAAATGCCTTTCCGTGCTAAGACATCATCTCTGGCCTCTGCCTATCTTTTAGTCAGGATAGGTATAAGCTGCACAGACGAATGACCGTGAGAAACTGCCATTCCACATTTGATTTCATTCCCTGCAGTCAGCTGTAGGTTGGGCGACCCTCTGGGGTACCCTCTTTCCATGCAGTTGCTCAGATGTCTGGTCTATGTAATCTCATGACTCTGTGTCATTGCAGAGCCTCCTTAGTCCTGATGGCCCAAAGAGAAGGACAGACTGGACATTGAGCAATGGGCTTTAAAGTTTCTCTAACTTTAAAACTGACAGGGCTCCCTTTTGATTGGCTGGAGCCAGTCACACGGTGTTGCATAACCAGGAAGTGTGGGGGAGAAAGCAGCATGGGACAGGATTTGGTGGCGATTAATGCTATGTTATCCATATAAGAATTTTCCAATTAACTTTTCCCAGGTGGCCATTTATTTTAAGTAACTTTTCTAAATGTTTATGGTTAAAGAACATTCATATTGGCTCTGGGACCTGGCTGTGCCTGACTCCAAATCCCAAGTTTCTCATCCCTAGTTGTGACTGCTCCCTCCACCCCCAGTCCTCTGTCTCCCCTCTTTTCTGTTTCTCCTGAAAATGAATGACCCTCTTAGCAGAGGCCCCCAGCTCCATTTTTTTCTCCATTTCTACCAGGTTCGTGAATTTGTTTTCCCTCTCGGACCCAGCCTGGCTTTGCCACCCCAGCCCTTCCTTGTTAGTTACCTCAAGGTCCTCTGGGATCTGCTTCCAAGGCTGAGAGACAGAACAAAGTGTTCTTTGCTGCACAGGGGACAGAGCAGAGGTTCAAAGAATTAGGGAGACCCTCCCTGCTTAGACTAAGCTATGGCATGGCTTCTTTTCCCCCTTTCCCAGCACAGGGAGTCTCAGTACATGCATCTGTAAAAAAAAAAAAAATGAATTTTTGATTTCTGTGACTTCCCTTTACTCAGGTTTATTAAGCAACTTACACAGCGTTTGCATCCCATGGTTTGCTCATTGGGTGCAAACCATTTATTATATAGCTCAGTGGGTTTTTTTGTGCATGTATAAAATTTTACTAAAATTTAAATTTAAAACATTTCAAAACCTTAAGAAAGAAGCACTCTGTCCGTTGGCAGCCCCTAGAACTCCCATCCCACCGCCCATTTCCTTCAGCACTCTGCCCATTGACGGTCACCACAACTCCCAATGTCCCCCTGCCAATAGCAACCTCAACTTCCAGTTTGCAAAGGATTGGTTTGAGGGGAGGGGCAATGTAGCCACAGAGCATTCTCCAAGGGTAAGAAACCAGTTCTGGCCTTGTCATGAGGGACCCTGTGTAGTTGTCCCGGGCTCCAGTCACAAGCATGCACCTACATATGTACAGACATGCAGGGACCTCTGCACACGTAGATCTTGGCATGGGGCATGCAAGAACGTACCTATATAAGCGTGTTAGCCAGCTTACTGTAACACAGGATCCGTATGAAAACAGAGAGGATACCTTATTTGTGTTCAAGTCCAAGATGGGGCAGCCCTTGGTCTGGGCCTCTCCTGCTAGCATGGTAGGAGCACAAACCAGAAGTACTAATTGCATCTTGGTTCGCTGCTGTGACAAAACACCCTGAGACAAAAAACAAACTAAAGAAGGAAGGTTTTTATTTTTGCCCTCAGTTCCAAGTTGCATCTAACGTCCCCAAAGCCAAGAGGCATGGGTGCTGATACTCGGCTCACTCTTTCCTATCAAGCCCGCAATCCCAGCCTGTGGGATGGTACTGACCACAGTTAAGATGGGCCTTCCCATCTCAACTAACCTAGCCTAGGAACTCCCACCCTAGCATGTCCAGCGGCTTGACTCCTATAGTGATTGTAGAGCCTGTGAAGCTGACAACGTTAATCACAACATGCCCCAATAACCACTGGTCCCCAAGACCTCATAATACCACTACCTTGGGGGCCAAGGCTTTGCATATTTTGAGGACTCTTATCAAAAAACATAGCAATAACTGCGCATATATGCATGCACTGTATTCATGCACTTGAACAAGTGTATGTTCATTTACATGTATGCACATCTCTGTCTGTGCATTGACATGTGTGTGCACAGGACAGGGCAGAGATGTGTTTGTGCCCACAGGAACATATGTGCCTGATTGTTTGTATTTTGCTGTGGCGGTCCCGTGGCAGCTTCTTGGGTCACTTTGCTCTGGTAGCCCCCGTTGTCAAGAGCTCTTGTCAAGCCAGTTGTCTGGAAGGAAAGCCTTTTAAAGCAATCTTGCCTTTCTTAGATGGACACTTATCCAACTTAGCTCAGAAATTCTCTGCGTGAGTGTGGAGCTGGGTTCTGAGCTGGGGATGGAGGAGCGGGGAGAGGCAGGAGATGTGCACTTGAGTTGGGTGTGTTCCTTTCTGGCTGGGTAGCCGTGGGCAGCACAGCCAATGTCTACTGTATGCAAGGTGGGTTCTTCATCTGGCTTTTCTCACTGATCCCCTCTGGTCCCTTTTCCCCCAGAGCTCAGTCCATCTGAAGTGCAGCATTGTCTCTACACCATGACACCTGAAGGCACTGTCTTGTGCTGCACTATCTGGTCTGCTACCAGAATCGATGTCCCCAAGGCCATCATTGTGCCTGACAGGGTAGGATAGGAGATCTGGCAGAGAGTAAACGCAGTGCTTATGTGGAGGTGTGAGTGGCTGAACAAATGAAGGCATGTGCGTAGGGATAGAAAACCCTTTGGCCTTGACCCTCCCTCACTACAGAGAAGAGCAGCACACAGTTGTCCTGGTAGCTTCCCTTGCAACTCAGTCTAGAATCATCTAAGAGGAGAGGCCTGCACTGTGAGATTGTCTAGATCATACTGGCCTGTGGACATGTATTTGGGGGGGATCATCATTATTCATAATGGATGCGGGAGGGCCCAGCACACAGTGGGCAGCACCATTCCCTAGTCAAGTGTGCATGGGCTGTGTAAGAAAGCCAGCCACGCATGAATCTGTGAGCAAGCTGGCAGGGAGTACTCTCCATTGTTCCTGCTGTACTTCCTTAGTGAAGGAGTTCCATGTTGGGATTGATGCTAAACAGAAAAACCAACAGGTCTGCCTTCAGGTTCCTCCTGGGGTTCCAGCCCTGACTCTCCTCAGTGGCATCCCGTGATGAACAAACCCTTGCATCTACTAAATGCTTTCACTTAGAGTGTTCTATCACAGCCACAGAAACTAGACAGCACTCACCTTTTCATCCCCAGAGCCCCACTTCTTAGGGTGGCAGGGGAGGGGGTCACAGGCCTTTCCTGTGAATGCCCGGCAACACAGTTTGTTTTGTCCCAGTCTTTGCTGCAGCAACATTGACTGCCACCGTTGCACAGAAGCAGCCACAGACATCTACAAACCCAGCATGGCCAAGATCCAGACTTGGTTAAGGACAGAGATACTTGGATCTCATCTGATTTCTCCATCTCACAAAACATCTGCCTTCTGGATCATTTCCAAGTATTAAAGATGTAAACACCACTGGCCATAAAGCAGGCACTGGGCTAGATGCGACCTTCAGGCTGTGGTTGGCAATTCTTAGCAGGTCTAGGTGTGTGCACTTTCCTAAGTTCCTGCACACCACTGTCTGGAGCAGTGTGAGCAAAAGGCTAGAGGGCTCTGGGCAAACTGGACCCAGCCTCCATTCCCCACCTGGTTCTGATGCAGAAGGACAGATTCCGAGTAAATCATTTGCCCCTCTGACCTCCACATACATACCATGGCACATACTCCCTGTCCCCCATAATAAATATAATTTTTAAAATTAAAAATGAAGAGTAACAGGAGCTAAGGATGTACCTTAATGTTAGGACACTTGCCTAGCATGAACAAGACACTGAATTCAGTTTGATCACACACACACACACACACACACACACACACACACACACACACACACAGAGCCCCACACCTATCTTTTTCACTAGGGACTGAACTTTTCCAGGGAAGACACATGTTTGACTTTCTGGGATGCGTATGTTTGCCATGTGCCCGGAATTTGCAAAACCAAGTCACCAGATAGGAACAGCAAACATGCCGGAGCTGCTTGGAGCAGGAACTCGGCTCAGGCTGCCGTGCTCTGTGCTTGACTCTGTGTTTCTCATCAGCTCAGTATTTTCCAAACTTGCTGCAGAACAAACACAGGCGGCTGGTTTCACTCCCACCTGGTTCAAAGGCCCTCCTCCTCCTCCCCTCCTCCTCCCTCCTCCTTCCCCCTCTCTTTCTCAATTTACAAAAGTAACATGAGTTTATTGGAGAGAAATTAGAAAGGAGCGATAAGCAGGCGGAAAATGTGCAAAGCCCTAGGTCCTAGCACTTGGAGATAACTCTGCCAATACCCTGCCATCCATCCTCTTTGTGGGTTTTCAATGCATATAAATTAGGTGAGAGATGTATACATTTTTAAAAACAGCAGTTCAGCTTACTGTTCGGATGAAAAAGAAGTTTGCTCCGATTGACAACAAGTGCTCATGGGGTTTCGCTATCCACAGGGTCAACATCTGTGGTCCCCTAATCTGTAGTACCTGATGGGGTGGGGGACAGGAAGTACCTACTACTGGGTTCAGTTCGTGATGTAGACCCCCATGTCAATACAGAGCATGTAAAACTTACCTTGGTGGTATACCCTGCTCTCCTCAGCCCTGGTGGGCACAGGATCTTATGGCTTGTGGGGCAGATAATAGAGTCAGGCCTGGAAGGTGATGTTCCCTTCTAGTTCCATCCAGAAGACTCTGCTTCTTGATCTGCTGTATTGCACGTCCCCACTGGCACCTGTGGGGCAGCCCCCCACCCACCCACCATGCTAGATTTCCACCCTTCAAGGTTCTGTTGCTATTCATCACAGTGGCCAGAACTGTCACTAGGCAGAAAGGCCTTCTCCCCTGAGCTCAGTGAAAGAACGGGATGGGGGTGGGGGTCCCTAGGTGACGCTCTTGAACTCAGGGGGCCATGCCTCTGCAAAATCACCCTTCCTCAGAGCTCTTAGTCCTAGAAAGAGGTGAAGATCCAAGGTGCACACTCAAATTCAGAGCCCATTGCCTCCCACAGTGCAGGAGGGGTCCTGGCTTTCATACACAAATGTGTCCTTTTGTAAAGAGTGTCCCTGCCCCAGGGAAGACAACACAAGAGATTCTGTGGCTTGTCAAAGAAGCTTCCAAAAAATGGAGATCATTGCTTTATATCATTTTATCTCCTATTGGTGCTGAGGAGAGGGTGCTCACACTGAGCATACCTCATAAAAGGGTCCCCCTTGCAGGTGTTATTGTCCCCCAGTTCACAGAGCGCCATGGCTTCCAGAGATTTCTGGTGACTTGCTTGAGAGCACACACCCTGGAAACCCAGGACAGTTTTAGCAGGGCTTCTCCTTCTGAAGTGTATACTCTGAACTAGGTGGGATTATTGCCTCAGTTTCCCCAGTTTTGTCCTGTGGGGATAGTCATAGTACCTCAGAAAGCCAGGAAAAGAATGACACAGAGCTAGGGAGCTATCTTGGGCAGTAAAGTGTTTACCTCACAAACATGAGGACTTGAGTTCAATCCCTGCAAACCCATTGAAAAAGCCAGGTGTGGTGTGCCTACCTGGAGGTAGAAATAGGGAGAGGGATCTCTGGGGCTTGCTGGCCAGCCAGCCTGACCTAAAGGGTGAACTTCAAGTTCAGAGAGAAATGCTGTCTCAAAAAGAAAGGGAGGAAGGGAGGAAGGAGAAAGGAAAAGAATGCAAAAATAAAATAATGTTAAATGAAATAAAGTGGGTAATTCTGAGTAACAACACCAGAGCTTATCATCTAGCCTGTCACACACACATGTACATGCACACACATGTGAGCACACACATGCGTACGCACACACATGGGCACACATACATGCACACACATGTGCTCGCACTCCATCAATGCAAGAAGTAGATATGAAGTGCAATGATTCAGCTAAGGAAAATTGCCTTGAAGCCTCTGCCTTGTCCCTGATGCCCTAGGTAGCCCTACGTTTGTTGTGCAGGAGTGTTGGGCTGCTTCCTACCACCCAGCTCCCGAACGGCTAGCTCTACCCAAAATAACTACACAGAAACTGTATTCTTTTAAACACTGCCTGGCCCATTAGTTCTAGCCTCTTATTGGCTAATTCTCACATCTTGATTAACCCATTTCTAATAATCTGTGTAGCACCACAAGCTGGTGGCTTACCAGGGAGATTCTTAACCTGCGTCTACCTCGGAGAGGAGAAGCATGGCGACTGCCTGACTTGGCTTCTTTCTCCCAGCATCCTGTTCTGTCTACTCTGCCTACCTAATTTTCTGTCCTATTAAAGGGCCAAGGCAGTCTCTTTATTTAACCAATGAAATCAACACAAAACAGAAGACTCTCCCCCATCATATGTTACAACCCCTTCAAACTGGATGCTTTTGACCTTCTTGGGGGAGACTTCCCAAGGAAAACTTGGTTAGAAGTGGTCCCAAGTCAGCAGAGTCCCTGCCCTGGAGTGACAGGTTGTTGCCTGGCCCCCGCTGTGCCTCTCCAGGAGCAGCCCTGACCATTGCTTCAGTGGAAGCCCCCAGGCTTATTCCTCTCTCTTTCAGTCTAGTCTGCTGCAGTCTGCTCCCCTGTCTCCTCCAGGAGACTCTCCACTGTGAGCTAGGGATCCTCCTTGTTTGCCATCACACACACTGCGGTTATGTTTGAAGAAAAATCAAGCACGATCCAAGCCTTCACTTGCCGAACTTGATTCGTTTCATAGAAAGCAGAGCCTTCCATTGGTCACGGTGTCAAGCTAGGACTTGATTTTGGTTTTTATTGTGTTTTCCTGCTGTATTTCTTTTCGTGTCCATTTGGGAGCTGGGGGTGGAGCATCTAGCTCTCCATGTGGCAATATGAGGAGGCAAGGATGGAGGTTTCTTTTTGAAATACTGCCTCCTCCATTTCTTACTGCCAAAATGAAATGCTTCCGTCTGGAAAGTTTATAGAGATTAAAGGTTCATTCAGCGCAGGACTCTGGAGGATGGGAAGTCCAGCAGTGTGGCTCCTACATCTCGTGGGGACCTTGTGTGGCACCATGAGGAGCATGCTGTAAGAAACCAAACAAGTGTGTCGCCGCCAATTCTTCCTTCCTTAACAACCTGCCAATGCCATCACGGGGTCCACATTATGGCCTCACTTAATCCAAATTCCTTCCTAAGGCCCCACCCAAATACCGTTCATAGGTAGGTCGAGGGGGTAAACTTAGAGCACGTGAGTTTGAGGGGACACTTTGAAGCCACAGCAGATGGCTAGGGTGTTCAAACCCAGTCCGTTACACAAGACCATTAGCAAGGGATGAATGAACAGGCTGGTTCAGCAGGTAGATCTAGAATGGCCACAATGGGCAGGATTCTGGGATGAAACTACAGGCTGCCCCTGGAGATGCTGAGAATGTAAGGACCAGGGCTCAGGGAAGAACACATCCTAAGATGCCTTTGAACTATGGTCTGGACTGGGCTGGGCCTCTCAGTGTGACATCAGGCTACTGTTGCCTATAGATCTGCAGTAAGCCGGAGGTCTCACCCCCCCAGATGGTTTTGGTCTTGAATGGTCTCTCCCCATGCAAGTGAGACCAGCGGGAGGGAATGTCATCAAGTATCCAACAGCACCGCCATAGTCAGGGTGGCGAGGAGAATGAAGGAGGGCCAGAACCATGGCTGTCAGTCCTAAAGGGCCAGGGCAGCCAACTTCTGGCCACTTAATAGAAATCACATATCCAGGCCTAGCAAG
This sequence comes from Microtus ochrogaster, assembly GCF_000317375.1. Classification (NCBI taxonomy): domain Eukaryota; kingdom Metazoa; phylum Chordata; class Mammalia; order Rodentia; family Cricetidae; genus Microtus; species Microtus ochrogaster. Next base: position 7,768,700 of record NC_022010.1, read on the forward strand.
AGAGACAACAGAAAGATCACAGAGAAGGTGTGGTCCCTCTTCCTGCCTGCCCTCTCTGAGTCTGCACCAGGGTTTGGAGGAAGAGGAAGGACAGACCTGAGTCTCAGAAGCCAAGTTCCAGGGTCGGGGAGATGGCCCAGGGGAGGTGCTTGTTACACAGGCATCGGAACCCAAGTCTGGATCCATAGCAGCAGTGTAAGGTTCCACGTCCGTGCCTGGGGAGGCGGAGGCACGTGGATCCCTGCAGTTCATTGGCTAGATGGGCCAACTAAATCAGTGAGTGACCCTGTCTCAAAACATGAGGTGGAGAACAATCGAGAGTAACACCTGGTATCAGTCTCTGCTTCCACGTGCATCACCCCCTCACAATGCTTGGCGCCTGCACGCAGCATCGAGACCCTCTCCGCTGGGCTCTAACCTCAGCTCATTTCGATACCATTTTTTTTTGTTGCCCAGCTTGGACGTGAGCTTGCCACCCCAAGTAAGTCTTTCCTTCACAGAACTCCATAATTCTTCATTTCCTAGGAACACGCTGGGTTAGGCAGATGACAAACTGCTGGCTCTTTCCATTTTTATAAGCAGCTAACCTGGCATCTTTTTTATTATAAACTCCCAGAGTCCTGAGGTTTAATATCTTCAGTGTTAGATTCATGGAGGACTTGGAAGTTAGAGATTGCCTGGGGCCAGAACTTGACAGGGTGTGCAACTTGTCGCTCAGAATATGATTTACCGGCTCAGGGGAGGGAGGAAGAGCATGGGACAATTAAGTGGGACTTGAGTGTTGCGAAGTTGGGAGAGGATGCTGAGTGGAGTGAACGGCGGCGGGCGTTTGTAAATCTCCCTGACAGCTGGAGAGCTTTAAAAATAACAATTGATTTAAAAAAAAAAAAAAACTGCCCTGGGAACGCAAGTAAGCTGGAGCCTGGGACTGTTCTGCAGAGCCGTGGCTCAGAGAATCGAACACTGAGACAAGCTCTTGGGAGTCTGTCCTTGCCTGGAGACTCAAGCCCCCAACGTGCGGTCCTGTCTCAGGGCTTTGCACGGGCTGGGCTGGTAGCTGGGACTCTGTCCCCCAGATTTCTTACATGCCCAGCTTCTTCATTAAGCTCTCAGTGTCAAGGTGGCCTCCCCAGAGTGTCCTTCTGCAAGGAAGCACTTATCACCTAAAGCATTCGTTTCCCTAGCCCCAGCGGGGACAATTTCGTCAATAGTTAAGAGTCACCATTCAAGCAGTCTCTGCCCCAGCTAGAGACTACACCTGCGCAGCCTCGCAAGTCAGTCTCAGCTGCTGGCTGGCACAAGTAGCCAGAAACTCAGAGATGGAAAGAATAAAAATCTTGGGGCTCTAGGAGTTAAAATCCCAGTGTGGACAGGGCTGCATCCTCCCAGGAGCTCCCTGGCTTTTTGCACTGAAGTCATTGTCCTGAGTTGTCTGAGCCAGTGCTGGTGGTCTAGCTTTGTGGCGCATTTCTCTGGCCTCCTCCCTTCTCAGAGCCGCCTCTGCCTCTTGGTTCCCTTTCCTAGGGAGCCACCGTGATGATTCAGAATTGTCCCATTGGTCGTGTCTGTAACACCCTTTAGCACCATGGGTGGAACTCAACTCAGTGGGACACTGTGGTTTGGGGATCACTGTTAGCTTTTAGAGGTGGTTGCTCAGCACCCTTCTCTCCCCGCCCCCCATCATCCACACCTGCCCCAGGTCCTTTGGTCTTGGCAGTGAGCAGTCAGGCACAGACAGAGGAAGTCAACCTCTGTCGTGGCTACTGTCTGTGTCCAGCGAGACCATTTGGACAGAGACCTTTAAAGCTGCACCCTGCCAGAGGGGTTTGCTTGTTTCTGACAAGCCCATGATAGGCTGGTTCACAACGCATGCTTTTCACCCCAGTACCATCTTGGTTAAGGGCTTGCTGTGCTTCTTTGATTAAAAGCGCAAAGCAGCCTTGGGGCCACTGCCAGAGGCTAGGCTGGAAGAGGTGGAAGGCAAAACCCTCACACTGCCTCAGACACTAAAGGAGAACCAATTAAACCCATGAGCGCCTGAAGCACCTTCTCCTGACCTCCAGACTAACGCTCCCGAGCACAGCAGACCCCATTAATCTTCATTGTCTTCGATGATAAAGGTAGAGATGTCACAGCTGGGCTTACTGAAGATCTATGTGCACCAGGGTCTCGCAGGAGCAAGAGATGGGCTTCTAGAGTGTAACGACCCAATCCAAAGAGCTTGGGTCCCGATGCCAGCTCCAGATCGAGGAGAGACATCTACATAGCCACGTTCATGGCAGCTTTGGCCAAGACGTGAGTGCTGGTTAGTTTTAACTGTCAACTAGATACAACCTAGAGTCACCCAGGAAGAAAGTGGCAATGGGGGCTGTCAATGTTAGGTTGGGCTATGGGCATATATCTGTGGGGGTTGCCTTGATTGTTAATTGAGGTGGGAAGATCCACCCTGAACGTGAGCTGTACCTGAGCTGGGCCCTGGACTGTATAAGAGTAGAGAGAATTCTCCTCTTTCCACTCATGATGGTGGATATGATGTGACCTGCTTCCTCCTTGACTACTCCTCAGTGATGAATTGTGACCTGGAATTGTAAGCAGGATAAAGTGTGTCACGGCAGCAGAAATGAACTGGTGCACAAGCAGGTTGTTTTTCAGCCTTTGAAAGAGGAAGCTCTTCATTTGCAGGGGCAGCTGTGAGCCTGCTGATGCTATGCCTGGGGGAAGGAGGTGGTGAACGCCGTGTGATCTCACATGGAGAGCCTTCAAAGGCCACAATCAACCAAGTGTGGTGCCGTGCTTCTGTAATCACGGTACTTGGGGGGCTGAGGTAAAAGGAGCTGGAGTTCCAGACCAGCCTGGGCTACACAGGGAGACGCTTCCTCAGAATCTAAGTGCTAGGGCTGCAATCAGTGGCAGAGTGCTTACGGAGTGTGCACAAGTTGAATTCCTACACCGAAGCAAAAGAGGGGAAAAACTTGAGCTCTTAGAAAAAGAAAGTGATGTGGGCTGGCCAGAGGCTAGGGGCAGGGAGGAGATCTGAAGAGATGTTGGTTTAAGGACATAAAATTTCTTATACCTAAATTCAAATTGTCCATTGCCTGTCATGGTAACTTTGGTTGGTAACTTATATATGCAATAATCACTAAGAACAGTGTTTAGTCTCAGCCCAAAATTAATAGAGTACCACCTATGCTAATAAGCTTGGATTAGTCATTCTATGATATATATTCATCAAAATATAATATAATGCAATTTTTAACTTGTCAATTGAAAAGAATCATCTCAGTCAGACCTGGTGGCAAAGGTCTATAATCCCAGCTCCTTGAGGGGTTAAGGCAGGAGGGTGCCTGGATTACAGAGGGAGTTCAAGGCCAGCCTGGGCAATTTATGGGGACCCTACCCCAAAATAAAAAGTCAAAAAAGGCAAGGGCTGGGAATGTAGCTCAGTTGGAGAGTGCTTGTCTGACCTGCATGAGGCCCTGGGTTCCCTCCCCAGTAACCATGACAACAAAACCTCTTTGGCACTGGGCTTCCTCATTTCTGAAGCAGAGCTGAGACCACACTGCAGTGACTTGAGATGTCCTCCATCAGAACATGCACTGTTTGTGGGCTACGAAGAAAGAAGGGTAGCACCAATGATGCTCTGCCCTACGACCCCCTCTAGACATGCTCTGCTTTCTGAGATGTTAAACTGGAATGTGTATCGTGGAGTCTTTGAAACGCCACGAGGACACTGCTCTTCCTGAAATAGGCAGATGCTGGCTGCATGTGTTAACTCTGTTTTATAGATGAGAATACCATGGCTTGTGTCACTTCAGACGTCACGAAACTAGCTGTAAAATAACTGTAGAGTTGGGGTAGTTTATGTCATTTTCTCTCCAGCTGCCCTGCCCTTCTAGTGACTGAGAAACATTTCCCATGGCCGTGTGCTCACTCAGTGGGAGAAAAACTGGGAGAAGTTTATGTGTGTGTTGACCTCACGGCTGTGTGTGTGAGTTGGTCTTTCCTATGTGTGTGTTGA
>NC_022010.1:7772817-7775120 GCF_000317375.1 Microtus ochrogaster
TATGTGTGTGTTGACCTCACGGCTGTGTGTGTGAGTTGGTCTTTCCTATGTGTGTGTTGATCTCATGGCTGTGTGTGTGAGTTTGTCCTCCCACCCTGCATCTCAGTGTCTGGTCCTGTAAAACAGGAAGGTGACACAGATAGACCTTGCAGGGCAGGGAGGACTCGTGGAGGTCACACTCCTACCAACACTCAGCAAATGCACACCTTCTCCCTGCCATCTTCCCCGTCCCCCTTCCTCTCCCCTATCCCAGAAGCAGCTGTTGCGACCTCAGAGCCAGCTGAATTTTCTCACTTCAGCCATCCCAGAAGTCAGTTTTGATAGGAGCTGTCCACCTTGGTTCTTCTGAGATAGGGTCTCTGTCTGGCTTGGGCCTCTTCCGTTAGGCTAGGCTCTCTGGCCAACACGCTCAGGGGCCTACCTGTCTCTGTCTCCCTATCACCGGGATTACATGTGTGGGTTCTGGGGATCAAGCTCGGGTCCTTGGTTTTACAAGGCAAGCATTTTACCTACTTTGCCATCTCCCCAGTTTCCCATATTTTTCAAGATTTTTTTCAAATGATGACATACCTGTAAAAGGGTCCATCTCATCGGGGCAGGACACAGTGGCCATCTGTGCAACTCCCAGATGCAAACATGGAGAATAACCCAAGCCTCTGGCGTGCTTCCTCCCAATACACCTTCTCACACACAGACATACACAGACACTGACCACACACGAGAGAGAGAGAGAGGAGAGAGAGAGAGAGAGAGAGAGAGAGAGAGAGAGAGAGAGAGAGACATACAGACAGACAAGTACACACCCCTCACACACACATGAGAGAGAGACAGACAGACAGACAGACAGACAGACAAGCACACACACCCCACACACACACGAGAGAGAGAGAGAGAGAGGTGTACACACATACAGACAGACAAGTACATCCAGACACACACACAGAGACACACACAGACGCTGCTGCTGGCATCCAGCATACAAGCCCGTATGATTCCAGCAATCTTAAGAGACCAGCTCCCACCCTGTGAGTCTCATCCTGCCTTGGGCCACTTATTTCACACAGTGCGGTGCGACAATATTTTGTCGTGTGGCTTTATTCATAGTGTCCCCGGTTTCTGTTAATGAACACAGGTTATTTCTTAGCTCCCGCTGCTATAACAAAGTGCCACGGACCAGGTGGCTTGTAATGATCAGAAACTTTTGTCTGTCCGGAGGCTCAAGGCTGAGACTAGGGGGCCAGCACAGAGCAGCTTTGGCAAGGACTCCTCATGTTGCAGAAGGCCACCTTCACACTGTGTTCTTGCACAGACTAAATGACTTTCTGGGCGAACTTCTCGTAGGGTTCTGTCATCATCCAGTCACCTCTGTTGGCTGATGCCTCTGCGTGCCATCGCATGTCGGGGCAAGGACATGGGTGTGAGAACCAGACAGAGACTCTTACAGATTGCTCCCAGTAGTAGAATTTTATGAGGTTGTAGTCTGAGGGTGAATGTGGATATGTGTGGCTGCTGGGCATGTATCCAGGCATTATCTGTGTACTTGGCTTTGAAGATGATCCAAATCATGGCTACACCAGTGTCTACTCTGGTCAGGAGTGCTACTTTGTCAGCAACTGCAGAGAACATGAAAAGACAGGGAGCAGACACTGTCCATGGCAGCCAGGAAGGCGTATGAACAAAGATAGGGTTTCGCACGGTCACCCCGAGCCGTAGATGCTGGCAGTCTTGGAGCCTGGTCAGTTATTTGCTCTTCTGTGTGCACCAGGGAGAGCTCTGATCTGGAATGAGTGTAGGTGGCCGCTCGAGAGCGAGGTGTCCAGGGGAGAGAATCCACCCACAGTCTTCCATCTCTGATCCTTAAATGTCAACAGAGCAAAATGGTCTGCTCCACCCGCCCTTCCTCCACCTCTGCTGCATAGGCTTGGCGAACTCGCCGCTGTGCAGCAAAGAGGGGGCAGCCTTGAGTCATCTTAGACTGCCTCCTGCCCCTGCACAACTGGGCGACCTTGGAGGAGTGAGTCAACCTCCTGTGAGTCAGCTGCTCTGGGAACCTCGCCCTGTGCAGGTGAAGAAACAAAGATCATGGCTCTAGGCAGCATTTGGGATGGTGGATGGATGGATAGATGGATGGTGGATGGATGGATGGATGGATGAATGGGATGAATGGACGGACGGACAGACAGGTGGATGGACGGACGGACAGACAGGTGGATGGATGGACGGACAGACAGGTGGATGGGATGGATGGGTGGATGGATGAATGGGATGGATGGATGGACGGACGGACAGACAGATGGATGGAT